>NC_089837.1:169995466-170336537 GCF_035609145.1 Eleutherodactylus coqui | reverse complement strand
CAACTAAGATTGGCTGGTAAAATCAAGCATGGTGCTCGGTGCACTGGATTCCAGAATGGCTTAAGAAGTTCAAATGATCACCAAATGTGTATTAAATAATTTATTTATGACATCTCCAACAAATGCTAGAGTGTTGTGGTGAAATTTAGCAGGACGATAGGGGGTCAAATACCATCTATATACATTTCCTATTGGTTTCTAGATGATTATACAATGCAAGGTTTTATGGTTAAATTGCTACAGCAGCAACCATTGTTCCTCATTGAAGGGCTCTTGGAGATCTTTTTCCCATTGAATTGAGAAGGAAAAATAGATAGATCATCTGCTATGCCTTAAGGCCCATTTACACGGAGCAATGATTGCTCAAAGATCGCTCAAACAACAGTTTGAGTGACAGCTTTGAGCGATCATTTTGCATAAACTATTAAGTAGCTACTCAGCTACTTAAGAGCAATTAAGTGTGCAAATGAAGCCTTAGCTGAAAGCAGTTAATAGCATGAGGGCTCTTATCTGCATTCAGTTCCTTTGTTTTCCAGCAGGAAACAATGCTATCAGCACTTCCCGTGGAGAACTGCTGGTAAGGCTGAATGACGATTTTTAGGTTGGACTGAATTAAACGATCAGCAAGCAGTGCTCGTAAAGTGCACGATGGCCGCACATTTAGACGCAACGATTATCGCTCAAACGATCGCTTTTTAGCGATTTTTGAGCGATCATCACTTCGTGTAAATGGGCCTTGAGAAATACCTCAAGTTTGTTTCCTATGATCGTATAAAAAGGATTCATACTTTGTAAAGGGGGTAGTAATCAAGGGCCCAAGTGAAAATAGAAAATATTGCAGTTGAAGATACTTCTAACATTTTTTATGGGGCAATTGGAATGATTCATGCAAACATGTAAATAACTTTCATTTTTGTCTTTCAAGTAAATCCTCTTCTTTGGAAATACCCCTGGCACACCAGACGTCACAGTTTATATCTGGAATTAGTAATTGAGTCACCTCTAGGGGTATTTTAGAAATTTGAAGAGGAGGAACGAATGAATAAGGTGGCCGATATGGTAGGGGAGGTGAATGTAGGGAATTGTTTTGTTAGTCTAGAAAACCATAAAAGGCTGGAAAGTTTGGGGTATCTAGTAATGTTTCGAAGAGTCATTCACTCGCCAGCTTTTAAATTGGTCAAGTAGTGAGGCATAATAATGTTTTTTTGTACAGGAAAAATCCAAGTCACCTTGCGAGAGGTAAAGGTATAGAACCTTTGTTGATATTTGCACTTTTTGATTATGCATCAATAGACTTTGTATTCTATTTAACTCACAGAAAAGGAAGCTAAATACGAACCAACTGATAAACTTGTGGACAGGCTCAATCACCATATACCCTAGTAGCATGCAGAAAGCCAGATTGCAATATGAGGGAGCTAAATCTTCACATGCAAACTAGTTTGCAGCCACCCACCTCAATCCAGATTGGGGCAGGTGTGACTGCAGACAACATGGTCTGCACATATCAACCGAAACCAATGATGCCTGCCATTCTATTTAGGATGGTATTGGGTACAACTACAGGGCGATTGCAGTATAAATATAAGATTTTGGTGTAGTAATAACTTTTTAACAATAGCAATACAGCCTATTCAGGAGACTATGAAATGATTATAGCTTTTAATATATATTTCTAAAGTTGTTAGCAGAGCTTCGAAGTTAATGGTTGTTATTTGAGAGATGAGAAATGTTAAAGTGATTCCTAGGTAGGAAATTTGTCCATCAGACCATTTACATGGGTAGAGATTTTGTAATTGTGCTAGAGTGGTTTAGGAATGCCCATATTGAGAATTATGGACTTAGAGGCATTGATCTTATAGTAATTTAGCAAGCTAAATTTTTCAATAAGTCCTAAGATTGTAATAAGGGAAGATTCTGGGGATATCAAGTAAAAGATTACACCATCCGCAAAAAGGCCAATGCGATGTTCGATATTTCCTATAGTGACAACAAACACATAGAGATGAGCGGATTGTTTGGACAAAAGTCTTTCACTAAAACAAATATTATCAGTGATAGTAGGCATCCTGATGTGTCCCATTTGAAATGTTGAATGAGTTTAAGATTGAACCAGATAAGTACACCTGAGCTGATGAGCTAGAATACAAGGCCATTATAAAATAAACCAAGGGATCTCCAAAGCCGAATTTTAGCAATACGTCTCCCAGGAAGCGTCAATGTACATAGTTGAATGCCTTCCCCACATCCAGAGTGAGAAGAAGAGAAAGCATTCCATGGTCTGACACCGCAGAGATAACATCATTAAATCGGAGTATGCCATCAATGGTCTGGCATTCCTTAATGCTTCCTACGTGATCTTTGGCAATTAAATTTGGCATAACCTCCAAGAGCCTGTTTGCTAGTATTCTAGCATACAATTTTATGTATGTGTTTAAAAGGGAAATAGGTCTAAAATTAGATGAATAGTCAGGGGTATTGCCAGGTGTAAGTAGGGTAATATTGAGTGCTTTCTGCCATTTCTGTGGGTTGCATCCCTTGGTAGCTATTTCATTAAATACTCCAGTTAGATAAGTGTTTAGAGTGAATTTATGGTCTTTGTAATACTTGTTTGTAATGTCATCAAGTCAACAGGATTTATTAGAATTGAAAGTTTTAATAACTTCCAAGACCTCAGCAGAGTTAATTGGTTGCGATAGAATCTCCAGCTCAGTAGGAGACAGTGTAAATATGCTTAGATTTTCCAAAAAGGAGTATATGCCATCTTGCGTGGGCTGGGTGGTAGAATTACCATCAATTAGATTATATAAGGAATTATAGTAACTCGCTAGTGCGGTGACAATACCCAGAGGGTGAAATATTTTATAGTCTTCTTTAGCATAATGAATAAAGGGGTACAAAATTTAGCTGCACAAAATGTTGCCTGTTTTGCTAGTGTACCTCCTGATTTGTTGCCATGCCATTAATACGTCATTTTCAGTTTTCTTGGAGCCAAATCATAGTCACAAATATTAAGGTCATCAAGTTGCTAGTGCAAAACAGATACTTCCTTGGCTCTATCTGAGGAGTAAGAGGTTTATTAAGTCTGTGAAGTGTGCAAAGTTGTGCTTGTATCGATAGTAGTAGGGCATTTCTATGTTTTTTTTTATCACCATAGGGTAGAGTCATAAATCTCACCATTATCACTGCGCTGAAAATAATCTAGAAGTGATTGTTTTGGGTGTTGTAGTATATAATTATTAAGCCACCAAAATTTGACAGATAGTTGGTTATATTGTTTCTGAAGTGAAATTCTTATAGGGGCGTGGTCTGAGCAAGTTATAGTGACCAATGATGAAGTAATCATATTGTCCTTTAAGATTTCTCCATGTCATCCCCAAGACTGTAAAGTCGGAGGAAGGGAAGGAGTTAATGCAGCCACAAGATCCGCTGTCCCTTCAGCAGAACTCTACACCAGCTTTATTTATTGTTAAGTCGGGGCATGAAAACATGGGCAAAGGGCTGCCTGCAGGGGAGATCTATGTCATTAGATCCATGGGCATCAGTGATGAATCGCTCACTTAAGGGGAATGTTTAGGCAGATGTTTACTGATGGCATCACTGGAGGAGAAAGTCGCGTGATGCTGCTGATGGTCAGTGCCATCTTGAGAAGACTCACCGACAAAAAAGAACTTGGTAAGTTTCAACGGGCCCCACTTGATCCTGCCACGAACCATCATTGGGCCAGCAGTAGAATGGGTGATTACATGCCTGTATGTGCCGCTGTGAAGCTATGTATGCTGGCAGTGAGGGATTACATGTCCTTCGCCATGCGCCGCTGGCCATGCCCCCTCCCCCCCCCCCCCCCAAAAAAAAAAACTTACTTTGTAACATACATTTTATTCCTATTGCTCATTTTTCTGGTTTACTAGGTATAAACACTGAACAATGAAAAATTATTGTAAAGGTATATAATGTGGGTATGGCACCATATTGAAAATATTATTTGCTTGCCTAGCTGTCTGGTTATATCACAAAATATTTAAAGGTACCACAGTAACATAATTTTGAGGTACCAGAAGCCGGAAAATAACAAGGTTACACTGGATTGCTATGCTTTTGAAAGCTTTTTACAAAGTGCCTGTGAAAAGTATTGTGCCAATTTTTTTCTTCTAAATTCTAAGTTTTGTAACTCAGCAAACGTGGACAGAACTTGGACCCATTGAAATCAATATGGCTTTTTTTAGATGAACGCTCTTTCTCAAAAACCAGTGATCTGTGTGAAGGAAATCGCAGCATATCCTATTCTCATATGTTTTAACAGACGAAAACAGCACAAGCAAGTGTGTTGTCCATGCAGCTTGGTCAGCGCACCAACCAGCGGTCCATGTGCTGTCAGATGCGATAACCTGCAACTCGCACTTGGCCATCTGAATGCAGCCTTACCCAGATAATCCATGTTGAAAAAGTATTACCTAGATTTTGACTCTTCCCTCCACTTTCAATATTCTTCTGCCTCTCCCTGCCAAATCTTTCTTCCCCAAATCCTTCCTCATCCAAACTCCTTACACTTTCACACGCATATTTTTTCACAAATATCAAATCCAATTTCTATTCTAGAAATTGAACTCTTCTGTGACTGCCTCCTAAGTTCCATCCACAAAGACTCTAACATGGCAGCCCTGGTGTGCTTTGGTGACCTTACACTCCTGTAATAACCTTGTTTAACCTGTTTAAACCAAGTTGCAGCCAGTACCTCCAATATGGCACCTTTTTTATTTTGCATGCAACATGGAACTCTTGCAATACCTTAGCATAGTTTCTATTTGAATAATTACTTCCTTTATTTTCATGATCGCATCTACAGATATGGTACTAAGCTGATATCTCCTCCTCCCCTGTTAGCTCTGCTCTGCTGCTTCACACACTATAGCACCAGCACTGTTTGATGACACCTCAAAATGATATTAGGTTATCCCACATAACATTGCACTACACCAGACTCTGAGTATAAGTAATTATGAGTCCTCTGCTTTCTAGGTTCCTTTAAGCAGTTTCAAAAGCTGCTTCTATAAAATTTGTTCTTTCACCCATTTAGAAGGGCGAAAATATAACTTTCCAAGTTGGTTTCTAGTGTGTATGGTCCCTTTTAGAATTAAAAGGGGCATTCTGGAACTTTAATTTTTTTCTTTTCTATTGATGACTGACAGTATCCTCACCGATCAGCTAATTCCCCATTCCGCTGTGACTGTAGTAAGTTCAGGATGCAGAAAGCACCAAGCACAGTGCAGGGGCCCAAGTTGGCACTGCAGGAGCTTCTCCCATTGAATTTAATGTTTTCTTCTTCCTGCACTGACAGCAGTAACAGCAGCCCTAGGCCATCAATAGAAAAAAATATGTAAAAATCATGAAATATCCTTTTAAAACTACTAGGGTGAACTCAGTACCTATAGACTTACAATAACAGCTCTCAGTGAAGTCAATGGGAGCAGTATAAATACATATCCAGTAAGCTCAACCTAATGGCAGCTGACAGAATGTTTGACCCCATAACCCCCTTCCCATACGCTACTTTAAAGTTCTTGGAGTTAGAAGAAATGGCAAAAGAAATATTGTTTCTTGATATCAGATTTGTTGGCTCTCAAAAATTGCAGATCTACAGAGTTGACAATGTTAATTCAAGAGCTTTGTTGAAGCTGTTAAATTGAGGAGTAGGCTTCTATGTGGAAGGCTTTAGATAGCTGACGGTGTGAATAATAAAATATTTCTAAGGTAATGTATAATATGTTTCCTCGGAGTTATACTCAATTTTGCTCTGGGGATTTAATTTTGACTCCTTTGTTCAAGCTCCAAAAATGCACAATATCTTTCAGATTTCCATTCTTTGTAGGCCAGCACTCATAGCAGAAATGCTTGTATGGGAAGGTTAGATCTTTTGCATAAAACTCTTATGAATATTAAAACTGTTGCTTATTCTCTCTATCGATTTGATGGAAAAATCCACTTTTCAGCCTAGGAGAGTTGATATACAAAGCCATGTTTTATTTTAAAGAAACACAGAACATAAAAAATGAATAAAGATACTACAACAGTGAATCCTACCATATCTAACATGAAGTGTTGCACAATGTACTAGGTGTACTGCAGATCTAAGAGCAATCCATTGTATTCAAGCATCAGCTATTCAAGGATGTTCCATTGCTTACTGAATGCACCCAATTGTGCAAATTGTATGTAAATTTACATTTGAAATGGAATAGTTCAGAAATCATTTTATTATGAATTAAACTGTTCATTTATTTTTTTTTAGAGTGGATGAAATAGTTGGAAGAAGTATGCTAATGAAAAGAAACTTAGACGATGTTTCCCAACTGTGCAGTTTTTCATGGGATTTTGAAGAGAACTGAGTTTATGATAATGTATACAAAATGGGCAATTTTATGATTATTTGTGGGCTTTCCTAGATAGATCAAGGAGTGGGGTTTAAAATCCCCCTCAAGTCAGGAATGAAATGTTGAAAGGTATGCTAAAATATCAGTATTTGTGTATGGGACTGGCCCTCTTAAACCAAATTGATTTAACTGAAATTTCTCAAGTTGATTTAGGTAAAGTTGCCTTTTATCGCTGTTCTGCATTTAAATAAGCTTTCAGTCCCAGCCAATCCAAGATGACCATGCTGCTTCTTGGACTACCTGATGCACTTTGTCCATTGGGAGTTTATTATTAGTTTAACCCTTTCCAATCCACTGTCTGACATCTTCCTACATTCTGATTGATGCTTGTGCAGCTCTAATGTCGGAAGACGTCCGACAGGATATTCTTACCGTCTATTGCCAGCCCCTCCTCTGTCAGAGCCTTTCTGGCGCACACACACTGGCTTTAGCCAGCAGATGGCATGGTTATATAACAGCAAGAAGAGAAAGCCTTTCAGGAAACCCTGAATTCAAAATTGCATTGGAAAGGGTTAAGACACTGCACACTGCTCTGATTGGCCAACGCTGCTCATATGAGTAGGGCTGGATAATCAAAGCAGTGTGTATTGTATTAAACTATAAATGAAGAGTGTGTATCAGGTAGTGAGAGAAGCAGTGCCCCCACCTTTGTTTGCCTGGGACTGGAGATTTGCTTTAAGACACCCTATCTCAATATACTTTATTAGGGCATATGGACACTATGGAAGAGGAGTGTTGAATCCCCTCTGTGAGCCAGAGCAGACAACTGCTCTATTATGGAATTTCTATATTTGTAAATTATACGTAGTTGTGTAATTAAAGCAAAAATTACATGATCAAATTATAGAAAGATTTGGTGAAATTATAGTACTGGGTGAAATAGATAAATAATGTAGATAAATATAAGGGAATAAGCCTAGGATGAGTGCAGATTTCACAACTACAGAACTTTTTCACACAATGATCAGTTAAAACAGAAAGTTAAATAATTATTATTAGGAAGTTGAATCAACAATCACAAATGTTTTTATGTTTTTGTCCTCAGATTGACTTGAACTCAGATTTCGGGCCATATTGTGTTTGATGTTGATCTGACAGTAATTGTATGAATGGGGCATCAGGGTAGTTTTACACAAGTTGTTGATGTAGAAGCCAGAAGTTGGTGCAAGAGATCTTTAAAATATTAATTAAGATTCTAAAATTCTCCTTCCTGATGGATCCACTTTTGTCTTTGACTCAAAAAAACTGCATAAAAAACTGTTGTGATGTTAAAAAAACTAAAAAAAAAACATGTTATATGTGAAACCAGACTAATTGTAAGTCAGACAGGGTGCAGTTATGGACCATATAAATCAATTTTTTTGTTTTTTATGATTATTTTGATAAGTAGCACAGACAGAGTTCAGCTGATATATTGATTTCATCAGCTGTGGATTAAATGCTGTCTGTACTTTGAGACGGCTTGTGTCGATATGATAGCCATTGTGATAACTAGCAAATATGCTAATCACTTTAATTACCTAAAATCGTGTTTTTGTGCTGAAAAATTCCCCTAAAACCCTGGCTTTTAGGGTCTTATCTTACTTCTAATTTACTGTCCACTCCTGTTCACAGTATCATGGTATGTAAGGCCGAAAAAAGGCATATGTCTATCCAGTTCAGCCTATCAACCCCCAATGTTGATCCAGAGGAAGGCAAAAAGAAAACAATGAGGTACAAACCATTTTTTTTCATTTAAGGTAAAAAATTCCTTCCTGAGTCCAATCTGGCAATCGGAATAATCCCTGGATCAACAAGCCTGTTATCATGTGAAATCCATCTTGTTTTTTCTGTTACTAGAGACAAAACTGAGGAAGTAGAGGAAGGTAATGACTCATGATTTCGATAGAAGTCTATGGAATTTGGGTGGCAGAGGAGAAAGAAGAGCCACAGCACCGGAAATAAGTGTTGTCATAAGCATCTAGCAGTAGTGTAACGGCAGACTTCAAGCCTGTTACTTTAAACACTGTTAATGTACCATAGTAAAGAAGTAAGTAAAGAAGTAAAATCAAGGAAATAAAGTAGAATAACAAAAGTAAACTGAGTAAAATATATGCAAGTAAGTAAAGAAGTAAAAACAAATAAATAACTAAACTTTTTCATGAACACTAAGGCCCAATGTCCATGATTTGCTGCGGGAAGCATGATTGTTCACAGCTGAATTAAAGCATACGGATTTGTTTTGCTGACTGATTGGTGCAGAAAACAAATCGCAGGATGCTCCATTTCAGTGCGGATTCCATGCAGACGGCTTCCACTGAAGTCAATGAAAGCTGTTCAATCATTGGCCTGTCAGCAGTTGAATTGTGGACGGGCCACAGATTCCACGTCAAAGCACGAATTTGAAAAAACGAAACTGTACTGCACATGTGCATCGGTCGGCAACTCAATACACATCCGCAGTAGAGAAAAAAGAGCACCCGGACAGGTACGCAGCGACCAGTGGGCAGGATCGGATTTTACTGCAGGCTCCCGCATGCAGAATCCAACCCGCCTGTGTACATAAGGCCTAAAAGTTCTTTCTTGTTCAGATGTTGAAGTTTATATTTAATGCATTGCTCTAATGGACTATAACATGTTCAGTGCTGTATTCTTCTGTAGGTGTTCTGTACACTAATCTGTTTGTTTCCACTATGATAGCAAACAATTTCTCTCATTCCAGAGGTATAATTTGCTGTTCTTGGGACCTCATGAGAAATCTATAAAAGGGCCCCTATCTACCATGAGCCGTTTATAATATTGTTGGTATGATCCTGGAGTTACTAACAGAGGGGCTGGGAGATCAAAGGGTCTTGCTAAAGACTGAAGTTAAGCAACTTTCATAAAGTATACCATATAGTTGCCTTGGGCGGGTGCTATGGTTGAAGACATTACTTTTTATGTGCGCACAGAGATATTACACTACAGAAGAAAGTTACAAGGAGCAGCAATGTCCATATAAAATATCAATATAACATCTGACATTTAGCACTCTCCAGTTCAGTTTTACAAAACATAATACAATATACACTTATTACGGGCACAGAAGCTGCAGTTAGGAAATTATCCTTGACAGAATCAGGAAACACTGTATTTTTTCACTACTGACATAATGCATTTTGTTTAGCATGAATGTCCATTCCACAATGTAACTGATACTTCCTTTAAAATTAACTTGTGCAAATGTGTTTAATGTATCTGGTTTCTTTTAATATAATCTTCTAGCTCAATGAAAATTTGTTTAGACTGTACTTAGACTGCATTAAAACATTTTTCTGCTAAAGTGCTTAAATCATTAGCTTTAGTATGTTATTTATGACAAATGCCAGTCTTAAGTGCAATTTCAGACAGTTATTCCTTAATGATATTATTCTCTTTTACATTTTCTATCAAACTCTTAGGTTACTGGCCATAAATGCATGGCCAAAATGTGGCTTATGTATAAATAGCTAAATGCTATAAAAGTTTATGGAAATAAGCTAATTGTACATTTACAATGTGTACCTAATTATTATTCTTTATAGCACATATTTCAATATTTAAAGACATAACATTTTTAAAAATAGAAAAACAAGGGCAATAGGAAAATACATTCAGTCCAGTACACAGAAGCATTAATATTTCATAGGACCTCAACTTTATTTGCAGCTACATATTATTAACCCATTAAGGACCAAGCACTGCAAATTTACAGCACTTGGTCTCGGACTTAAAGCCCAGCCGTATGTAAAATTATGGCGGGTATTAAACCCTTCTGCTTCTGCAATCAATCAGAAGCAGGACGGGTTGTCAGCTGTTAGTCACAGCTGATAACCCGGAGGAGGAGGGGGAAGTGGGTTTTTAACCTTTTCTGGCATCCTTATTTATTTAGTACACAGTGCTCAATGAGCGGTATGTGCTAAAATGTGATAGTGGAAATCTTTCTTCCACTACGTGATCCCAGGGTGTCACATGACTGCCAGATCACCTCTGGCACAGAAGAGCTGCAGGGTCTCAGCAGACCATGATCAGCTCTGCCAGTGACTAAGGTAACTGGGGCTCCTATGGATGCCTCAATTATAGTGGAAAAATGTCAAATAAAAAAAACCCAAAAACATGTGAATGTCCCCCAGAGGTCTTATATGCTGTCATGGGGGACATAGATAGTTAAAAGAATAATTACATTAACAAGTAAAACAAAATTACAGAATAAAATATCAATATATCATAAGAAAGACAACCCAAAGCCGAAGGCAACCAAAACCGTCGCTATATGCTATATGAACCCTGCAATCCAAAACCATACATATGATATATCAAAACATCCAACACAAAATGTGTAACCTGTTCCCATATTTTATTTTAATGTAAATATACTGATTTAAAAAAATGACTATTAGGCCTTAGTCAGACGGGCGTTTTTTCGCGCGATTTGCGGATCGCATGATGGATGCGCATCCGCAAATCGCGTGACCGGTGCGCGCAAGTCGCCCGCAAATCGCCCGAAAATCTGCTCCTAGCCGCGTTTCATTAGAAACGGGCCGGAGCTGTCCAGCGCATTGCATTCAATGGAGACGGCAATAGAGCCGACTCCATTTAAAGCAATGCGCTGCGGGCGAGCCCGGGATGAATTGTCGGTAAGGGCTTAAATATATAAGCCCTTCCCTGCAATGCATCCTAAAATGTGTTAAAATAAAAAAAAATTGTATACTCACCTTCTGCCGGCAGCCGGAGCTCCGTGCGGCCGTCCTGCAGTGGGTGTGAAGGGGGTGTGAGTCAGACCTGCCCCCTGATTGGCTCAACGCTGAGCCAATCAGAGGCATGCCTCACTCACAGCCATTCATGAATTCATGAATGGATGTGAGTCAGACCTGCCCCTGATTGGCTCAGCGCTGAGAGGCAGCAGTCACTCACCCATTCATGAATTCATGAATGGGTGTGTGAGTGTTTTCAGCCTCTGATTGGTCAGGGCTGTGACCAATCAGAGGCAGATCATTCAGCAGGCGGGGATTTTAAAGCCCCGCCGGCTGAATAGTGCCAAGAAGCAGTTCAGGAGAACTGACAGCGGCCGCGGCTGGACTCCGACTGCAGCGGAAAGGTGAGTATACAATTTTTTTTTATTTTAACACATTTTAGGATGAATTGCAGGGAAGGGTTTATATATTTAACCCCTTCCCGACAATTCACCCCGCGCACGCCGGCAGCCCATTGCTTTCAATGGAGCAGCTGTATTGCCGGCTCCATTGAATTCAATGGGCAAACATCGTTCTTCTCTGCCACAGCTGTTACAGCTGTGACAGAGAAGAATGATTTGTCTTCTATATGTTCTCAATGGGGTCGGCGCTGTTGCCGCCGGCCCCATTGAGCGCATATAGAGAAGAGAACAGGAATCGCAGTTCGCAGATAGGTGCGATCTGCGATTTTTTTGTTCTATAATTTATCGGACGAGCGCATAAAAAGCGCTCATGTGTCCGATACCATTGCAAAGCAATGGTTTTATAAAATCGCCGGACGCATGCGCATGCGCCAATCGCGGCTAAAAACGCCCGTCTGACTAAGGCATAAATGTTAAAAAAATATTTTTTTTTAGCTTTTTACCCCCCAATAAAACAATCAAAAAAGTCAGTGAAAAAGATATTTAAAAAATAGCCCTGTATATCATGGTAAAAACATGCAGCAAAAATAATTTTGGTAGCTAAAGGAAAAAATAGGGCAGTTAAACCACCACATGGGTAAAATCCCGAAAATGTGTCTGGTCCTTAAGGTACAAAACAGCTTGGTCCTTAAGGGCTCCAGTCCACAGGCAATAGTGCATTGCGTTACTCGCTTCAATAATTGCAATGCTATGTAAAGCGCAGCCCCCTGTCCACGAGCGGAGAATCATAGTGATTCTCCGCTCATGGGACTCAAATTGCGGCATGCTGTAATTTGCCATGATTCACCACGGTGAGCCTATCTGTCAGATGAGATCACCGCAGGGAACTAACAGTTCTCTCCCCTACTCCCCGGCGGCGGAATATCGCTAGCTAGTTAGAATATCGCTAGTTAATGTAATTTAAAGGAGAAAAAATACAATATCATATTTTTGCAAATATGTAATTTTAAAGACAGGATTTATTTCCTATAGTGCACATGAAAATGAGGATTTGCACCCCAAAATGGATACCCCTGTTTGTCCTGTGTTCAGAAACATACCCGTTGTGGCCCTAATCTTCTGTCTGTATGCACAACGGGGCCCAAGACAAAAGGAGCAGCGGATAGCTTTCAGAACAGACATTTTGCTTGAAAGTGTTTTAGGCCACTTTGCACACTTGTAGAGCCTTTCAGCGGCCAAAACGATGAGGAACCCCCACAAATGACCCCATTTTTAAAACTAGGCCCCTTAGCAAATTCATCTAGGGGTGTACTGCATATTTTGACCCCACAGTTTTTGAATGAAACTAAGCAAATCAGAAGGAAAAAAATTACGATTTTCATTTTTTTGGCTACTGTGTCATTTTAAAAACAGGTACATATTTTCATCTCCCCTCACGGATATGATCCATAAGGGTAGATGAAACTTAAACTTTTAAAACTTTTTTACACTTTTTTTTAACTTTCCGTCTGGCTCGCATGCGCAGAAGGCGGTGTCCGGTTGCCTTGGATAATAGCGAAGGGATAACTGTAGAAGGAATGAACATCATGTGACCAACTTTTTTAAAGCACCTGACCTAACACCTCCAATCAGCCAGCACAACCATAATAAACTATCATCATGCCACATGATGGTGAAAAGTTCCTAACTCATACTGCTTAGTAAGTACACAACAATATCTGCTCACAAATGCTACCTCTCTGCACAAGCTAGAAAAAAATGCCACAAAAAACTATGTGTGGAGAAAGCTTTGGGAAACTTTTTTTCTTATACTGTTGGACACCGAAATTGTGCTGAAGTTCTATTTGCATTTTTTTTTCACCTTGATTGTATTTTAAACATGGAAAGTATTATACTCTGCCATAACTATGCCATAACCCACAATCCTCTTAAGGAACCTGTGAGACCCCTAAGAGGAACAATGTAGTCAAATTTAATATAACAATAAATTATAGGTTGCCCATAAATTGTTAAACAAGTGGGTGCTAAATGTTCCCACTCTATATCCCCTGAACCACAATAAAAGGAGGGCTAACATTTCCATCTCCTTTGTCATTCAGATAAACCAACCATCCAGGCAACATACAGTAGTGAAAGACAGGCCCTGTTTGTCAAATTGACAGTACTGGCTATCTCCATTTTTTCTGTCCCAGCAGGCATTGCAATGCACCACATTAGAAGCCCTGTAAAATTAAGAAGTGTTATCTAAGAGATTTTGTATTGCAGACTTTAAAAAAATGCATCCTCTAGGGATTAAAGCCTTGCAGCCTCTGGACGTGACAGCTCTATGCTGTCAGCTACCGGAGGTAAAGTTTCAGCTCCTCTTATGGATTGGATCTATAAGGGGAGCTGAGAATACTCACCCCTGTCCTATGTGATGTCCCTAAGCATTCAGGTCCTGCAGGCGTCTGCATATGCGCGCCAGACGGCATTACATCACGCGCATGCGCAGAGGGCCGGGAGGCCTGGGAAATTGAAAAACTCCCTGCTCCCGACTAGAATGAGTAGCCGAGAGCAGGGAGCTGTCACCAGGAGCCACTGTATGCGTTTTCCGGTCACATGATCGCTGCTATCCAATGGATAACAGTGATCATGTAAAAGTTTTAAAAAGTTGAAAAAAAGTGTAAAAAAAAAAAAAAAAAAGAAAAAAGTTTGTTTCATCTCCCCTCATGGATCATATCTGTGAGGGGAAATGAAATTAGGTACCTAAGGCCCCTGGACTTATCCGCGGACCTTACCCCAGCTTCTGCGCACGGGTCTGTCGCCAATATGGGGGAGGCATGCGCAAAAGCCGCAGATTGCCAAGGTAATTTAAAATCTCCCCACACCTGGCTACTAAATGTAGCCGAGAGACTATGGGGGGGCAGAATACCCGGTTCTTGGTCACGTGATCGCCGTTATCCAATGGTATGTAAAGGTAAAAAAAAAGCTAAAGTTTCACCTCCTGTCATGGATGCGAACCATGAGGGAAAGTGAAATTAATTAACGAAGGGATCCTTATTTGCGCACCTTTCCTCCAGCTTTGGCGCATGCGCCCATCACCAACCTGGTGAACGCAAGCGCAGAAGCTTAAGAGGAGGACAGGAAATTTAAAATTTCCTTGCTCCTAACGGTACTAAAGGTAGCCAAGAGCTTGGAGCAGTAACAGAGGGCTGCGGTGAGCGGTCCCCACTCACGTCATCACTGAAATTCAATGTTCAAAGACAGTTAAAGATTGATGCTCCGTTCAGTTTGGGCCCTGTTCTGAATCAAGATAGAAGATTAGGGGCCATAATGGGTATGTTTCTGAACACAGGACAAACGGGGGTATCCATTTTGGGGTGAAAGTCTTCATTCATATGTGTGCAGTACAATAAAAACTATTTTTAAGATGACACAATTGCCAAAAAATAGCTATAAATCAAATTTTTACTGTAAGATCATTATAAAGCTGTTCTTAACAGCCAAACAAATGAATGATTAAATAATCCTCCACAGTGCTACCTATTGGAATAGCAGCTACCCAGTCAATATCCAACCTTTTAACAGGTCTTGCATCATCACTAGGGAAGTAAGCCAAACCAGAATATCAAGTTGTTTCAGTATTCTTGCCCCTTATCAATGCATGGTGTCGCATCCAACTTGGACGCGCTGGATCTGTAACATGAAATGCTCACGTAAATGCACACCAAACAGTGGTAAGCAATACAGACAACTGCAATAAAGAAACACACTGTCCCTAAATAACCTAACCCCAGGAAGGGACGTGCCTATACCCAGGTAACCCAGTCTGACAAGGGTGAACCTGACCACGTAGCTAGGCCACGAGCTGACCCTACGTGGGATAGGACAAAAACACAGCAAACTAGATGTAAATGATAAACCACTGTATTTAGCTTTGAGAAAACTCAATAAAAAAAGGACACCCAAAGCCAGAGGAAGACTGAAATGAAACAGCACTTAAGCAAAACGGCAGGCCAGGTTATATAGTCCTGAGAAATTACTCACAGGTGAGGTGAAGCATGTCTAATATCACTCCCACTAGAGCCAGAAGATAGAGAGACAAATACGAAACCTGTACCAGATTACTTAGAAGGAAGCAATCCCAAAATCGCCGCAACACATGGAGAAACATTTTTTGCCCAGACAACATAGGCAAACATAAAGACACTTTTAAAACATGGAGTGGTCACATGGAGTAGGGATCTCACAAATTCTCTAATATTTTGGCCCATCCACATGGATTTTACTAGAAAACCTCATTTCAAAAGAAACAATGCGCAAACAAGAAAATCCTGCTGTTTTGGTCCTGCTTGGGTACATCAAGGGGAAATGCATTATCCCCTTTCTACTTCTTCTGTAGCATCCATATCATCAGTTAACTGTATACTGTATATAGTAATGATAATAAGATGATTTTGTATCCCTACATCCAAAGTCATAATTGTTGTGGTAGCTCATAAAAAATGTGATCTCTGGAAACAGCTTGACTGGGACAGGCTTCAAAAACAACCTTTAATTCCTACGTTATATGTATATAGCCAGACATGTAGCAGCTTGTTTGCACTGAGGTTACATAATTTGATTTTGAAAGTTTAGCAGTAAGTGAGCATTGTTGGGTCTAAATTTATGGTGCTTGGAGCCAAAAAGGCACTACATTTGTAATTACAGTCATGCCCGTAGCAACGAGACACCAAAATGTGTTCCATAGATTGCAATAAGAGAAACATTTTATGGTAGTTTGGACATAGACAAGGTAAATTTGTATTGAGAGACACCAGCAATAAAATGTTTGATGTTGCAGTGCAATTGCTTGGAAAGTCACAAGCTGTGATATGAAATATTTTTTCTAGCACATTACACTTCGACTGAACAGAATGAGGCACACAGGTGGAGATGGCAAAATTAACTATGAGAAGACTCAGATATTTATACACATCATACAGTAAGTCATTATATATGCTACAGAAAATTAAATAATTTATACTGCACCACTGTAATAGGCAGAACTAAATGTACAGTATGCAATACTTTAGTTTAGTTTTGCCAGTCAATTAACAAGTACACCAAAATTCAAATATAATTGCTAGAATGTATGTACTCTATGGCCTTAGTCACACGGGCGTTTTTTCGCGCGATTTGCGGATCGCATGACGGATGCGCATCCGCAAGTCGCGTGACCGGGGCCAAAAAAAACGCCCGAAAAATCTGCTCCTAGCCGCGTTTCATTAGGAACGGGCTGGAGCTGTCCAGCGCATTGAATTCAATGGAGCCGGCAATACAGCCGCCTCCATTGAAAGCAATGGGCTGCCGGCGAGCGCAGGATGAATTGTCGGGAAGGGCTTAAATATATAAGCCCTTCCCTGCAATTCATCCAGAAATGTGTTAAAATAAAAAATATATATATACTCACCTTGTCCCGGCAGAGGGAGTTCAGAGCAGCCGGCCTGCAGGGGGTGTGAAGGGGGTGTGAGTCAGACTTGCCTCTGATTGGCTCAGCGCTGAGCCAATCAGGGGCAAGTCTGACTCACACCCCCTTCACACCCCCGTCTGCCGGGACAAGGTGAGTATATATATATTTTTTATTTTAACACATTTCTGGATGAATTGCAGGGAAGGGCTTATATATTTAAGCCCTTCCCAACAATTCATCCTGCGCTCGCCGGCAGCCCATTGCTTTCAATGGAGGCGGCTGTATTGCCGGCTCCATTGAATTCAATGGGCAAACATCGTTCTTCTCTGCCACAGCTGTTACAGCTGTGGCAGAGAAGAATGATTTGTCTTCTACATGTTCTCAATGGGGTCGGCGCTGCTGCCGCCGGCCCCATTGAGCGCATATAGAAAACAGAACAGGAATCGCAGATCGCAGATAGGTGCGATCTGCGATTTCTGTTCTATAATTTATCGGACGAGCGCATAAAAAGCGCTCATGTGTCCGATACCATTGCAAAGCAATGGTTTTAAAAAATCGCCGGACGCATGTACATGCGCAAATCACGCGAAAAAACGCCCGTCTGACTAAGGACTATAGGCGTAGTAAGGTTTAACACCTAAAGGCTCAGTCACACAGGCGCCGATCCGCCCATGTTCCTGCACGATAAGACGGCTGCACCACGTGCGGACGACTCTCTGCATAATCGTCTCAATTGTCGGCCATGTGTTCTTTCTTCCGGCGGTGCGGAGAGTCATCCAAACCTGCAGTGCAGCGGTCTTAACCCTTTCCAATCCACTGTCTGACCTCAGAAGACATTATGATTTAAGGCTGTACAGCTCTGATGTTGGAAGACGTCCGTCGGGGTTATCTTACTGTATATTGCCAACCTCTCTGCTGTCGGAGCCTATCAAATGTGTCACCTCATGCAGTACTGGCTTTAGCCAGCATATAGCGCCATTGTATACCGGCAGAAAAAGAGTAAGCCCCCTAGGAAAACCAGGATACAAATTGGATTGGAAGGGGTTAATCGTGCAGGAACACAGGCGGATCATCGCCCGTATGACTGAGCCCTAAAGGACGCACTCCTTTTTTTTCGTTTCTTTCCTCCCCAGTTTTTAAAAAATCATAAGTCTTTTATTTATGTATCAATATAGCTGTCTGAGGGCTTGTATTTTGCGGGATCGAGTTTTATTTTTCAATGGCACTATTTAATGTACCATATAATGTACTGAAAAACTTTTTAAAAATTCTAAGCGGAGTGAAATGGAAAAAATGAATTCTGCCATCTTGTTTCTATGGTGTACACATTGTGGCAAAAACGACATGATAACTTTATGAGACAGTATGATTATTACAATACCAAATTTATAGTTTTTTTTTACTGTACAGCTTTTAAAATTTTAAATCTTTGGAAAAAATTAATTATTTTCTGCTGCCATCTTGACAGCCATAACTTTTTAATTTTCCCATTGACATATTTGTGCAAGGGCTCATTTTTTGCAGTACATGCATTAGTTTCTATTGGTACCATTTTGCAGTACATATAATTTTTGGATTGCTTTTTATTACATTTTTTCTTGGAGATGGAGGGACCAAAAAAAAGTGCAATTCCGGCGTTTGTTTTTTCTCTGACGACATTCACCGTGCAGGGTAAATAATGTGTTACTTTGATAGATTGGACTTTTATTGATTCAGTGATACAAAATATATTTTTGGAGATTTTATTTAGATTTTTTTTAGTACAAATATGGCAAAAGGGGGGTGTAAAATGTTACAACCTTTTATTTTGTTAATAATTAATACAACTTGTTGAAACTAGTTCATACATTTTTTTAGTCCCCATAGAAGATAAGAACTTGTCATGGTTTGATTACTCCTGCAATATGATATAATACCATAGTATTACATTATACCATGACCTGACAGGCAATCTATCAAGCCACGCTACAGACAAGGCTTGATTGGCAATCTGCAAGGGCAGCCTTGGGGCCTTTCAGAAGGCTCCGGCTACCATGACAACTGCACAGCAACCTGCAATCTCATCACTAGGGGCCATTTGGGACCACCAAACATCGATCGGAGCATTTAACCCCTTGAGTGGCGGGTTTCCTACCACCCTGTCGTGCCCACCAGGGCAGGTTTTTTAAAATGGTCTAATCATTGAATTTCAACTAATTTTGCAGTTGCGTCTCAAGAGCCATAACTTTTTCATTTTTCCATTGACATGGCCATATAAGGGCTTGTTTTTTGCGGGACAAGTTGTGATTTTTTAAACAGGGGGGAGGGAAAAAAGAAATGGGGAAAAAAGAAAAAAAGGGGCCATGTCATTAAGGGGTTAAATAATGTATTAACTTCCTTCTCTGGGTCATTACGACGCATGGATACCACATGTGTGATTATATTTTTGATTTTTTACAAAGTAAAGGGAGACAAGTGTTTTTATTATTTTTTTAATAATTTTTTTACTTTTTTTTTTTTCTTTTGTCCCTTTAGGGGACTTCCACAGGGACCCATCAGGACCCCCTGATCACATTCCGGGGGTCCGATGGTGACAGCCCTTTACATGCTGCAGTGACAACCCTTTACATGCTGCAGTCACATAGACTGCAGCATGTAAAGGGTTAACACAGCAGAGATCGGAGGTTTTCTCTGATCTCTGCTGTAAGAGCTAGCACCTAGCTGTCCTCTGACAGCTAACAACCAGCTCTCCCTGCCACAGAGACCATCGGCTTGCTTCTGACAAGCCGATGGTCTCTATGGCAACCTGTAAACAAACCAGTGCAGGAGATTGCCGGCATGTCTGCAATATCTTCTGCTGGTTTTTCAAAGCCCTTGCTTTGTTCTCTGTGGGACAGTGCAGGCAGAGCACACTGTCACAGCTCGTGGCATTGTGCTCTGCAGCTCCCATAGTGATACATAGCCCGGAAATCTTCCGGGCTATGTTGCTATGAGCAGTGGAGCTCGTCCCGGAAAATTTCCGGGCGTGCCACTCAAGGGGTTAAATGCTGCAGTCAGAATTGCTGTGGTGCTGATCGGAATTGTTGCAGGTAGGTGTGAGCTGTAAAAAATAGCTGGCACCCATATTGTATGGAGCGAGATTGACCCCTGATTCCCATCCATACAAACCCCAAACCTCCATACCATAAATGTATGTCCTGGAGTGTTAAGGGGTTAAACAAACCATCAATGTGCTGTGTTAATAGTGCAGTGCACCACAGCACTTTGTATTATTCAGTAGTACAGTTGTGCTCATTAAGGCCTTGGTTACATGAGCATTGCTTTGCATGCATCCATGCTGCGCAAAACACAGCGCTGCATGGATGTGCAGAAAAACACGTAAACGAAGCTCCATTCCAATTGTTTCAATGGGACCGCCGCTGCTGCCGACGGCACCATTGAAAGCAATAGGCTGCAGGTACCCCCCCCCCCCCCCCCCCCCGCAGTGATTTTTCCCTGAAAATTATTCCTAGCTTGTGTAAAAAAAATAAAAAATATATATACTCACCTCTCCCCCACTGTCGGGGCTCGGAGTGTCTAGCCGCTTGGTCACCCTGCACTGCTCTGAAGCTCTTTCAGCAGGCAGGGATTTAAAATCCTTGCCTGCTGAAAGGGCTGTGTCTGATTGGCTGAGTGCTCAGCCATTCTCAGACAGTGCTCAGCCATTCATTAAGTACTGCCTGTGATTGGTCACAGCGCTAAGCCAATTGCAGGCAGCGCTCAGCCATTCATAATTCAAGAGAAAGTGTCCCATGATTAAATATTGCATTTCTCTCTTACATCACACAAAATATAACAATTTGGCAATTGTAATTATATTTAGAGAATGTTCCTATGCCTAGGTATTGCTATTACATGCTGTACTTGTTATGGTGCCCTTTTTTGTTTTTTTTTAATGCAATTTCAGAGCATCCACCTAATGAATTCCGAGCGAGAACTGCTCTTACATAGGGAATATGAACAGTGGTTGTATTTATGAGATAACCTCTTTAAGCATTGTCACGTCATGTACACCAGCATCAGCCATTATGATTTACAGTCATATTTTAGGCTTATATTTCAATGGATTTTAGTTGTCTATATGTTTATCATATTATGAATGCCTTTCTCTTATTTACTAAGGTATAATGATCAAGTCGTTTCCTATTGTTCTTTCAGTTGGCTGCTTGACTTGAACATGTTTTTCAATCAATGAAATATATTGCCATGATTGTTATACTGTACAGGCAATACTCTAGTGTACAGTATTCCATTTACTGCAGCTCTGACTTTGGCTGCAACAGTAAAATTCCCTATTACTTCATGTTTTACGACTACATCATCCATCTATCTGTCAATGTACTGGCCAAGTTTTAGGCAAGACTCAGTTTGTGGATTTCTATATTAAAATCCTCAACCTCATAATTTAATCTCCATCGCCACCACTTTTTGAGTTTCTTTTATTTGAACTTCTACTAATCTCTTTGGTGCACTCTACACTTTCTTTCTTTAACTTTTCACTTTACCCATATTTTCATATACTCAGTTCTCAACACTGGAGAGATATGTGTAGAACAACTCACAAAAAGTTTAGTATAGCTTTCTACTGTGTTAACTTTTCATTTTACGAATCTCAAATATCATCAAATGTAGTCTCTATTCTAAATATGTGTTCTCTAATATACAGATCTGTTGGATGCTTCTTTCCCCTATCATCTGCTGTATTCCTGATGATTCTTTCCTCCAATATCTGCTGTTATGGAAAGGTTGGAAGTAGAGATGAGTGAGTATACTCGCTAAGGCACATTACTCGAGCGAGTAGTGCCTTAGCCGAGTATCTCCCCGCTCGTCTCTAAAGATTCGGGGGCCGGCGGAGGGCGGGGAGCGGCGTGGGAGAGCAGGGAGGAACAGAGGGGAGATCTCTCTCCCTCTCTCCCCCCCACAACCCACCTGTCACCTGCGCCGGCCCCCGAATCTTTAGAGATGAGCGGGGAGATACTCGGCTAAGGCACTACTCGCTCGAGTAATGTGCCTTAGTGAGTATACTCGCTCATCTCTAGTTGCAAAAACCTCCATACACAAAAGATAGTTGATAAGTTCTGCAGTAATGTGTACATGGTTAGTTTTACTTTAACCTTAGAATATCCAATGTCTCAACATAACATTTATGAAACAGTTAATTATTATGGAATAATAAAATACATTTTTGACAACGTAATGGTATTTTATATAGCTGAGGTATTGAGTCTACTTTCACACTTTGTATTGTAGTGACTGCTTCAGTGAATACCTGGAAAAGTACCTGCTGCACACATCTATTTCAAAATGTGCTGCTCCCTTGGGCTGGTCTAAGTCAGCATACCTTATTTTGCTGCATGGAATAGCACAGGATGGAGCTGTAGACATCCATTCCCATATAGAGTTATCCAGTAAAAAATTTGTACAGCAAGGTAAATGATTTTTTTTTTACAATAGAAGCCTATGAGTGCTGGATGGCATTGTAGACCTATAGTGTCATTTCTCAGAGTTACATATTGAAGGTATACATTGAGATTTCCTGCCAGTATACCTCTGGTTGGCACTGCAAACAATGCTGTGTGAAAGTATCCTGACCCATATTCGATATTGATTTTTAGGCTTGCTAGGGTAAATTAAGACATGGCAAAATTTTGTCCACAGCAAGTTAACAGCAGATTTGCTACATTATGCTACAGATTTTGCTATCGGTTTGCTACAGATTTCAAGTTTGGTGATATCCATTGTAAAATTCTGTAGCAAATCATCAACATCTCTTACGTGATGAGTATTTTAAAATTTACAACATGCCCTTAAATCCGTGCTTTTTTTTGTCTGTGTGTAAATAGGGTTTTAACTGTACTGTATGTTTTTGCAGAATTTGGATGTGGAATCTGTAATTGTTATCTGCATTTAATCTGCTATCACTGAACTTCTGAAAGTTTAATTCAATTAGCTACATTGAAAAAAACACTGAAGAGAACCAAGTATTAAAACATAACCTTTAATGGTTCCATTAAAATATAAAATTAGGGAACACTACCTAAACACAGACAAACATAAATATTCAGTTGGATACAGCCATGGAGTTACCAAATATAACCCATGAGGGCCTAGACAAAATACAGTCTTGAGATGAAAAAAGAGACAGAAGGGGATGTTTGGTAAAGGTGCTCTGTTATCAACAGATAACCAAGATATCAACCTTACTCTAATAGACCATAGGTAACATTGATTAATATTTTTATACTACTCCTTAGCACAAAATGTTAACCGAATTAATGGTCAAGAATTATACACAAAAATCGGCCTCTTCTAGTATACGTTTCTATCAAAGGTAACCTCTAAACAAAGGCTGTGTAATATTGCCTCTATATAGAGGAGATATATTAATGCCAAAAAAATAGAGCAGAGGGGTGAATCACTGGTACCCTGTTCCTACATTGGAGCAAAGCTATATCTAAACCTAGAGTGTTACATATGGTGTGTCACTGATCTTTATATTGAGTCAATACTCTCTATTGTTTCTTTTATATATATATATATATATATATATATATATATATATATATATATATATATTTTAATCATTGCCATTTTACATGTTTTTTATGCCAGAATCGATATGCACCACACACCCTATTGAAATACCAGTGGTGATATGTTGGCATATCTTTATTAGGCCAGCCACTTCTTAAAAAAGAACACTCTAGGTTTAGATCTAGCTTTGCTCCAATGTAGGGACAAGGTACCAGTGATTCACCTCTCTCTCTCTATATATAGAGGCAATAATACACAGCCTTTGTTTAGAGGTTAGCTTTGATAGAAACCTGTACTAGAAGCTGTATACTATGGCTGTAATCTACTTAATATTTATGTTTTTTTTTTTTTTTTCCAAATATTTTTTATTGGTTTAGTTCCGCAGTTACATGTATATAGCAATAATCAAACAATACAATCTAAATTGACATAGCATCAACAGCGAGAAAGTTGCTAGGCATCATATGAGCTTGCAGTGCGGAATAAATTTTTAACCTAAAGAAAACAACGTTAAAACAGTTGCAACAAGTAAATTATAACAGCTGTCGTTTTTCCAAAAAGCGCATCCACATCTTCCATCTAGAATCGAAGTTACCTCTATCGTTACTGTTATTTGCAAAAAATTTTTCGTAAACATAATGGTTTTTGATGGTGTCAATTAATTCAGCAGAGCTAGGAGGGTCGGTAGACTTCCACTTTCTTGTTATTATTAATTTAGCAGTGAGTAAACAATGACATACCCATTTTCTATGTACGTGGGGAATAAGGTTACAGTTCAGTAAAAGCAGGCCCAAATTTGGGTCTTGGGGTAACCTAATGCCAGTTACCTCTAGGATCATCTGGAAGACCTCCTTCCAGTAAGTTTTAATCGGAGGGCATTCCCAAAAAATATGGAATATGGTCCCCTCCGCTCCACAATTCCTCCAACATTGGCTGCTTAATCCAGGGATTCTTCTAGCTAGTTTAGATGGGGTGTAATACCATCTTGTGAGTAGTTTATAGTGTACCTGGATAACATTAGCGTTTAAAGTGGCTTTATTTGCCCACTCGAAGGACGTCAGCCATTGTGGTATAGTAAATTTTTCCTTTGTGTCTTTCTCCCAGTTAAGTAAGTGGACTTTTTTCATTTCGCCCATGTCTCCCGAGAGAGTGTTGTACCATTTCCTTGTGGCCATTTTCTGTGTGAGTTGGGGTTTCGAGAAAATTAAAGACAGCTCGGCTGGAACCTTACATCTTCCCATCTGTTTTTTTTCTATGAAAGATTTTATCTGGAGGTACGTGAAGGTGTCGTTTGTTGAGAGGTTGTGTTTTTTCTTAAGTATTTGGAATGGAATTATTTTTTGGTCTTCCATAAGGTCCGAGACGAACCCGACGCCTCTAGCCGACCATCCCCTTATGGAAATCTCAGGGATAAAGTAGGTAAGTGTCTCTAGCGGGATTTTGGCAAGCGTTCCCAGTGGGGATTTCCTAAGTTTGTAGGTATATAAGTTCCAGGCCTGTAAAGAAGTCATCATAGGAGGTGAGTATGACTGTAGTTCCAGGGCCAGATTGAGGTTTGGGTTGTTGACACTTAAGATTGTGGCTTGTAAAAGAGTTGCCAAAGATCTATTACGGTTAATGTTTCTTTCCATAATAGTCCACGGCAGCTTCTGCGAATCCTCGAGCCATAGGGTCGAGTGTTTTATGCTGATTGCCTGGTAATAGGACCATAGGTTTGGTACTCCCAAGCCTCCCTGCTTTCGGTTGAGATATAAGATATTGGCTGCTACTCTCGGTCGTTTTCCATCCCAGATAAAATTTAATAGCTGTTTTTGAAAAGTATCTATGGTATTATATGGGATTGGGTATGTTAGGGTTCGAAAGAGATATAATATTTTTGGTAGTATGAGCATTTTATACCATGTGATTTTACCGAACCAAGATGGGTCTTTCTTTTTTAGCAAGTCTAATTCTGCGTGGACGGATGAGTGGAGAGGGTCGAAATTCAGGGGAATGCAATCTTTTAGTGGGTGGCATATTTTAATGCCTAAGTAGGGAATCGAAGGGGGCCACTGGTAGGAAAATTCTTTTTGTATGTCTGATTTTAAATCCGGGTTAACATTTATTCCTAGAATCTGAGATTTGCTCATATTAGGGCTATAGAGTGAGGCGTTTCCAAACTCCTCAATAATTTTTGATACTTCTCTTAGGGATCTCAAGGGGTTTGACAGAGTTAAAAGGACATCATCCGCGAAGAGGCCTATTTTATGAGATCTGTTACCTAGGGGGATCCCTGTAATCTCAGGAGAAGTTCTAATTAATTCGGCCATGGGTTCCATTGTTAATATAAATAGTACGGGGGACAGGGGGCAGCCCTGTCTGGTCCCGTTAGTAATGTTGAAGGAGGTCGATAAAGCACCATCCACCAAAACTCTGGCAGAGGGGGCAGAGTACAATGCCTTGACCGCACCCAGGAACTCCCGGTCAACTCCAAATTTCCTGAGAGCGCCAAATGCGTACTCCCAGTGGAGCCTGTCGAACGCCTTCTCCGCATCCAGGGCAAGGAGGAGAGAAGGCGCCCGACAGGCCTCCATTTTTGCAACCAGATTCAGCGCCCTTCTTGTGCCGTCCGCGGCCTGTCTGCCCCCCACAAAACCCACCTGATCACTATGTACAATGTCAGGCAGGATACGTGAAAGTCTCGTGGCTAAGATTTTGGCGTAAATTTTTATGTCAGTATTCAGCAACGAAATTGGCCTATAATTTGCTGTAGAGTCTGTTGATTTTCCTGGCTTAGGGATAGCAACGATGGTTGCTTGTAGCATCTCTTTCGGGAATTCTTCTTTGGAGATGGCTTCGTTGAATGTCGTTGCTAGGTGTGGGGATAGTGTGGGCATAAATAATTTATAATATTCGTTAGAGAAGCCATCGGGGCCAGGCGATTTGAAGTTTTTTAGAGTTTTTATGACTTTATGTATTTCCTCTATGGAGATAGGTACATTTAATTTAGGATTGTCTATTTTGGGGAGGTCCATTTTGGTCAAGAATTTATTTATTATTTCTGTATTTGGTTGGGCTATAGATGTATCATCTTTTAAATTATAAAGTCTTGCATAGAATTTAGCGAACTCCTCTGCGATATCCTGTGGGTGGGATAATTTTGTTATGCGATCTTCAGCTTTTGTTACGTATGGGATCTTGGACTTGATCAGTCTCTTTTTTGCTAGGTTGGCCATCAATTTAGAGGGTTTGTCAAATGAAGAGTAATAGTTTGCCCGCATGAAATCTGTGGATTTGTTGTGTTCTTCAAGTAGGACGGATTGTAGTTTCCCTCTTAGGGACATTAAATTCCTCCGACCGACCTCAGTTGGTTGGTCTTGTAGTGCTTTTTCTTGGGTTCGTATTTGGGCCAGGAGGTTGTTTATCTGTGACTGTTTGTATTTTTTGTGTTGGGCGCTCATTTTTATTAAGATTCCCCTTATGAAGGCCTTGTGTGCGTTCCAGATTGAAAAGACGCTGGCCTCCGATTTAGTATTTATTTCGAAGTATTCTTTTAAGTGATTGTTAATTGTAGACATGTTGTGCGGGAGTTTTAAAAGTGCCACGTTATTTCTCCATATTTTAGCATTACCCTGACTTTCCCCCAAATTGACTGCCAGCATTATTGGGGCATGATCCGACCATGTGGTCAGTCCTATTTCAGAAGAGGTAGTTTTAGAGAGGGCCCATCTATCAACTAAGAACATGTCTATTCGGGAGAACGAGTTGTGTCTGGGTGAGAAAAAGGTGAATTCTCTCGAGGAGGAGTTTAGACATCTAAAGGTATCATATATCGATTGTTTATGTAACCATGGGAGTAATGTAGGGGCCGTTCTTTGTTTGTATGTAGTGTCCATAGTTTTGTCCGCGATTAAGTTGAAATCTCCGGACATGATCAGATCTCCCTCCTGAACTCTTCTGATTTTCCTAATTAATTTATTCAGAAACGAGATCTGGCCGTTATTGGGGGCATATACGTTTACGAGGGTAATAGCCTTTTCGTTTAGAGTGCCCACTAAGATAAGGAATCTACCTTTTATGTCTACAATTTGTTTGGATGCTACAAAATTTATATTTGCTCTGAATGCAATCAGCACTCCTGCGTGTTTCTTCGGGGCGCTGGCCATGAAAATCTGGGGGTAATGTTTGTTCGAGAAACTCACTTTCGAGTTGAGGAGAAAATGTGTTTCTTGGACACATAATATGTCAGCTCTGGTGCGGTTGGCGTCTCTCCACATAAGTGACCTCTTAAATGGAGAGTTCAACCCCCTAGCGTTCTGTGAGAGGATTTTAACTGACATGGAAGATGTAAGATAGGTGTGAAGTTGTGGAAGATTGAACACTTACTGCGCCTAGGTGAGTTGTAGAAGTTGACAGAGAAAGAACATCAACGTAGAGAACAAGGTTGACAGTAGAAATAATAAAACCGTCATCTATGCGTAGTATCGTCGGCATCTTGCGGTAACTCTGGACGATAAACAAGAAAAATAAACAGTTTAACACAACAAATGTTAAGGCAGGACTTAGTACCTGCATATCTCGGAAGGCGATAACAATAGTCCACCTGAGATCGGCCACCTTTCAGTTAGGTGTTATCATCTTATGTGTCCCATATACTTAGAGTTGGTGTTTTCCTTGCATCCACCAGCAAGATTAGGTATGTACCTCCCCGCGCGGAGTTAGATCAGGTCCAGTCATTGATATTCCTCCTTGGTTTCTGCGGGGGAGAAGGGTTCTGGTTGTCAGTTGTTGATAGACCCCACTTTGTTAAAAGCTTTTTGCCGACATCGAGAGAGGATATTACATGTAGGATGCCATCTCTGTGGATCAGGAGCTTAGTTGGGAAGCCCCACTTATAGAGAATTTTGGCTGCCCTTAAGGAAAGCGTAACAGGTAGCAAGGCTCTTCTTGCCTGCATGGTTGCAGGGGATAGGTCTGCAAATATATGAATATCTGAGTAGGGCGAAGGTAACGGGTTCGTTTTGCGCGTAACTTGCATCAGTGCCTCTTTCACGTGAAAGAAATGAATTTTCGCAATGATGTCTCTTGGTATTTTTTCTGGAATATGGTTGGGTTTAGGGAGTCGGTGAATCCTGTCTATTATAAGTTCTCGTTGGGGGGTAGTCGGGAGTAAAACAGAAATGAATTTCGTCAGGAAGTCTCTTAATTCGTTTTGGGTAACACTTTCCGGGACTCCTCTCATTTTTATATTATTACGCCGACTCCTATCCTCCAGGTCGGCCATTTTGTTTTTCATAGTCGCAACTTCCTCTTTCAATGAATAGTGTGCATCTATCAGGGAGTTGTGTGATGCAGTCAGCTCTTTCATTTTATTTTCCACGTGGTCGGTGCGATCACCCAGCTCTTGTAGTGAAGAGTTAAATGACGCAGACATAGCGGATATGTCATTATGTAATGACCCCCTTAAAGCTAGTACCATATTCTTTATGAATTCTTCTGAAGCGGGTTGCTTAGAAGTGGGGACGCTAAGTATAGGGTCTTCATCTGTTTCTGCAGGCTGGGGTGATTTTTTTTTTGTCTGTTTAGTGGTTGGGGACTCAGGTGACATCCTCTGTCTCTGTTTAGCTGGGCTAGCAGAGGGAGTCGTGGTGGCTGAGAGAGAGAGGCTGGCGGCCGGCGCCATTTTGTTAGGGGTATCGGGGCTGGGGCGCGCTGCTGCATCGTTAGGACTTACCCCCTCCCGGAGGGATGCTCGGTTGTGCAGGTCCCCGGTGCCGTCAGCGGTGTTTGCGGCTCCCTCTGACAGGTGCAGGGGGTCGGAGCGCTCCGGAGTCCCATCGAGCGGAGCTGCAGGAGAGGGAGATCTGCGCCTCGTGCTGGCAGGGTCTCTGTCGGCGCTGCGCGCCGAGAAAAAGTCTTTCACCCGCTGCGGTTGTGGCTTCAGCGGCTTCCTCTTGGTCATGGCTCCGAGCATAGAGGTTTCTTCTCGCCGTGGACGCTGTTTTTTCTCCTCTGGGACACTTTATATGTCGCTTTTTAGGTGGATGCCGACGGAGCCTAAAGCTTTGCTGCCGTCCCGGCTGAAGTCAGGCCACGCCCCCCTTAATATTTATGTTTGAGTGTGTTTAGGTAGTGGTCCCATGTCATAGTTTATGGAGACAAATTCTTTCCTCAAGACTTTTCCAGATTTCACAAACTGCTCACCTGTAGCGCCTAGGGCACATTCTAACCATAATTTGGCATGTTCTACTGCTTGTATCTCATTTTTAAGACTTTTCAACAAGAACCTGCATGGTAAGATTAGCGCTTCAGTCTCTCAACAGCATATCTTGTAGATCTGATTTTCTCTTCAGTTAGCCCCTGTACGTACATCTTCTGCTTCTTCTCCAGTTTTGACACACTCTGATGTTGGTAACCAAGCTTGATAGTAATATTTTCTGATTCCTGCTGAAGACTTGTTTTAAACTTCTCAAGTTTATCATAAGCAGATGCTTTTTCTTCATACCATTGATTTGTAGTTTCTAATTCTCTTTGAATTTCTCTTTTCTGCTCTTCAACACAATTAAAGCATGCAGTATTCTTTTCCATTTTCTTCTCCATATCTGACACCTGAGCCTGAAGTTTTAAAATATGCTCTGACAGGTTTCTCTTAGTTTCTGCATTTCCTCTAACTGCTTAAGGAACACATTTCTCTCATCTTTCATTCTCTTCAAGTGTGCACTAAGGCCAAGCCTCTGTCATGTTTCTTTTTGCATCAGCTTGCAAGAATCCTCACCCCGAGCCTCCAATTCCACCTGCAGTCTGTTCACCTTCTCAGATCTGCTTGTACTCTGTCACCTTCAGTGACTTTTATTTGTAACTCTTGAAATCGCGTCTCTTCCATGTTTCTCTTGCATTTAGACTCACGCTTGTCTTCCAATAGCACTTTCATCTTATGAGTCAGCCCAGTACACTCATTTTCCAGTCTATTTCGTCTTGTCCAAGGTTTCTTTCACATTTTCAGTTTGCTCTAGCTGTTAAGTCAGCTTCTGCATCTTGGTTTCATATACTTCAGCTTCTTCATTCAAGCTTATCTGTAGTTGGGTCACCACTTGCTCATGGAGTACTTCTTGTGCTTCCTTGAAGTCCAGGACCTTTGTTTGCTCCTCCGCCTGGCTGTAAGCCGCTTTCTCCATTTCCTGGTTTTCTGTGAGTTCACTTATTTGATTCTCCAGTTTACCACTTTTCTTTGCTAACTGCATTTTCAACTCTGCAATTTAATTGTGCAAATCAGTAGTTTAATTACACACATCTGTAAGTTCTCTTTTTAACCTGCAATCTGTCATCTCTAACTCTTGGGCTCTTCTTTTGCATTTTGTTAAAGTCCTGTTCACACTGCGCAGCTTGCTCTTCTAGCAACAACCTGTGATCAGCTTTAGCTAAACTTCTGAGGTGCTCATTCCCTTTTAATATGACCTCAGCTTCTATCTTCAACCATGCAACTTAATTGAGGGCAGCCATGATATCATTCACTATTTTTCCTGTTCCTTTTTCTGCCAGTAGTCTTTTATTATTAACTGAATTCCCAGCACGCATGTAGTTGCTACTAGCAGCAACCATAGCTATACAGGACCCTACGCCGGCAATTTCCATCTAGTTCACTCTTAGTACAGCATACAGTATTTCCATTATTTTCACACTCTGCTATTAGGGGCACACTTGAGCTACTTCGCACCTGGGCTGTGACTGAGTTTTCTGTAACTGCCTGTTCACATTCTGCATTAACCTGTGCAGATGGGGTCAAATTTTCACAAACTCCAGACATTCCACACACCTTATCACCTGGGGTTTGTGTGTCAGTACCATTAGAAAAAAATTCCCACAACTCATTTTTAACAAAATATTCTTTAGACCTGTTGTCATTTAAATGATAATACAAACACTGCAGTTTTCACTGCACTCTCCTGCAAAGCAAGCATATTATGGACAGCATATGTTCTTTTTGTGTCATTATTAGCATAAACTTTTGCACTAAACAATTTCTGCAAAACATTTGCAACTTTACTTTTATTATTCTTTTTAAATCCGTGTGAAAGAGAACCAACAGTCTTTTGAATGGCCTAAACATTTCATGGACTCTTCTGCTCCTATGGCAGCATTTATGGACAAACAGACTTCTTTGGTCACCTGCAGCAATTGTCACACTTTGTTGTAACCTACTGACAACAGTACTCTATTCTCCTTTTCCTCCCCAGGAATGGCAGCTTGAACCTTTGGCAACTCTCGCTTCCAGCTTTCCAGCTCAGGAATTGAATGTGTCTGGAAATTTTAGGTCCTCCAGACACACCCACACAGCTGTCCCTGCTAATTAGCACACTTTCAGTATACAGAAGACCTGGTTAGAGCCCACTGCATGCCATTCTGTGTATAGCCTTGCTACTATATATATAGGTGCTGACTAGGGATGAGCGAGCACCAAAATGCTCGGGTGCTCGTTGCTCGAGTTGAACTTTTCATAATGCTCGAGAGTTCGTTTCGAGTAACAAACCCCATTGAAGTCAATGGGGGACTCGAGCATTTTTGTATGGGACCGATGCTCCGCATAGGTGATGACTTGTCAGACACCAGAAAACATCAGAAAGTCATGGAAACACCACAGAAACGGATAGGGAAGGGCAGGGGCAGCATGCATGGCTGCATCTGCGGCTCCCAGGTCCCACTATTAAGCCAAAATGGGGGCAAGATCCTGGCGGTCACCCCCCCTAACAATTTACTTTGGACAAACCCTCATGCAGAAAAAGCTCTTGAGACAGTTGCCGGAAGTCCCCAGCTTCATTACCCGGACTCCAGGAACTTTCCAAAGGTTGGGCATCGGTCACGACAAACTCCTCAGGGGAGAGAGGAACCATTTTTTTCCCACTCATGGCAGGGACCCGAGAACAGTTCCTGGGAATCTGCCTGCTCAGAATATGTCATTTTCATGGAGTGAGGAGGCTGGGAGGAAGGAGGAGCAGCCAGAGGATTCAGAGTTGCAGTCCCTAGGCCGGGAGTAGTGGACTGCGTAGAAGACTGGGTGGTCAATACATTGCTGGATGCATTTTCTGGCATCCACGACAGGACCTGCTTGCACTGCTCTGTTTGTAATAAAGGTCTACCACGCGGACCTGTAAATTGTGATTTGAAGCTGGGGAGCCCACAAACTTGCCTCTCTCCTAATCCCGCTGTGATTCACCACGCTCAGGAACTTGGCCTGTGCCCACACCCTAACTTGGACACCCGTGTCCGCGTCCTCGACCCTTACTCCTACTCCTCATCATGGCAGATTAAGAATAGAGCAGGGCTCAAATAAATTACCCCAATGTACAGCACTGACAACTGTGGCTTAATTCACCACACACAGAGACTTGTAGATAGCGGAGGCTCTATGCTGTGACTTGAAAAAATTAACCCGCTGTCTTGTGCTGATACCTAGGGGTAATTTACCGCTCACAGAGACTTGTAGATAAGAGAGGCTGTATGGAGTGGGAGAAGACTCTAAGGCCAGTGGATAGTGCTGGTAACTGCAGCTATCTCAACGCCACCAAGGAAAGGATATTGTGAGACTCTCTGCACAGCGGCAGAGCTGAAATACTTTGCAGTGGCCCAGGAAATATTACAGTACTGTTTAGCGGTGAGACCTCTGTCTAATGCACTGCAGACACAGAACGGTATAACTAAAGTAGTTTGCAGTAGGCTAGGAAATGTTAGAGTGCAGTTTCATGGTAAGAGCTGGTTGTACAGCACTGCAGGGTGAAAACGCTATTACGAAAATGCGGGGAATAGGCCTAGATACATAATACAAAAGTTGGTGCACTATTGCTCCCAGCCAGCCACAACTGTAAAGCACACGGTCAGATGTAGCCCTAAGAAGGACCATTGGGGTTCTTGCACGGAGGATCTATAAAACTTTCCCTATAGAAGTGGCTGCGTGCCTAAACTCTGCGTTATGCACTGCAGACACAGAACGGTATAACTGAAGTAGTTTGCAGTAAGCTAGGAAATGTTAGAGTGCAGTTTCACGGTGAGAGCTGGTTGTATGGCACTGCAGGCTGAGAACACTATTACTGAAAGGCTGGGAACAGGCCTAGATGCGGAATACAAAAATTGATGCACTACTGCTCCCAGCTAGCCACAACTGTAAAGTACACAGTCAGATGTAGCCCTAAGAAGGAACGCTGGGGTTCTTGCACGGAGGATCAGGACTGAACAACTTTCCCTATAGAAGTAACTGCATCCCTAAACTCTGCGTTATGCACTGCAGACACAGAACGGTATAACTGAAGTAGTTTGCAGTAGGCTAGGAAATGTTAGAGTGCAGTTTCACGGTGAGAGCTGGTTGTACGGCACTACAGGCTGAGAACGCTATTACTGAAAGGCTGGGAACAGGCCTAGATGTGTAATACAAAAATTGATGCTCTGCTGCTCCCAGCCAGCCACAACTATAATGCACACAGTGAGATGTAGCCCTAAGAAGGACTGTTGGGGTTCTTGTACAGAGGATCAGGAGGACTGTAAAAATTTCCCTATATAAGTAGCTGTGTCCCTACACTCTGCCTTATGCACTGCACACACAGAACATTATAGCTGAAATGGCCTGCACAGCCCTAGATGCTTTAAAAAAAAATGGTGCACTACTGCTCCCAGCCAGCCACAACAGTAATGCAGACTATGAGGAGCAGTCCTAAGAAGGACCGTTGGGGTTCTTGACGACAGGATCCTACTCTAACACTGTCCCTATATCAGCAGCAGCACTATCCCTAACCTCTGCCAGCATGCGTCTGAGATGAGCCGCGGCAGGACCAGTTTAAGTACTCGGCGGTCACCTGATCGGCCCAGCCACTCACTACAGTGGGGTCGGAGAGGGCTGGCACGTCACAGCAGGAAGTCGTAATGCCTTTTCTGCATGTCTATTGGCTCGAAAATGGCGCTAAACATGCGGGGAAGGAAATGTAATTGACTCAAGTACCGCGTGGTGTTCGACTTGAGTAACGAGCATCTCGAGTACCCTAATGCTCGAACGAGCATCAAGCTCAGACGAGTGTGCTCGCTCATCTCTAGTGCTGACCTCTCATTTGAGCAGCAAAAGGCAACATTTGTCAGTTTTCAGTAAATGTGTTGACTTGAATGACTGACTGCATGCAGGTTGTTGGTGCCCAGAGGTGTGATGCCAATATTTCTGAAACAATCACATTTATTGTATCAAACTATAGTATCAAGAGAGTACCAAGACTGGTTGAACCATTGACGTAAATCCATCTGAAGATCACACAGCGCCAGACCACATTTGGTTAATCCTAGAAGCGAGCATCAGGTAACATAGTAAGATAGTATGTTAGGCCGAAAAAAGGCATATGTCCATCTAGTTTAGCATATTAACTCCCAATGTTGATCCAGAAGAAGGCAAGAAACCCCATATGAGGTAGAAGCCAATTTTCCTCATTTAAGGGAGTAAAAATACCTTCTAGACTCAAAACTGGCATTCAGAATAATGCGTTCAACAGTATTCAGTGATTATAGCATGTAATATTGTAATACTTAAGAAAAGCATCAAGGCCTCTCTTTAACTCTTTTATTGAATTTGCCATCACCATGTCTTTAGGCAGAGAGTTCCATAGTCTCACTGCTCTTACAGTAAAGAATCCCCTTCTATGTTGATATAGAAACCTTCTTTCCTCCAGACATGGAGTATGCCCCCTGATTACAGTTAAAATTAAGGGTATAACTGGATTGTGGGAGAGATCTCTGTATTGTTCCCCAAAATATCTATACATAGTTATTAAGTTGCCACTCAGCTGTCTTTTTTCTACACTAAATAACTCCATTGTTGATAACCTCTCTGAGTATAGTAGTCCACTCTTTCCATTTATTACTTTAGTTGCCTGTCTTTAAACCTGCTAAAGATCTAATATGTCCTTCTTGAGTACCAGTGCCCCAAACTGTGCACGATATTTCATGTGTGGTCTGACCAGTGACTTGCAAAGTGGAAGAACGATGTTCTCGTCATGTGCCCCTAGACCTCTTTTGATGCAACCCATGATCCTATCTGTCTTTGCAGCAGCTGCCTGACACTGGTTGCTGCAGTTAAGATTACAGGTATCTAAAATCCCCAAGTCCTTTTCCATGCCAATTGCCCAGTGGTTTCCCATTTAGTGTGTAATAGTGACTTGTATTGTCCCTGCCCATGTGCATTACCTTATATTTATCTGTAGAGATGAGTGAGCGTACTCATTAAGGCAAAATACTCGAGCGAGTATTGCCATTTTTGAGTACATGCCCGCTCGTGCCAAAAGATTTGGGGGCGGCGGGGAGGAACGGGTGGGAGATCTCTCTCTCTCTCTCTCCACCTCGCTCCCCCATGCTCACTCCTGCAACTCACCGCTCACCCCCGCCTGCCCCCGAATCTTTTCTCACGAGCGGGCATGTACTCGAAAATGGCAATACTTGCTCAAGTATTTTGCCTTAATGAGTACGCTTGCTCATCTCTATTTATCAGTGTTAAATAGAGATGAGCGAGCATACTCGTCCGAGCTTGATGCTCGTTCGAGTATTAGGGTGCTCAAGATGCTCGTTACTCGAGACGAGCACCACGCGATACTCGTCTCGATTAAACGAGCACTGACCATTGAATTCAATGGAGCCGGCAATACAGCCGACTCCATTGAAAGCAATGGGCTGCCTGCGTACGCGGGATGAATTGTCGGGAAGGACTTAAATATATAAGCCCTTCCCTGCAATTCATCTAGAAATGTGTAAAAATAAAAAATATATATATACTTACCTTGTCCCGGCAGAACGATGTTAGCCCATTGAATTCAATGGAGCCGCAATACAGCCGACTCCATTGAAAGCAATGGGCTGCCAGCGATCGCGGGATGAATTGTCGGGAAAGGGTTAAATATATAAGCCCTTCCCTGCAATTCATCCAGAAATGTGTAAAAATAAAAAATATATATATACTCACCTGGTGCCGGCAGACGGAGTTCAGCGCGGCAGGCTGCAGTTCTCCTGAACTGCTCTGAACAGCTGTTAGTAGTATTCAGCAGCCGGGGATTTAAAATCCCCGCCTGCTGAATAAGATGCCTCTGATTGGTCACAGCCTGACCAATCAGAGGCCAGCCCTCACTCACACCCATTCATGAATTCATGGCTAAAGGTCATCTGGAGTAATAAGTCCGAATCTGGCATTAACAGTATGAAGCTGGGTGTATCACAAGGGTTCAACCATCTAGTGGTGTGGGTGTCATGATCTTGGGAGCATATTCATGGCATGGCCCAGGACTGTTCAGCAACATACCACAAACCTTGAATGGTTAACACTACAGGACCAGTTAACTGACCATTTGTTGCCATATCTTCAGGAAGGCTTCCCCAACCATAGTGCCATATAGGATAACACTCCATGGATCAAGTTGAGATCACTAGGGAGTGAGTGGAGAAACACACAGATTCTTTGGACTGTAACCACATTGAACAAGTTTGAGATATGCTGGAAAGAGCTCTGAAGTCTGTACCAACTAACGGAGCTACTGCAATGAGCTTGGGTCGATTTGAGTATGAAGGCTATTTGCCACCTTGTGGAATCTGTTCTCATGAACACTAAAAAAGGAGGACCAACTCATTATTAAGAAGGTGTTCGTAGTGCAGTAATCATTTAGTGTACATATTTTGCTAGGAAAAGACTCAGTGAAATCTATCCAGTAAGTGGCCGAATAAAAGACCGACAGCTACACTCATGTGTCGAAAGTTTTTAATTATTGAGTAAGGCTGTCCTCTGAAGTCCCAAGAAAAAGAAACAGTAATGATTTGAATCAGTAAATTTTAACCTATACTGAATCCCTTCCTATATAACTATACCCCAATTTTGTTAGCAACTCCTGCTCTATAGAATAATGCTTAGAAATTGCACAGCCTTTTAGCTTTAATTTCTCCAAAGCAGATATAAAAATGACCTGACCTTTTGGGCTGCTGCAACAACACAGACACCAATTCCGAGATGTTTTTTGTTCTTATAAATGAGACCTATTTGCTAAATCTGTACACTTTTCAAAAAACATAATATTTAAATTGCTGTGATTTAAAACTTTTAGATCAATTGCTGCGAAATAGAAAGGAATACGAATATAAACTATATTTAATCATCTTTTATTTGGCAGAAGATATAGATATTAACTGGTGCTCTGCAGTTTTCCTTACAGCCAAAAAGTTATATATAAAATGTTCATGCTGTACACAGGTGATATGCTATTTTGAACTCAATTTTTACAAAAGCTTAGTAAGAGCATCTTAGGTATTTTTTTATGTTAGAACTTAGCCATCTGTCAGAAAAGATAAGCCACTAAGTGTCAGTCAAGGCCATGAAAACTTAATACTGATCATCGTTGTCATGATTTAAGCCCATAACGCATCAATCATTTCTTCCCAAAGTCACATAATATTTAGTGTTATTCTGCTATTTTTGATCAATGCTTGAATGTGTGGAAAAAGTGCTCACTTTACTTGTGTACCAGTGCAGATACACCACAATTAAATGCCAGTCAAAACCACAAAGACCATGATATTGACCAGTGATTGCAATTTATTTGACATAGATCTTTTCTTTTGAATGTCAGTGATATATAAAGTCTGATAATGTTTCCATAAGTTGTTATTTAACTTGTCATGGGCCTCATATTTTGATCTTTAGCCTACTTGCTGTGCCAAAGCCACCAATTTACAAAAGCACAATGCTGCCATTGCTATGATTTTAGAAAAAAATTGTGAAACTATGTGAAGTTCTTGCCCTTGAAAAGCAGTGTGCAAGTACAGTTCTTACTCATTAAAATAAATTAACATGAATTTTCTTTAATCCAAAATGAGTTTTTTAATCTCAAAGAACTATTCTAACCTAGAGCTTTTACTATCAATCCAAAGGATAGGTGATAAATGTTAGATCTGTGGGGATACCAGTTGTGGAATCGGTAATGTTAAATAACTAGCTTGCTTACCTACCAAATGCATGTTAATAAGGATTAGGAGACCAGTCTACCACAACTGTAGGTTTGTTGTCTGATATCATGGGAGAATATAGGCTTTTATAAAAACTTTAAATGCAGCAGAATAATTAAAAACGTTTGCTGAGGTGTACTCTTTTAACCCGCATACTCCACAAACATACACACACACTTATGACTCTGAACTATGTTCGTTCAAGTGGAAAATGCCAATACAGTTGTGAATGAGCACAGCTTGGGCAGTTGCTTGTTTGCTGGGAGAGAGAGCTACAACGTAGTTACAAAGTGTGTCCCCAACCCTTTAACAACTGTTATTCTTCATCTCTTAATGCAAATCCTACTACCTCTCCTTCATCAAGCTTGTGTGCTTTCTGGCCTGTACAGAAAAGGTGGTAAGAGTTAACTTATCCATGCTCTCTTCTGTGCTCCTATCACCCTTGGCTCATCACCTCCTCCAGTTGCTCTTCGAATAAAGACTATTGTTGCCCCTTTTTGTCTTTCATCTTCTCTGCTATTCCATACTTTTGATTTACCTCCTGAGTTCTCCTCCCCTCCCCCCAATCTGACTAATTATCTATACAGGGTGCAGTATTTCACTCTGCTTTTAAGCCGAAAGTAAAAGGGAGAAATGAATTTCAAACTTGCATTAAACTTTTAGATGCTGTGGTCAATGCTGACTGTAATACCTAAGGACATGTCCACTTTTAGCTTCCCTTGAATTTAATTGATAACTCCAATTTCTCATTAAACAAATTCAATAAAATAAAAGTCTTAGATTTTACCAGCTTCTAAATTTCAAGAAATCCTCTCGTACTTTGTGCCTGGATCCAATCCCCAGTGCAAGGGATAACCACCACACAGAATTCTGTGAAAAAAGTAATCTAGCATCCAGAAGTTTGAGGATTAAAAAAAGCTACTGGTTTATTTGACAGGAATTAAAATCATACATCCAACATTAAAAAGGGACAAGAAAAACAGCTGCATGTTTCAGCAAAAGCCTTTTTCATAGCTTTACGAAATTCAATAAAATATATTAAAAGTAATTTGTCCTGCTTGATGAATGCTGGTAAAAAAAATTGTCCAGAATAGCTGTTTTCTGTTAATTCTGCTTCAAAAAACAGGAATTAAAAGTAATCAAACTTTTATGTACCCTAAACTAGTCTCAATGAGAGTTAAAAGCTGTCCTGTGAAAAATAAGTCCTCATACAGCTTTATTGATGGAAGAATAAAAAAAGTTTTGAGTCTTGACACAAGTGATGACCCAAAACCAAATCATTTTGTAAATAGGTGTTTTTATTGAGCAAATGTAGCAAGAAATAAATAACAAAGTATAAACGTTTGGTATTGTCCCAATCATAACAACTAGAGATGAGCGAACGTACTCGTCCGAGCTTGATACTCGTTCGAGTATTAGCGTGTTCGAGATGCTCGTTACTCGTGACGAGTACCACGCGATGTTCGAGTTACTTTTACTTTCATCTCTGAGACGTTAGCGCGCTTTTCTGGCCAATTGAAAGACAGGGAAGGCATTACAACTTCCCCCTGCGACGTTCAATCCCTATACCACCCCCTGCAGTGAGTGGCTGGCAAGATCAGGTGTCACCCGAGTATAAAAATCGGCCCCTCCCGCGGCTCGCCACAGATTTGTTCTGACATAGAGGAGGGAAAGTGCTGTTGGTGCCGGAGCTGCTATAGGGAGAGCGTTAGGAGTATTTTTGGCTTCAAGAACCCCAACGGTCCTTCTTAGGGCCACATCTAACCATGTGCAGTACTGTGGAGGCTTCTTTTTGCAGTGTTGCACTTTTTTTTTTGTATATCGGCCGTGCAGAGCATTGCGCCCTGCAGTAATTATACATACTCCAGGGCCAGTAGTGGTGGTGAGGCAGGGACAGAAGACATATATTGTGAGGCAGGGACAGAAGACATATACAGTGTATATAGGCAGTGGGCCTTTCCAAAAACATTTGTGGAAAAAAATCTATTTGGGCTGGCTGTGACTGTCCTCAGTGTACTGGGTCTCTGCTGGGGGTAGTTGTCCTCCTAATTCATACGCAGCCAGCTAAGTGTTACAGCAGACTTGCGCAAAATTATTTCCTGGCTCTGTGTTGGCTGTTAAATCACCGCTGTATTCCAGTCCACAGTGCAACAGTCTGCAGTTATTTTACATACTCCAGGGCCAGTAGTGGTGACGCAGGGACAGAAGACATATTTATTGAATATAGGCAGTGGGCCTTTGCAAAAACATTTGGGGAAAAAAATCTATTTGGGCTGCTTGTGACTGTGCTCAGTGTTCTGGGTCTGTGCTGGGTGTATTTGTCCTCCTAATTCATACGCAGCAAGCTAAGTGTTACAGCAGGCTTGCGCAAAATTATTTCCTGGCGTTCTGTAAGCGAAGTGAGCCTCCAACCACAGGCCAATAAGCAGTACATTTAATTACAGCGTTCTGTTTCTGCACTACTGGTAATACACCATGCTGAGGGGTAGGGGTAGGCCTAGAGTACGTGGACGTGGGCGAGGACGCGGAGGACCAAGTCAGGGTGTGGGCACAGGCCGAGCCAGTGCGGTGGCCAGGGGTAGAGGCAGGGCCAGACCAAATAATCCACCAACTGTTTCCCAAAGCGCCCCCTCACGCCATGCCACCCTGCAGAGGTCAAGGTGCTCTACGGTGTGGCAGTTTTTCACAGAGACACCTGACGACCGACGAACAGTGGTGTGCAACCTTTGTCGTGCCAAGATCAGCTGGGGAGCCACCATGACCAGTATGCGCAGGCATATGATGGCCAAGCACCCCACAAGGTGGGACGAAGGCCGTTCACCGCCTCCGGTTTGCACCACTGCCTCTCCCCCTGTGCCCCAACCTGCCACTGAGATCCAACCCCCCTCTCAGGACACAGGCACTACCGTCTCCTGGCCTGCACCCACACCCTCACCTCCGCTGTCCTCGGCCCCATCCAGCAATGTCTCTCAGCGCAGCGTCCAGACGTCGCTAGCGCCACAGTTTGAGCGCAAGCGCAAGTACGCCGCCACGCACCCGCATACTCAAGCGTTAAACGTGCACATTGCCAAATTGATCAGCCTGGAGATGCTGCCGTATAGGCTTGTGGAAACGGAGGCTTTCAAAAGCATGATGGTGGCAGCGGTCCCGCGCTACTCGGTTCCCAGTTGCCACTACTTTTCCCGATGTGCCGTCCCAGCCCTGCACGACCACGTCTCCCGCAACATTGTATGCGCCCTCACCAACGCGGTTACTGCCAAGGTCCACTTAACAACAGACACGTGGACAAGCAGAGGCGGGCAGGGCCACTATATCTCCCTGACGGCACATTGGGTGAATTTAGTGGAGGCTGGGACAGAGTCAGAGCCTGGGATCGCTCACGTCCTACCCACCCCCAGAAATGCGGGCCCCAGCTCGGTGCTGGTATCTGCGGCGGTGTATGCTTCCTCCACTAAACCACCCTCCTCCTCCTCCTACGCAACCTCTGTCTCGCAATCAAGATGTGTCAGCAGCAGCATGTCGCCAGCAGTCGGTGTTGCGCGGCACGGCAGCACAGCGGTGGGCACGCGTCAGCAGGCCGTGCTGAAACTACTCAGCTTAGGAGAGAAGAGGCACATGGCCCACGAACTGCTGCAGGGTCTGACAGAGCAGACCGACCGCTGGCTTGCGCCGCTGAGCCTCCAACCGGGCATGGTCGTGTGTGACAACGGCCGTAACCTGGTGGAGGCTCTGCAGCTCGGCAGCCTCACGCACGTGCCATGCCTGGCCCATGTATTTAATTTGGTGGTTCAGCGCTTTCTGAAAAGCTACCCACACTTGTCATACCTGCTCGGAAAGGCCAACATCGGTTTAATCTGCCAGTGCACCGATTGCTGTGCGACGTGCCCACACGGAAGAACTCTACGCTCCAAATGTTGGCCAGGCTCTATGAGCAGCGTAGAGCTATTGTGGAATACCAACTCCAACATGGGCGGCGTACTGGGAGTCAGCCTCCTCAATTCTTTACAGAAGAGTGGGCCTGGTTGGCAGACATCTGCCAGGTCCTTGGAAACTTTGAGGAGTCCACCCAGATGGTGAGCGGGGATGCTGCAATCATTAGCGTCACCATTCCTCTGCTATGCCTCTTGAGAAGTTCCCTGCAAAGCATAAAGGCAGACGCTTTGCACTCGGAAACGGAGGCATGGGAAGACAGTATGTCGCTGGATAGTCAGAGCACCCTCATGTCTATATCTCAGCGCATTGAGGAGGAGGAGGAGGAGGGGGAGGAGCATGAGGAGGAGGGGGAAGAGACAGCTTGGCCCACTGCTGAGGGTACACATGCTGCTTGCATGTCATCCTTTCAGCGTGTATGGCCAGAGGAGGAGGAGGAGGAGGAGGAGGAGGATCCTGAAAGTGATCTTCCTAGTGAGGACAGCCATGTGTTGCGTTCAGGTACCCTGGCACACATGGCTGACTTCATGTTAGGATGCCTTTCTCGTGACCCTCGCGTTACACGCATCCTGGCCACTACAGATTACTGGGTGTACACACTGCTCGAACCACGGTATAAGGAGAACCTTTCCACTCTCATTCCCGAAGAGGAAAGGGGTTCCAGAATGATGCTATACCACAGGGCGCTGGTGGACAAACTGATGGTAAACTTCCCATCCGACAGCGCTAGTGGCAGAAGGCGCAGTTCCGAGGGCCAGGTAGCAGGGGAGGCGCAGAGATCAGGCAGCATGTACAGCGCAGGCAGGGGAACATTCTCCAAGGCCTTTGCCAGCTTTCTGGCTCCCCAGCAAGACTGTGTCACCGCTCCCCAGTCAAGGCTGAGTTGGCGGGAGCACTGTAAAAGGATGGTGAGGGAGTATGTAGCCGATCGCACGACCATCCTCGGTGACGCCTCTGCCCCCTACAACTACTGGGTGTCGAAGCTGGACACGTGGCCTGAACTCGCGCTGTATGCCCTGGAGGTGCTTGCTTGTCCTGCGGCTAGCGTCTTGTCAGAGAGGGTGTTTAGTGCGGCTGGGGGAATCATCACGGATAAGCGTACCCGCCTGTCAACCGACAGTGCCGACAGGCTTACACTCATCAAGATGAACAAAGCCTGGATTTCCCCAGACTTCTCTTCTTCACCAGCGGACAGCAGCGATACCTAAGCAATATGTAGGCTGCCCCCGCGGATGGAAGCATCGTTCTCTATCACCATCAAAAACGTGGACATTTTTGCTTCATCAATCTGTGTGTAATATTTCTCCTCCTCCTCCTGCTCCTCCTCCTGAAACCTCACATAATCATGCCGAACGGGCAATTTTTCTTAGGCCCACAAGGCTCAGTCATATAATTTTTGTAAACAATTTTTATACGTTTCAATGCTCATTAAAGCGTTGAAACTTTCACCTGAACCAATTTTTATTTTAACTGGGCTGCCTCCAGGCCTAGTTACCAATTAAGCCACATTAACCAAAGCGATTAATGGGTTTCACCTGCCCTCTTGGTTGGGCATGGGCAATTTTTCTCAGGTACATTAGTACTGTTGGTACACCAATTTTTGGGGGCCCTTGCCTACAGTGTAATCCAATTAATTTTTAGCCCACCTGCATTACAGCTGACGTTACATCAGCTGTGTTGGGCACTGCAATGGGATATATTTATGTACCGCCGGTGGGTTCCAGGGAGCCACCCATGCCGTGGGTCCACACGGAGTTGTAACTGCATGTGTCCACTTCTAAAGAACCCCAGTCTGACTGGGGCATGCAGTGTGGGCCGAAGCCCACCTGCATTTAATCGGACGTTACCTCAGCTGTGATGGGCACTGCAATGGGATACATTTTTGTACAGCCGGTGGGTTCCAGGGAGCCACCCATGCTGTGGGTGCACACGGAATTCCCATTGCGGAGTTGTACCTGCCTGTGACTATTTATAAAAAACCGCGGTCTGACTGGGGCATGCAGACACCTTGACAGAATGAATAGTGTGTGGCACATAGGTTCCCCATTGCTATGCCCATGTGTGCAGCTCCTGATGGCGGTGGCACAGGATTATATTTCTGATTGCTTCTGTACAGCATTGTGGGCTATCGCCCCGCCCCTTTTAAAGAGGGTCGCTGCCTAGCCGTGCCAACCCTCTGCAGTGTGTGCCTGCGGTTCCTCCTCATGGCAGACGCACTTATAAATAGACATGAGGGTGGTGTGGCTATGAGTGCAGCTGAAGGCTGCGCTGGGACAGTTTGGTGTGCACTGTGGACACTGGCTCGTGCGGGGGGGGGGGGGGGGGGGTTTGGCAGCATGTAACCCAGGAGAAGTGGCAGCGGAGTGTCATGCAGGCAGTGATTGTGCTTTGTTGGAGGTAGTGTGGTGCTTCGCTAAGGTATGCATTGCTAATGAGGGCTTTTCAGAAGTAAAAGTTGTTGGGAGGGGGGGCCCCACTCTTGCCGGTATTGTGGCTTAGTAGTGGGACCTGGGAACTTGAGATGCAGCCCAACATGTAGCCCCTCGCCTGCCCTATCCGTTGCTATGTCGTTCCCATCACTTTCTTGAATTGCCCAGATTTTCACAAATGAAAACCTTAGCGAGCATCGGCGATATACAAAAATGCTCGAGTCGCCCATTGACTTCAATGGGGTTCGTTACTCGAAACAAACCCTCGAGCATCGCGATAATTTCGTCCCGAGTAACGAGCACCCGAGCATTTTGGTGCTCGCTCATCTCTAATAACAACCCATAGAACAAATTTAACATATATATGCATAATCAATTTTTATTGATTATACAACGGGAAAATACAAATAGTGAACAGCAGTCTGATATTACTTCATACAGAGAAGGGTAGGAACATTAAAACCAGATCCCGAAGATAGAATATTATTTGGTGTATTAATGTATGTTACTGGTATTTTGGTGAAAACATAACTAAGGGCGAGTGCTGCCTTTGATTGGCTGAGCGTAGGGACCAATCAGACACAGCTCTCAGCTGTCATTCAATAGCTGAGAGCTGCATCTGATTGGTCACAGTGCTCAGCGAAACAGAGGCAGCCCATTCAGCAGGCAGGGATTTTAAATCCCCGTCTGCTGAATACTCCTCACAGCAGTGCAGGAGAAAAGCCGGCTGGTCGCGGCTGAGCCCCGGCAGCTGAAGAAAGGTAAGTATAGATTTTTTTTATTTTTATCACCATTTTTTTTTTTGTTTTTCAGGTAAGGGCTTATATTTGTCCAAATTAGTTTGAACTGAGCAGGACGTTCACCCTAAAACTGGTGTATAATACTGTGTAAGAGCCATAGAAACACCTTAGAACATTCTTACAGTATTATACAGGGCTTTCATGGCTGTTAAACAGTGTTATACACCACCAGTGTTCAAGGCTAGTATTGAGCAAACCGAACCAGTATAACCCTGTTTCAGGTAGAACTAGGCTAACAACTTTTAATTTGAGTTTGTGCTATGCCAAACTTTTAGCAAAGTTTGACCATAAACAGGGTTCTACTGGGTTAGTTCACTCAATAGAAGTTGGGAATATTCCCAAGCATATACCTCCAACAGAAGGCTATAGTGTATGGCACAGTACAGGCATACAATGAACATACATCATATGACACTAACTCCCATTACCAACTATAGATACAGTTAAACCTGTGTGTTCCATAAAAAGAACGAAGCAAAAGTTGAAGTAGGGAAGATGTGCTCACGTCTATTACTAAAAGTAACTTCGATAAGGCATGTTCGTTCATTTTCATCATTACATGATTGTTTTCATTATCATTGGGTAAACATTTAGATTTTTTCATTAAGTAGGAAGATTTTACGTCTAGATTGAGCAGTTCCATCAGATGTCTTGGAAAATATTTGTTTAAAAGTTAAAGAAATTAGAGTTCTTTTTACATGGAATTAATTATTCATTAAGGATTCATTTAGCTCACTTGTGTATATGTCTAGTTTATGCGTTTTGGTTTTATGCTTCAGCTACTTCAGATATAAAACACAGTTTAAAGTACCTTTGCAGATTAATGGAAAGCTGCAATCACAGACCATGTAATTCCCATGGTAAGCTATTATTTGTCTTCAAATATCAAGTTTTAGGTTTTATTTTAATTGCTTGGAATAACAGAAAATGTTAATATGTGTAATACGCACTATGCCCATCGTAATTCAGAGTGCACTCTATAAAATACCCTTATGTTTATATGCTTTTGTGCATGCATGCCAGAATGATTTTTCTTGTAACAGTGACTGACACAATGCCTTCATGACCATATGGCATTTTGTACCCAATTTCCTTGAGATGTCACTGTAATGACAAACACTAAAATTCCGCACTTGAATTATTTATTTGATCATTATCTGTAAATATTTTATATGTGCATTCTACTGAAACAGTATATGTTAATTCCTTCATGATCATGACCACTGTATATGCATAGAAGGATCCACGCTAATAAGTAAATCTAAATAAAAACATATGGGAGAATTTATTATTTGATTTGTGCCAAAACTGTAGCATTAAAGAAAACAGATCAAAATTTTGGTCCAAGTCCAGTTTTTGTGCAACAATTGCAACTTTTAAAGTTTTATGCTACCTCCAGCAATTTTCTGAAAAACGGGCATGGCTCAGTGGGAGAGTATGGCCTCCTATGGCCTGGCACATTTACGCCAGAAACTGATGTAAATCATAATGTACATCTATGCCAGCTCCTAGCTGTTCTAGATTTGTCTGTCTGGCGCATGGGCATACCGGAGATGTGGCCAAAGTTATTAATGAGTGTACGCCTGCAAATTGTAAAACATTGTAGTTTCCCATATGCACATCAACATCATGGGCAATTAAACATTACAGCCTTCTTAAGAGCTGCTAGATTCCCTAAATCTTTCATACAGCCTTTAGGAAATGCTTTAAATCTGCAAAGCTCTAAAGATCCCACCAATTTTAAAATAAATGCAAGGGCAAACATATTATATAAACTACAATACTGGCTTTACAACAAATACATTGTTTCTTAAACCCAAGTCATACTTCCAATTACAAGACACTTTAGTTTTAGACAAAAAAAAAACAACTACAAAATGTACATTGGCTGAATTTAAAATTCCATACTGGGATCATCTTTTCAAGCCAAGTGCATTTTACCAATGTATCTTTTAGATTCCTACTGTACCAAAATGTAATAAGTGGTTTTCTATTTGTGATCTCTTTCTACCCTATATCTGTTCTCTTAAAAAATAGGCTCTATGATAGGCGCTAATGAACTGTACTGGAATGAAAAGGTAAAACGTGTATTCTTTTTGTTTGCTGATTGTGACTTCTGGCTTTTAATTGTATGGCTTGACTGAATAGTGTAGGAAATGATCCTCGTCATTGCAAATTGTTTTGAAGTAAACAAATTGGCCATAAAGACTTGCTTTTTTTAGTATTTTGTAGATGAAAACTTTGGAAATGTAAAAGCGCATTAGTTGTAGTGGGTTTTCTATAGAATGAGATGTAGAGGTTACCCTACCATGACCATTACATCAAGAAATTCTGTTAGAGATTTCCTGAATTTAGAGGTTAACCTCATATTCATATTTGTCTCATTGAAATAGGCAACCAAGTCCCCAAAGCCCTTACTGGTCCCAGACCAGATGAAGAAGGTGTCAGTATATCTAAAAAATAATCTAATGTGCCATAACGAAGGATCGTCAATACAATTAAATATATTTCTCTTTGAAAAATTCTAGAAATGATATAAGAATACAATTATTCATTATACCTGTCCTTTGGTAGCATCTTTTATCATCAAATTGGAAAGCATTGTGAGTCCACATAAACAGTAAGGTATCAGAACTGACAGAATCCTGGCTTTCATACACGCTCATTAGATCCTGGTGAGTCAACTCAATCCCAAAATCATGTGAGATCAAAGTATAAAATCTTTTCATGTCTTTGGAGGCCAATTTATTATCTTCTTACCAAATTATTTCTGTTAAAGAGCACAAGAAATCATTGGTGCCCTTTAAATGCAAAGACATATCTTTTAGAATAAAAGGTTTAGAGAACATTTTAAATCAGCTTTTATAAAGGTTTGCTCCATTTAATTGCACATATTAGACATGTACATATGGGAAACTGAAATGTTATACAATTTGCAAGTATCAAACATCTTGAAATGCCTCCAGCTGGTGGTGATTGTCATAGACTGTTGTTGAAAAATGAAGCAAAATGGATAATATGAACCAAAGCTCTTGCTGCTCTTAGTTAATGATTAAGTTCCAACCTGCTGTATTTCTATGCCTGCCAGCATGGAATAAAGTACTATGAAAATCGACCTGATGAATGCCACGGTTTCATTTTCAGCTGTAGATAAATTTATGTCAATTCTTCTACTAGTGATTGGATCCCCCAAAGTAGCAACAACATCCAGACTGGAATCTTATTAACAGCCCCTGGTCCTGGTGAAATCATGAGGAGGTGATTGATTCAGGTCCCAATCATAAGATTGTCATGATAACTAATAATGGCCCTCACAGGATACATTTGTTGTAGTAACAAAGTTCTCTGGGGTCTGTGCTGTATAAAATTATCTCTAGGCTTCTGCAGTATCTGTATGAAACCAAAGGAGAGAAGAGATGTCATTAACTTCATGCTGGACTGTTATGAACCTCTCTACTGCCTAGCTGTCAGGGACATATGTAATGCCTCAAGATTTTAAATGATTGCCATTACTAGAACGTAGAACTTTAAATGCAATACTTGTTAGAAGGAGGATAAAAAGTTTTACTTGCTGGTTTTGTTTAGGAGGTGGAATGAGCAGAGAGAAAGTGCAAAAGAGAGTATGAAAGAACAGAGCTTGTTACTGTACCCAGTTTTTTGTGATTGTGTGAAGCTATTTCCGTAAGTGGCATATATGAACTGTGTGCACCTTAAAGGGGTTTTCCAGTGAAATACTATCGATGACCTATCATCAGGATAGGTCATCAATAGTTGATCAGTTGGGGTGCGTCGCCGATCGATTAGCTGAGCAGGTGCATGCTGTCTCATTGAAATCAATGTGAGCCATGCCTGCAGTTACAAGTGCCAGCAATTACATGGCAGGTCAGCGCGGAGACTTCCACTCCGACCTCTGCATTATTGGGGTGCTGACAACATGAGCTCGTTCTGCTGATCGGTCGGGGTCCTGAGCGCCGGACCCCAACTGTTGATGACCTATCTTGATGACAGGTCAGCAATAATATTTTCCTGGAAAACCCCTTTAAAGTTTCATTTTAAGAAGTGTTGTTCATCCCAGGTTTTATTCAGGTAACACTTTTAGCACATATTTTTATGCAGAGCATTTATAGAGTTTTTTTAAAGGTATCTTTGAGTATAGAGTGCTGGGTGTCAGGTGTCTAGTTTTAAGAACCATGTGAATATGTATATATAATATGTTGTTTCATTATTTTAGAATTCATCCGCTATTTCTGTATGTGAAAAGTATGGAAATTATCCCAAGGCTCCTGGTAGCAAAAGGGTTGATACTCTGATATGGTTAATTTTTGCACATAGGGCCATCAATTGAGTCAGGCTTTCACTTTGACAGCACAATCCTGCACTGTGATAACAAACTGAAATACCTGTTCCCTCTCCAGAAGACTACAAAATAGGACACTTTTCTGAAACTATTGTACAGTGGAGTCTTTATTCTCTGCTTTATAGCAAAACTGTACCTTAGACAATTGAAACATATTTTATATTGTTATACCAAGAAATATTGAACTATGAATTTGTGGGGTAAACATGATTGATTGAGCAAACTATTTTAGAACAGAATGTAAAAAAAATTGGAATCCAAACGATATTAACTTCAATTTGAAATAAAATAATAATGCGATTTGTTTGAGAAAGCTTCTGCACTGACTTAAAGGGTCACTCCAGCAAAAACACATTTTTCCTTACCTGAGTGTCTGTCACACTCTGGATATCTTCTATGTATATTTCAGTCATTTCCATGCAGTGAAGCCTCCTGTCTGATGCTGATCAGGCACCATTTTGATGGTGAGATTTCACCCTGTTTTTTCTTTCAGTTTCTGTGCTTGCAGCCTCATGATGCATCAGCAGGACATCAAATTGTCATTACCTGTACCATCTCTGTCTTCTGGAAGGACACTGTAATTATCATTATCTTTTATATTCCCCTAAAAAGGCTACAGACCATAAGTCTCATTCTCTCTGCTTGAACAGCTTGGTGCTCTTTGCCACTATAATATATACGAGGATGCACTTTGCTTTCACAGAACTTAAGTTTTAAATTTGTTAAATCAAAAATTAAGTTTTGCTACTTGTGAGGATGCTGAACTATTAAACCTGGGTGACAGGAGCCTCTAATCGGCGGTAACTGTGATAGGTGTTTCTATGTCCCCCTCTAAAGAGTTTGTGTGGTAGGGTCCATCACAGGAATAATGCTGACTGAAAAACTAAATTTTTGAAAAGAACATAAAGCCGAGTGAATCTCAGCTAGTGAGAATGAGATCACATGACCCACTGCACGAGAAGGACTTGAGGAGTTTCAGATAGCAAGGAATAACTAACCAAGGTAATACTAGCTGACTTATATATACAGGGGGAGTAGTTACATAATGAATAAAAAAATATGACCAGAGTGGCCCTTTATGAGAGTTGTGTCATGTAGCAGAACATCTTCTCACTTGTTAGTTAATTTTGCTACACATCTGCAGCCAATAAAAAATTCTTAGGAATAGTCTGAAAGCTGCAAAAATACAACATTCCTTGTGAATCTATAATCTACCTTCATTCATCTCTCTCTAAGGGCTCCTGCTCCTGTATAGACGGATTCCGCATGCGGAATCCAGCTCTGGCAGTAGTGGCGTCTGCACGTATCTGCTCTGTCACTAGAGAATCTGTACTGCGGATAGGTTTTTCCTGTGCTGTTGCTAGACGACAACACGGAATCTGCGACCTGTCCGCAATGTTCATTGAGGACAGGCCGCGGGTTGGACGCTTCCATTGTGTTCAATAGAAGCTGTACATGCGGAATCCACAGAAATGCAGCATGCTGCGAATTTTCCTTCACGAGCGGAAAGCACAATTGGTTTCTGCTCGTGTGGAGGAAGCACCAGTAAGTAATGGGCGGTATTTGCTGCAGATTCACCGTGCAGACGCTGACTGCGGACTCCACAGCAAATATCCACCCGTGAGCAGGAGCCCTAATATATTTACATCTGAGCACGATGTGGTGCAGTTTGTTAAACAAAAGGCAAAAAGACAGCCAGCAGCACAATGTGAATGTCCGCTCAGTGGGGGAGGAAACAATGCTAGGTGCCAGCAACACAATGACAGTTAACCCAATGATTGTTACGTCTGTCAACACTTGGTTAAATATTTGCCAGCACACCTAGTGTCTGTAGGTTCTATTGTTGCTGGAGTTAACAGCTCCTGTGCCTTCTAGTCTAGGTTAATTATCCTGCTAGTGTCTGTTAGGTGTGGCTGGTGATTGACTTGTCTGGCAGCCAATCAGCTTCTCCCGTTCTTGTGCACACTACTAGTATCGTAGTATAATAATCGGCCCAAGTAAACTGTGCTAGACGCAGTACGGATCCTGTTGAGGCACTTACCAGTCAGCTTAGTGCCATGTCTGTACAGGATCCAATGGAAGCTCTGGTTCGGCAAGTGCTAGCATTATCGCAGCAAATGGCGGACATTATGCAGCAGCTGTCTGCCCTTAAGTCTTTGTCTGCAGCATCTGACTTGTCTGCACAATCTGAACCAAGGCTTGAGGTACTAGATGGTTTTTCTGGCAAAGGTAGCAATTTTGTTTCTTTTTGTGAAGCCTACAAGTTATATTTTCGTTTAAGGCCAGTTTCCTCAGGGAATGACACCCAGTGTGTGGGCATAGTTATCTCCCAATTACAGGGAGACCCTCAGGCCTGGGCATTTTGCCTTTCTCCTGTCTCACCTGCTCTGTCTTCAGTTGACAGTTTTTTCTCAACCCTAGGCTTGCTCTATGATGATCCGGATTGTGTGGCCCTCGCTGAAAGTAAACCTCCAGGAAGGGACATTGACATGGGTTAGAGTCAGGGAGTCTCGCGCCGTGCGTACCTCTGCACACTACTAGTATTGTAAGTCCCGCACCGTGCGTTTCTGTGCACACTACTAGTATCATAACACCGATCTTCAATAAGCACTGCAACAATAACAGGTGTGTGGGACTCAGGAACTCATATCTTACTCCTTATGGTATTATGAAAGAATTCAAACCATGTATGTGTATTTATGTGGGTATCTTCAGCCATATGCTTATGCTTGACAAAGACCGTATAGGTCAAAATGTTGCATATCTGATGGATACCATGGAGTCATAATAAATGGTTTGAATTCTTTCATAATACCACATAGAGTAAGATATGAGTTCCTGAGTGCCGCACACCTGTTCTCATTGTTGTGGTACAGTTTGTTATCTAAACAACTCTGCCCTCATGTTTAAGCATTATGTTTTCCTACACACTTTGCCTTACACTCACTCATCGTCACCATAGTATCTACAGCAAACTTCATGCCTCATACACAAATTTCCTGAAGCTACCTCTCTCAATCAAATACATTTTCTTATCAATCATCTACTGAGGTTCCACAATGATGGTTTAACAAAGTGGCAAAATCTTGATTTAACAAATTCCAAACTTAGGTTTTGTGAAAGCAGAGTACATCCACAAATATATAATAGCGAACAGAAGCGCCAAGCTGCACAAGTAGAGAGAGTTAATGCATGAAGGAACCTCCACGTTGGTTTGACTTGGGTATTTTGTGTATTTGAAATAGCTGGCAGATTTTCATTATAATTATTATTGCTAATTCCACTGAATAATTTTCCTGAGCATGGAAATTTAAAAAGTATATATAGATTGCATTTGCCACACTGGGATGGGCTTTCTTCTAGTTAGTTAATAACTATCTCTTCCATTATGTTAACTTGATGATCTTTTGTCATTTTTGCATAACTAATGCACTTTAGGTTGTAGAGCTCATATTTCATTCTCCATTGCTACTCTCTATAAGTCTCATCATAAAGTATGTGCAAGATTTCCATAACTGCTTAACATTCTGTCCTAGCAAATTCTGGCAAGAGACTTCCATACCATAGTGAGAGTTCAATATTTTATTCTTTTTCATATGCACATTGTCAAAAGCCATAATAAATTGATGACTTCATGATATTTTTATTCATAACACATAAACTACCTACTCATACTGCAACCTATATCTCTTTGTAGTTCAATTACAAGCTGTCTCATGTGCCTTCATTCCCTAAAGCTTATATTTTCTTATCTTCAATGTTTTTGGGCTATAGATCTAGCTGTCTTAAAGAGAAGTTATCCTTTTTGCCTTTGTCCTCTTGAGGTCACCAATATTTTTTAATATCTCTTATTTTTAGCTTAATGCTTTAGAGTGATTCTCCAAGAATGCTACCATATGGCTACCATCTAAGCAGCTTATGACAACACATGCTAGAATGGGAGAATGCATATGTAGACCAGAGGGGGGAGAAAGTGTCAAGACTGGAAGTGGGGCCACGTGTGGGGGGTGGAGCCTATTGTTACTGTGTTCTGAACAACAAGGCATTAGGCTCTGCCTCCTGCCTGTATACCGGATCGAGCTACCATACCTTCCCCTCCCAATCTGTACATACCTTCTCCCATTCTAGAATTATTTGCCACTTGATGCATAAAGTGCAGCCATTTTGTAGCATTCCCATACAAACTCTTAACAAGTTATTAACCTCATATATTGCGCTAAGCCATGATTTCATGGTATAGCTTTGCTCTCTCTTATATGTTCAATAGTTAACCTACCCTATCTCTTCTTAATATGATAATATATCATTATCTTCTTAAAGCCTTTCTCTACTTCTTTTCTTCCTGAACTTTCTTCAAATATACACTTAGTCTCTCACACCTTCAGAATTCTTCAGAGAATATTACACTTGATATATACTTTTATTATCAGGAGATTTTACAGATTCAGTGGAGCATAAAAACATAGTTAGTTTATTATCTAACCTTTTTCCCTGATGTAAACGGTTTGATCAAGCACAGAAAAAAGCTTCTTTTCAAATTGATAATTAATGAGTTTCTACTGAAGGCAGAACCACTGGAGCCATTTTTCCCCAGTTGGGTTTAGCCATGTTTCTTTATATAAGATAGAGTTTCACTGTAAAGTGTTGTTTCTAGGATTAGAAAAAAAGGGGTCAACTTTTTTTTTTCCAGAAACAGTGCCATGGATGTCATTGACTGGGCCTGCTAGTACCCTATGCAAGTAAATGTAGATGCTACCACAACTAATTACAGCACCAAGTTCTGACAGGTGATCACGGCTCCTACCAATGCCTTGTCCAGATGTTAGGAAACCAGTCACTTGCTTCTCCATTGCTCAAGCTTTTCATCGTGGTCCCGCTGGCTCAGACAGTATCTCAGATGATCTGCATTTACTGTGGCATTGGGGTAGCTAAGGTCTGAAGGATTATTTAAAGGGCAATAATTTTGCCATGATTTGCTTGGTGTTTTAAATTCATTCTTGTGCTACTGTTTCCTGTTCTACTGTTTTTGATTTGACACAAATCCTGACCTTGATCTTATTCCTAGATATTGTGTATTACCTCACTGTTTAGATAATTCATCTGGTATCTGTTGTTCGGATAGAGTCCATGGACAAGCTCGGTGCTATTTCTTAATTAACTGAGACCCTAATTTCCAAAAATGTGTATTATTAAATAAAGTACCTTGGCATGAGTTAGAATTCTGAATATTTTGCCTTATGCTTTTTTTTTACTTTGCTGAATATGCAGATATGCTTGTTATCTAAATGAATATTGAGAAGTGTCTGTTACTGATGCAGCTAATAATCAATTGCCTTTAGAAACGTACCATATCTATAGCAGTACAAATTGATTTGGTGCTCCATGGAGGACAGTATGAGTATCTGCATTAGAAAGTCTATGCAAAGCCAATATGGGTGTTATGTCTGCCAATATGGGTGTTACGTCTGCCGGGCACACCAGGGCACCACGCCTCAGTACACACAAAAGGCAGCGTTCATGCAAACGCTAATTGTGGGGGTACCACAAGGCTCTGTCCTAGGCCCAGTGTTGTTCAACATTTTTATAAATGATCTAGAGGAGGGAATTGATGGGAAACTGATCAAATTTGCAGACAACACAAAACTAGGAGGGATAGCTAAAACTAGGGAAGAGAGAGAGTATTCAAAAACATTTAGAAAAGCTTGCACAGTGGGCAGCGACTAACAAAATGGTGTTTAACAAGGAGAAATGCAAAGTCCTACTTCTGGGCAACAAAAATGAAAAAAACACATTTGCCTTAAGCAGCACATGTGAAAAAGACTTGGGTATACTAATAGATCACAGACTGAACATGAGTCAACAATGTGATACAGCAGCCAAAAAGGCAAACATAATTCTGGGATGTATTAAGAGAAGCATAAAGTCTAGATCACGTGAGGTAATTATCCTCCTCTACTCTTCCTTAGTCAGACCTCATCTGGAATACTGGGTCCAGTTCTAGGCACCCCTCTTTAAAAAAGAGAGCAAGTTCAAAGAAGGGTTACCAAGATGGTGAGCGGTCTGCAAATCATGTCCTATGAAGAACGGTTAAAAGATCTGGGAATGTTTAGCTTGCAAAAAAGAAGGCTGAGAGGAGACTTAATAATAGAGATGAGCGAGCACCAAAATGCTCGGGTGCTCGTTACTCGGGACAAAATTATCGCGATGCTCCAGGGTTCGTTTCGAGTAATGAACCCCATTGAAGTCAATGGGCAACCCAAGGATTTTTGTATATCGCCGATGCTCGCTAAGGTTTTCATTTGTGAAAATCTGGGCAATTCAAGAAAGTGATGGGAACGACACAGAAACGGATAGGGCAGGCGAGGGGCTACATGTTGGGCTGCATCTCAAGTTCCCAGGTCACACTATTAAGCCACAATACCGGCAAGAGTGGGCCCCCCCTCCCAACAACTCTTACTTCTGAAAAGCCCTCATTAGCAATGCATACCATAGCTAAGCACCACACTACCTCCAACAAAGCACAATCAGTGCCTGCATGACACTCCGCTGCCACTTCTCCTGGGTTACATGCTGCCCAACCCCCCCCCCCCCCGCACGACCCAGTGTCCACAGCGCACACCAAAGTGTCCCTGCACAGCCTTCAGCTGCACTCATGCCACACCACTCTCATGTCTATTTATAAGTGCGTCTGCCATGAGGAGGAACCGCAGGCACACACTGCAGAGGGTTGGCACGGCTAGGCAGCGACCCTCTTTAAAAGGGGCGGGGCGATAGCCCACAATGCTGTACAGAAGCAATGAGAAATCCAATCCTGTGCCACCTCCATCAGGAGCTGCACACGTGGGCATAGCAATGGGGAACCTATGTGCCACACACTATTCATTCTGTCAAGGTGTCTGCATGCCCCAGTCAGACCGCGGTTTTTTATAAATAGTCACAGGCAGGTACAACTCCGCAATGGGAATTCCGTGTGCACCCACAGCATGGGTGGCTCCCTGGAACCCACCGGCTGTACATAAATGTATCCCATTGCAGTGCCCATCACAGCTGAGGTAACGTCCGATTAAATGCAGGTGGGCTTCGGCCCACACTGCATGCCCCAGTCAGACTGGGGTTCTTTAGAAGTAGACACATGCAGTTACAACTCCCTGTGGACCCACAGCATGGGTGGCTCCCTGGAACCCACCGGCGGTACATAAATATATCCCATTGCAGTGCCCAACACAGCTGATGTAACATCAGCTTTAATGCAGGTGGGCAAAAAATTAATTGGATTACACTGTAGGCGAGGGCCCCAAAAAATTGGTGTACCAACAGTACTAATGTACCTCAGAAAAATTGCCCATGCCCAAACAAGAGGGCAGGTGAAACCCATTAATCGCTTTGGTTAATGTGGCTTAATTTGTAACTAGGCCTGGAGGCAGCCCAGTTAAAATAAAAATTGGTTCAGGTGAAAGTTTCAACCCTTTAATGAGCATTGAAACGTATAAAAATTGTTTACAAAAATTATATGACTGAGCCTTGTGGGCCTAAGAACAATTGCCCGTTCGGCGTGATTACGTCAGGTTTCAGGAGGAGGAGCAGGAGGAGGAGGATGAATATTATACACAGATTGATGAAGCTAAAAGGTCCACGTTTTTGATGGTGATAGAGAACAATGCTTCCATCCGCGGGTGCAGCCTACGTATTGTTTAGGTATCGCTGCTGTCCGCTGGTGGAGAAGAGAAGTCTGGGGAAATCCAGGCTTTGTTCATCTTGATGAGTGTAAGCCTGTTGGCACTGTCGGTTGACAGGCGGGTACGCTTATCTGTGATGATTCCCCCAGCCGCACTAAACACCCTCTCTGACAAGACGCTAGCTGCAGGACAAGCAAGCACCTCCAGGGCATACAGCGCGAGTTCAGGCCACGTGTCCAGCTTCGACACCCAGTAGTTGTAGGGGGCAGAGGCGTCACGGAGGACGGTCGTGCGATCGGCTATGTACTCCCTCACCATCCTTTTACAGTGCTCCCGCCGACTCAGCCTTGACTGGGGAGCGGTGACACAGTCTTGCTGGGGAGCCAGAAAGCTGTCAAGAGCCTTAGAGAGTGTTCCCCTGCCTGTGCTGTACATGCTGCCTGATCTCTGCGCCTCCCCTGCTACCTGGCCCTCGGAACTGCGCCTTCGACCACTAGCGCTGTCGGATGGGAATTTTACCATCAGTTTGTCCGCCAGGGTCCTGTGGTATAGCATCACTCTCGAACCCCTTTCCTCTTCGGGTATGAGAGTGGAAAGGTTCTCCTTATACCGTGGGTTGAGCAGTGTGTACACCCAGTAATCTGTAGTGGCCAGAATGCGTGTAACGCGAGGGTCACGAGAAAGGCATCCTAACATGAAGTCAGCCATGTGTGCCAGAATACCTGTACGCAACACATGGCTGTCCTCACTAGGAAGATCACTTTCAGGATCCTTCTCCTCCTCCTCCTCCTCCTCCTCAGGCCATACACGCTGAAAGGATGACAGGCAAGCAGCATGGGTACCCTCAGCAGTGGGCCAAGCTGTCTCTTCCCCCTCCTCCTCATCCTCCTCATGCTCCTCCTCCTCCTCCTCCTCAACGCGCTGAGATATAGACAGGAGGGTGCTCTGACTATCCAGCGACATACTGTTTTTCCCCGGCTCTGTTTCCGAGCGCAAAGCGTCTGCCTTTATGCTTTGCAAGGAACTTCTCAAGAGGCATAGCAGAGGAATGGTGACGCTAATGATTGCAGCATCGCCGCTCACCATCTGGGTAGACTCCTCAAAGTTTCCAAGGACCTGGCAGATGTCTTGCAACCAGGCCCACTCTTCTGTAAAGAATTGAGGAGGCTGACTCCCACTGCGCCACCCATGTTGGAGTTGGTATTCCACTATAGCTCTACGCTGCTCATAGAGCCTGGCCAACATGTGGACCGTCGAGTTCCACCGTGTGGGCACGTCGCACAGCAGTCGGTGCACTGGCAGATGAAACCGATGTTGCAGGGTGCGCAGGGTGGCAGCGTCCGTGTGGGACTTGCGGAAATGTGCGCAGAGCCGGCGCACCTTTCCGAGCAGGTCTGACAAGCGTGGGTAGCTTTTCAGAAAGCGCTGAACCACCAAATTAAAGACGTGGGCCAGGCATGGCACGTGCGTGAGGCTGCCGAGCTGCAGAGCCGCCACCAGGGTACGGCCGTTGTCACACACGACCATGCCCAGTTGGAGGCTCAGCGGCGCAAGTCAGCGGTCGGTCTGCTCTGTCAGACCCTGCAGCAGTTCGTGGGTCGTGTGCCTCTTATCTCCTAAGCTGAGTAGTTTCAGCACGGACTGCTGACGCTTGCCCACCGCTGTGCTGCCATGCCGCGCGACACCGACTGCTGGCGACGTGCTGCTGCTGACACATCTTGATTGCGAGACAGAGGTTGCGTAGGAGGAGGACGAGGAGGAGGAGGGTGGTTTAGTGGAGGAAGCATACACCGCCGCAGATACCACCACCGAGCTGGGGCCCGCAATTCTGGGGGTGGGTAGGACGTGAGCGGTCCCAGGCTCTGACTTGGTCCCAGCCTCCACTAAATTCACCCAATGTGCCGTCAGGGAGATATAGTGGCTCTGCCCGCCTGTGCTTGTCCACGTGTCCGTTGTGAAGTGGACCTTGCCAGTAACCGCGTTGGTGAGGGCACGTACAATGTTGCGGGAGACGTGTTCGTGCAGGGCTGGGACAGCACATCGGGAAAAGTAGTGGCGACTGGGAACTGAGTAGCGCGGGGCCGCCGCCGCCATCATACTTTTGAAAGACTCCGTTTCCACAACCCTAAACGGCAGCATCTCCAGGCTGATAAATTTGGCTATGTGCACGTTTAACGCTTGAGCGTGCGGGTGCGTGGCGGCGTACTTGCGCTTGCGCTCCAACACTTGCGCTGGCGACGGCTGGACGGTGCGCTGACAGACATTGGTGGATGGGGCCGAGGACAGCGGAGGTGAGGGTGTGGGTGCAGGCCAGGAGACGGTAGTGCCTGTGCCCTGAGAGGGAGGTTGGATCTCAGTGGCAGGTTGGGGCACAGGGGGAGAGGCAGCGGTGCAAACCGGAGGCGGTGAACGGCCTTCGTCCCACCTTGTGGGGTGGTTGGCCATCATATGTCTGCGCATGCTGGTGGTGGTGAGGCTGGTGGTGGTGGCTCCCCGGCTGATCTTGGCGCGACAAAGGTTGCACACTATTGTTCGTCGGTCGTCTGCACTCTCAGTGAAAAACTGCCAGACCTTTGAGCACCTCGGCCTCTGCAGGGTGGCATGGCGCGAGGGGGCGCTTTGGGAAACAGTTGGTGGATTATTCAGTCTGGCCCTGCCTCTACCCCTGGCCACCGCACTGCCTCTTGCAACCTGCCCTGCTGCTGCCCTTGCCTCCCCCTCTGAAGACCTGTCCTCAGTAGGCGTAGCAAACCAGGTGGGGTCAGTCACCTCATCGTCCTACTGCTCTTCCTCCGAATCCTCTGTGCGCTCCTCCCTCAGACTTACTCCAATTACTACTACCTGAGTGATAGACAACTGTGTCTCATTGTCATCGTCCTCCTCACCCACTGAAAGGTCTTGAGACAGTTGCTGGAAGTCCCCAGCCTCATCCCCCGGACCCCGGGAACTTTCAAAAGGTTGGGCATCGGTCATGACAAACTCCTCTGGTGGGAGAGGAACCATTGCTGGCCATTCTGGGCAGGGGCCTGGGAACAGTTCCTGGGAGTCTGCCTGCTCCTCACAATGTTTCATTGTAATGGAGTGAGGAGGATGGGAGGAAGGAGGAGCAGCAGCCAGAGGATTCAGAGTTGCAGCAGTGGACGGCGCAGAACTCTGGGTGGAAGATAGATTGCTGGATGCACTTTCTGCCATCCACGACAGGACCTGCTCACACTGCTCATTTTCTAATAAAGGTCTACCGCGTGGACCCATTAATTGTGAGATGAATGTGGGGATGCCAGAAACGTGCCTCTCTCCTAATCCCGCAGCAGTCGGCTGCGATACACCTGGATCAGGAGCTCGGCCTGTGCCCACACCCTGACTTGGGCCTCCGCGTCCTCGCCCGCGTCCACGTCCTCTAGGCCTACCCCTACCCCTCAGCATGGTGTATTACCAGTAGTGCAGAAACAGAACGCTGTAATTAAATGTGCCTCTTATTGGCCTGTGGTTGGAGGCTGACTTCGCTTACGGAACGCCAGGAAATAATTTTGCGCAAGCCTGCTGTAACACTTAGCTGGCTGCGTATGAATTAGGAGGACAACTACACCCAGCACAGACCCAGAACACTGAGGACAGTTACAGGCAGCCCAAATAGATTTTTTTCCCCAAATGTTTTTGGAAAGGCCCACTGCCTATATACACTGTATATGTCTTCTGTCCCTGCGTCACCACTACTGGCCCTGGAGTATGTAAAATAACTGCAGACTGTTGCACTGTGGACTGGAATGTGATGTAACAGCCAACACAGAGCCAGGAAATAATTTTGCGCAAGCCTGCTGTAACACTTAGCTGGCTGCGTATGAATTAGGAGGACAACTACACCCAGCACAGACCCAGAACACTGTGGACAGTCACAGGCAGCCCAAATAGATTTTTTTCCCCAAATGTTTTTGGAAAGGCCCACTGCCTATATACACTGTATATGTCTTCTGTCCCTGCGTCACCACTACTGGCCCTGGAGTATGTAAAATAACTGCAGACTGTTGCACTGTGGACTGGAATGTGATGTAACAGGTAACACAGAGCCAGGAAATAATTTTGCGCAAGCCTGCTGTAACACTTAGCTGGCTGCGTATGAATTAGGAGGACAACTACACCCAGCACAGACCCAGAACACTGAGGACAGCCACAGGCAGCCCAAATAGATTTTTTTCCCCAAATGTTTTTGGAAAGGCCCACTGCCTATATTCAATAAATATATGTCTTCTGCCCTGCCTCACAATATATGTCTTCTGTCCCTGCCTCACAATATATGTCTTCTGTCCCTGCCTCACCACCACTACTGGCCCTGGAGTATGTATAATTACTGCAGGGTGCAATGCTCTGCACGGCCGATATATTAAAAAAAAAAAATGTGCAACACTGCAAAAAGAAGCCTCCACCAAGCAGCCTCCAAAAAGCAGCCTGTCACCAATATTCACTTAATGGGGTACCGCTGGGGAAAAGTGATATGGAAAAGGATCTGGGGGTATTAGTGGATAATAGACTAAACTGGAGTAACCAATGCCAGTCAACTGCTGCAAAGGCAAATAAAGTTTTGGGATGCATTAAAAGAGGTATAGGGGCGAAGGTCGAGAACATCATCCTTCCATTATATAAGGCACTTGTCAGGCCTCACATGGAATACTGCGTACAATTCTGGTCACCGGTGCTCAGGAAAGATGTCACAGTGCTTGAGGGGGTTCAAAGAAGGGCAACTAAACTAATACATGGAATGATGGGACTGGAATACCCAGAGAGGCTATCCAAATTGGGACTATTTACTCTTGAAAAAAGAAGGTTAAGAGGCGACCAAATAACTATGTATAAGTACATGAGGGGACAACACATGGATCTCTCCCGCGATCTGTTTACACCAAGGACCACGACGATAACAAGAGGACACCCGCTACGATTGGAGGAAAGTAGGTTTCATCACCAACATAGAAGGGGATTCTTTACTGTAAGAGCAATTAGACTGTGGAACTCTCTACCGGAGGAAGTGGTGATGGCAAAATCCATAGAGGAGTTTAAAAGGGGACTTGATGTCTTTCTGGAGAAGAAGGATATTACAGGATATAAATATTAGGTTAAGTGTCAATCCTGGTATATAGGCAGGTAGGAACTATTAGGGGTTGATCCAGGGAACAGTCTGATTGCCATTAGGGAGTCGGGAAGGAATTTTTTCCCCAAAAGGGCTAATTGGTTTCTGGCCTTGGGGTTTTTTGCCTTCCTCTGGATCAACACAGGAGGATAGACAGGCTGGACTAGATGGACATTGTCTTCATTCAGCCTTTCATACTATGTTACTATGTTACTATGTCACAGTACTGCACACGGTTAGATGTGGCCCTAAGAAGGACCGTTGGGGTTCTTGAAGCCAAAAATACTCCTAACACTCTCCCTATAGCAGCTCCGGCACCAACAGCACTTTCCCTCCTCTATGTCAGAACAAATCTGTGGCGAGCCGCGGGAGGGGCCGATTTTTATACTCGGGTGACACCTGATCTCGCCAGCCACTCACTGCAGGGGGGTGGTATAGGGCTTGAACGTCGCAGGGGGAAGTTGTAATGCCTTCCCTGTCTTTCTATTGGCCAGAAAAGCGCGCTAACGTCTCAGAGATGAAAGTGAAAGTAACTCGAACATCGCGTGGTACTCGTCACGAGTAACGAGCATCTCGAACACGCTAATACTCGAACGAGTATCAAGCTCGAACGAGTACGTTCGCTCATCTCTACTTAATAGCTGTCTACAAATATCTGAAGGGCTGTCACAGTGCAGAGGGATCAGCCCTATTCTCATTTGCACAAGGAAAGACTAGAAGCAATGGGATTAAACTGAAAGGCAGGAGACACAAATTAGATATTAGAAAAAACTTTCTGACAGTGAGGCTTTGTTCCCATGAGTGAGAAAACAGCGGCCGATATACGCTACGATTGGAGAGATAAAACTGGTGAACAGGCGCACAAATCTAACGTTTGTGCACCCGTTCAGACAGCATGGGCCTTGACGCATATACGTCAAGGCTACCATGCCGTTGCCCCTTTCCCCTTTCTCCCCTTCACAGGCTTACCTCTGCTCTCCTTCCCGTTTGTTCTTTTCAATGGGAGGGGCAAGATGGGGCGGGGCTAAGTGCCACCCCATCCGGCCTCCTCCTATTGCTGGTTGTGAACAAGGGGAGGGAGCGCCCCCTCCCATTGCAAAGAATGAGCGGGGAGGAGACCAGAGGGAGGGAGTTTAGCAGCCACGCTTCTTAACTCCCTCTCACCTCTGGCCACTGTCATGAGCTCCCATAGGAGACCATGAAGCGGCTGATGTATTCTGGACCAAAAGATAGTTCCTAGACTATCTTTTGGGCCCAGTGTAAAAACGCCTGTCGCTATATTGGCCCACTGGGCGTTTTTACATCACAAGAATACAGCCATGTGATCTGATGCATTGGAATCCAATGCATCAGATCACAGTGTATATCGGCCGGTCGTGAAAACGGCGGGCCGATATGCACTCGTGGGAAAGAAGCCTTAGAGTTATCAATGAGTGGAGCAGGTTACCATAGGAGGTGGTGAGTTCTACTTCAATGGAAGTGTTCAAACAAAGGCTGGACAAATATCTGTCTGGGATGATTTAGGGAATCCTGCAGGAGGTGGGAACCGATGACTCTGGAGGTCCCTTTCAACTCTACTAGTCTTTGAGTTTATGAGCCATAAGCACACACAAAACCCTAGGGTGATAGAGTAACCCAATCCAGAAACTCAACTCAGAGCTCACATGCATACAGATAAACCATTGTTAGCACAAGTGTCCTCACACCAAAGGGAAAGAGTCAGACACTGTACTCACATACAGGGAACAGTGTCAGATATCACCCATCAGATGTCTGGAGGCTGCACCTGTAAAAGGGAAGGGAAGAGGGGGTCTGCATATGAAGCAGACGGGGACTACAGGTATCCAAACCATTCTCAGGGAAAGTGAAAGAGACACTTCAAACAAGACATACATAACATAGCTCAGAATGGGATTAACACAGAATGTATAAACAAGATAAAATGACCTGCCTTCTCTAGCAAGAGAAGCTGGTATTTATGTGCAGAAGACCAGTGAGATTGGCTGGCTGGAGAATACCACACCCAGCCAGCTCAATTTACCTCCAGCTTTGAAGCTGTGCTGCTGGAATTCCAAGTAGAATAACAGATTCCAGCCACACAGCCTAACAATGGGTCATACAATGAAAGAAAAACATGAAGAAGATCATCCCTGGACAAAATAGCCAATGTATATGGAATAATTTATACTAGTTTTGGTTTGAAATTCAATTTTTTAAACTAGCATTGTAAAGTAAATTTGTGCCATTTGTTAATTACATTTGAAGAATAACAAAGAGTATGTGTGTGGTCTCCCAGGGTATATAGTTTAGACTAATTGTATTAATTGAAATATGGGGAAATTATGCAAATTTATGGCACAATTGAAAGGATTTTTTTGCCATTCTGAGATGCTAGAATCTGACTAATTTATACTTGCAAAAGCCATGATTTGTTTTCATCGGTGCAAAGTATTGCTATACAAGTGAATAGGACACCGTTACAATACCTTACACCACTGCCACAAAAAGAAGGAACCATGCTGAAGCTGATGTAATCATTAGAAAGGCTACAGTAGTCCCTTCAATCAGCTGATTGGTGGGGATGTTGAAAGTCTGGTCCCACTAATGTAATACTGATTGCCTATTCTAAGCAAAGGCCATCAATTTTAAAAGTCTGGATAATCACTTTAAGTTCAACATCTAAGGTACTGCTTTTTTGTTTCATTTACACTTTATTTTAAAGCATGCTAAGATATGTTCTGAAACTTCTATGTAAGTAGTATAAAAAATTGCTCTGCAAACAAGGTATTGCAATATAAGGATGACCGTCTCTTGAAGGGTTGGTCACTGATTTCTAGATAAACACTATTTACTCCTTCCATAAACTATTGTAACTGTGACATCACTGTCAGCAAATAAGGTCAAAGTTTTGATATTCATTATACAATAGCTTTTTTATGAGCTGCCAGAAATATCATATTAAACAAGTGTGTGTCATTTATATTGCTTTACAGTGTGGCTTTAAACTGACCATAATAACTATATGCATAATACATTGCCTAAAGTCAAAGGTCTCAAATTTCTTATGAATATACAATTAAAGGTTGTGTATGATTGTCATTTTGTTTCAAATAAATATGACCTACTACTAGAGATGAGCGAACACCAAAATGTTCGGGTGTTCGTTATTCGTAACGAACTTCCCGTGATGCTCGAGGGTTCGTTTCGAACAACGAACCCCATTGAAGTCAATGGGCGACCAGAACATTTTTGTATTTCGCCGATGCTCGCTAAGGTTTTCATGTGTGAAAATCTGGGCAATTCAGGAAAGTGATGGGAATGACACAGTGACGGATAGGGCAGGCGAGGGGCTACATGTTGGGCTGCATCCTAAGTTCACAGGTCCCACTATTAAGCCACAATAGCGGCAAGAGTGGGCCCCCCCCCCTCCCAACAACTTTTACTTCTGAAAAGCCCTCATTAGCATGGCATACCTTTGCTAAGCACTAGAGATGAGCGAACGTGTTCGGCTCCGCCCCTTTTCACCCGAGCACCGAACTTTGCGAGCAATTCCGTGCTCGGGCGAAAAAAGTTCGGGGGTCGCCGTGGCAGCGCGGGGGGGTGCGGCGGGGAGTGGGGGGGAGAGGGAGAGAGAGAGGGCTCCCCCCTGTTCCCCGCTGCTGCCGCCCGCGCCGCCGCACCTCCCCCCGCCGCCCGGCGCCGGCCGAATACTTACGCGCGGACACTGAAGTCCTCGGATAAGCCGGTGTCTGGGTGCGTAAGTGTTCGTTAAGAACACGTTCGCTCATCTCTACTAAGCACCACACTACCTCCAACAAAGCACAATCACTGCCTGCATGACACTCCACTGCCACTTCTCCTGAGTTACATGCTGCCCAACCGCACCCCCTCCCCCCCACAGCGCACACCAAAGTGTCCCTGCGCAGCCTTCAGCTGCCCTCATGCCACACCACGCTCATGTCTATTTAGAATTGCGTCTGCCATGACGAGGGACCTCAGGCATACACTGCAGAGGTTGGCACGGCTAGGCAGCGACCCTCTTTAAAAGTGGCGGAGCGATAGCCCACAATGCTGTACAGAAGCAATGAGAAATAGAATCCTGTGCCACCGCCATCAGGAGCTGCACACGTGGGCATAGCAATGGGGAACCTATGTGCCACACACTATTCATTCTGTCAAGGTGTCTGCATGCCCCAGTCAGACCGGGCTTTTTAATTCATAGACACAGGCAGGTACAACTCCCTATTGTGAAGTCCCTGTCGACCCACAGCATGGGTGGCTCCCTGGAACCCACCGGCGGTACACAGAAATATCCCATTGCATTGCCCAACACAGCTGAGGTAGTAATGTCGTGCTTAATGCAGGTGGGCTTCGGCCCACACTGCATGCCCCAGTCAGACTGGGGTTCTTTACAAGTGGACACATGTAGGTTTAACTCCCTGTGGACCCACTGCCTGGGTGGGTGCCAGGAAGCCACCGGCGGTACATAGAAATATCCCATTGCATTGCCCAACACAGCTGAGGTAGTAATGTCGTGCGTAATACAGGTGTGCTTCGGCCCACACTGCATGCCCCAGTCAGACTGGGATTCTTTACAAGTGGACACATGTAGGTTTAACTCCCTGTGGACCCACTGCCTGGGTGGGTGCCAGGAAGCCACCGGCGGTACATAGAAATATCCCATTGCATTGCCCAACACAGCTGAGGTAGTAATGTCGTGCGTAATACAGGTGGGCTTCGGCCCACACTGCATGCCCCGGTCAGACGGGTTCTTTAGAAGTGTACAGATGTATTAAAAACTCAGTGTGCACCTACAGCATGGGTGGCTCCCTGGAACCCACCGGCGGTACACAAAAATATCCCATTGCATTGCCCAACACAGCTGAGGTAACGTCAGCTGTAATGCAGGTGGGCTAAAAATTAATTTGATTACACTGTAGGCGAGGGCCCACACAAATTGCTGTATCAACAGTACTAATGTACATCCCAAAAATTGGCCATGGCCAGCCAAGAGGGCAGGTGAAACCCATTAATCGCTTTGGTTAATGTGGCTTAAGTGGTAACTAGGCCTGGAGGCAGCCCAGTGTAACGAAAAATTGGTTCAAGTTAAAGTTCCAATGCTTTTAAGCGCATTGAAACTTATAAAAATTGTTCTGAAAAATTATTTGAGTGAGCCTTGTGGCCCTAAGAAAAATTGCCCGTTCAGCGTGATTACGTGAGGTTTCAGGAGGTGGAGCAGGAGGAGGAGGAGGAGGAATATTAGACACAGATTGATGAAGCAGAAATGTCCCCGTTTTGGATGGTGAGAGAGAACGTAGCTTCCATCCGCGGGTGCAGCCTACGTATTGCTTACGTATCGCTGCTGTCCGCTGGTGGAGAACAGAAGTCTGGGGAAATCCAGCCTTTGTTCATCTTGATGAGTGTTAGCCTGTCGGCACTGTCGGTTGACAAGCGGCTACGCTTATCTGTGATGATTCCCCCAGCCGCACTAAACACCCTCTCCGACAACACGCTAGCCGCAGGACAAGCAAGCACCTCAAGGGCATACAGGGCTAGTTCAGGCCACGTGTCCAGCTTCGACACCCAGTAGTTGTAGGGGGCAGAGGCGTCACCAAGGATGGTCGTGCGATCCGCTACGTACTCCCTCACCATCCTTTTGCAGTGCTCCCGCCGACTCAGCCGTGACTGGGGAGCGGTGACACAGTCTTGGTGGGGAGCCATAAAGCTGGCCAGGCCCTTAAAGACTGTTGCACTGCCTGGGATGTACATGCTGCTCGATCTACGCACATCCCCTGCAACATGGCCCTCGGAACTGCGCCTTCTGCCACTAGCGCTGTCGGCTGGGAATTTTACCATCAGCTTGTCCGCAAGGGTCCTGTGGTATAGCAACACTCTCGAACCCCTTTCCTCTTCGGGAATCAGAGTGGGCAGGTTCTCCTTATACCGTGGATCGAGCAGTGTGTACACCCAGTAATCCGTAGTGGCCAGAATGCGTGCAACGCGAGGGTCACGAGAAAGGCATCCTAACATGAAGTCAGCCATGTGTGCCAGGGTACCTGTACGCAACACATGGCTGTCTTCACTAGGAAGATCACTTTCAGGATCCTCCTCCTCCTCCTCCTCCTCAGGCCATACACGCTGAAAGGATGACAGGCAATCAGCCGGTGTACCGTCAGCAGCGGGCCAAGCTGTCTCTTCCCCCTCCTCCTCATCCTCCTCCTCCTCCTGTACGCGCTGTGAAATAGACAGGAGGGTGCCCTGACTATCCAGCGGCATACTGTCTTCCCCCGCCCCCGTTTCCGAGCGCAAAGCAGCTGCCTTTATGGTTTGCAGGGAATTTCTCAAGATGCATAGCAGAGGAATGGTGACGCTAATGATTGTAGCATCGCCGCTCACCACCTGGGTAGACTCCTCAAAATTACCAAGGACATGGCAGATGTCTGCCAACCAGGCCCACTCTTCTGAAAGGAATTGAGGAGGCTGACTCCCACTGCGCCGCCCATGTTGGAGTTGGTATTCGACTATAGCTCTACGCTGTTCATAGAGCCTGGCCAACATGTGGAGCGTAGAGTTCCACCGTGTGGGCACGTCGCACAGCAGTCGGTGCACTGGCAGCTTAAAGTGATGTTGCAGGGTGCGCAGGGTGGCAGCGTCCGTGTGGGACTTGCGGAAATGTGCGCAGAGCCGGCGCGCCTTTACGAGCAGGTCTGACAAGCGTGGGTAGCTTTTCAGAAACCGCTGAACCACCAAATTAAAGACGTGGGCCAGGCATGGCACGTGCGTGAGGCTGCCGAGCTGCAGAGCCGCCACCAGGTTACGGCCGTTGTCACACACGACCATGCCCGGTTGGAGGCTCAGCGGCGCAAGCCAGCGGTCGGTCTGCTGTGTCAGACCCTGCAGCAGTTCGTGGGCCGTGTGCCTCTTATCGCCTAAGCTGAGTAGTTTCAGCACGGCCTGCTGACGCTTGCCCACCGCTGTGCTGCCACACCGCGCGACACCGACTGCTGGCGACATGCTGCTGCTAACACATCTTGATTGTGAGACAGAGGAGGAGGAGGAGGAGGAGGGTGCTTTAGTGGAGGAAGCATACACCTCCGCAGATACCACCACCGAGCTGGGGCCCGCAATTCTGGGGGTGGGTAGGACGTGAGCGGTCCCAGGCTCTGACTCTGTCCCAGCCTCCACTAAATTCACCCAATGTGCCGTCAGGGAGATGTAGTGGCCCTGCCCGCCTGTGCTTGTCCACGTGTCCGTAGTTAAGTGGACCGTGGCAGTAACCGCGTTGGTGAGGGCGCGCACAATGTTGCGGGAGACGTGGTCGTGCAGGGCTGGGACGGCACATCGGGAAAAGTAGTGGCGACTGGGAACTGAGTAGCGCGGGGCCGCCGCCTCCATGATACTTTTGAAGGACTCCGTTTCCACAACCCTATACGGCAGCATCTCAAGGCTGATGAATTTTGCGATGCGGACGGTTAACGTTTGAGCGTGCGGGTGCGTGGCGGCGTACTTGCGCTTGCGCTCGAACACTTGCGCAAGCGACGGCTGAACGGTGCGCTGAACTACACTGCTGGATGGGGCCGAGGACAGCGGAGATGAGGGTGTGGGTGCAGGCCATGAGGCGGTAGTGCCTGTGTCCTGAGAGGGGGGTTGCATCTCAGTGGCAGGTTGGGGCACAGGGGGAGAGGCAGGGGTGCAAACCGGAGGCGGTGAACGGCCTTCGTCCCACCTTGTGGGGTGCTTGGCCATCATATGTCTGCGCATGGTGGTGGTGGTGAGGCTGTTGGTGTTGGCTCCCCGGCTGAGCTTTGCGCAACAAAGGTTGCACACCACTGTTCGTCGGTCGTCAGGCGTCTCTGTGAAAAACTGCCAGACCTTAGAGCACCTCGGCCTCTGCAGGGTGGCATGGCGCGGGGGGGCGCTTTGGGAAACACTTGGTGGATTATTCGGTCTGGCCCTGCCTCTACCCCTGGCCCTGGCCACCGCACTGCCTCTTGCAACCTGCCCTGCTGATGCCCTTGACTCCCCCTCTGAAGACCTGTCCTCCTGAGTAAGCGTTGCACACCAGGTGGGGTCAGTCACCTCATCGTCCTGCTGCTCTTCCTCCGAATCCTCTGTGCGCTGCTCCCTGGGACTTACTGCCCTTACTACTACCTCACTGCAAGACAACTGTGTCTGATCGTCATCGTCCTCCTCACCCACAGAAAGTTGTTGAGACAGTTGGCGGAAGTCCCCAGCCTCTTCCCCCGGACCCCGGGAACTTTCGAATGGTTGGGCATCAGTGACGATAAACTCCTCTGGTGGGAGAGGAACCGCTGCTGCCCAATCTAAGCAGGGGCCCGAGAACAGTTCCTGGGAGTGTTCCCGCTCCTGAGCAGGTGTCATTGTAGTGGAGTGAGGAGGCTGGGAGGAAGGAGGAGCAGCAGACAGAGGATTCGGATTGGCAGCAGTGGACGGCGCAGAACTGCGGGTAGACGATAGGTTGCTCGAAGCACTTTCTGCCATCCAGGACAGGACCTGCTCACACTGCTCATTTTCTAATAACCGTCTCCCGCGTGGACCCATTAATTGGGCGATGAATGTGGGGACGCCAGAAACGTGCCTCTCTCCTAATCGCGCAGCAGACAGCTGCGACACACCTGGATCAGGAGCTTGGCCTGTGCCCACACCCTCACTTGGCCCTCCGCGTCCTCGGCCACGTCCACGTCCACGTCCTCTAGGCTTACCCCTACCCCTCAGCATGCTGTATTACCAGTGATTAGATTTCCCAGGCAGGAAATAAATTGGCGCAAGACTGCAGGCCAAATATAATTTTTGCCCTTTTTGGAAAACGAAAGGCCCCACTGCCTCTAGTGAATGAATTATCTAAGTTTAATAACTGCGCTGTGTCCCTGCTTATGTGTCACAGAACGTGAGGGTAGCAGAGTTATTATAACTCTTGGAGAGCAGGTATTTTTTTTCCCAATTAAGGAAAGCAAATGGCGAACCCAGCAGTAAACCGTAGCTGGCTGCGTATGATTTAGCAATGTTTTTCACGCAGCTCACACGTCTCCACAGGCGTAAGGACGGACACAGGCTGGACAAATAGATTTCTTTTCAGTTTTTTCCCACCAACAGGCAGCACTGCGTATATTCAATGAACCTGCGAAGTTTAATAACTGCGCTGTGTCCCTGCTTATGTGTCACAGAACGTGAGGGTAGCAGAGTTATTAACTGTGGCAGAGCAGGTATTTTTTTTCCCAATTAAGGAAAGCAAATGGCGAAGCCAGCAGTAAAGCGTAGCTGGCTGCGTATGATTTAGCAATGTTTTTCACGCAGCTCACACGTCTCCACAGGCGTAAGGACGGACACAGGCTGGACAAATAGATTTCTTTTCAGTTTTTTCCCACCAACAGGCAGCACTGCGTATATTCAATGAACCTGCGAAGTTTAATAACTGCGCTGTGTCCCTGCTTATGTGTCACAGAACGTGAGGGTAGCAGAGTTATTATAACTCTTGGAGAGCAGGTATTTTTTTTCCCAATTAAGGAAAGCAAATGGCGAACCCAGCAGTAAACCGTAGCTGGCTGCGTATGATTTAGCAATGTTTTTCACGCAGCTCACACGTCTCCACAGGCGTAAGGACGGACACAGGCTGGACAAATAGATTTCTTTTCAGTTTTTTCCCACCAACAGGCAGCACTGCGTATATTCAATGAACCTGCGAAGTTTAATAACTGCGCTGTGTCCCTGCTTATGTGTCACAGAACGTGAGGGTAGCAGAGTTATTATAACTCTTGGAGAGCAGGTATTTTTTTTCCCAATTAAGGAAAGCAAATGGCGAACCCAGCAGTAAACCGTAGCTGGCTGCGTATGATTTAGCAATGTTTTTCACGCAGCTCACACGTCTCCACAGGCGTAAGGACGGACACAGGCTGGACAAATAGATTTCTTTTCAGTTTTTTCCCACCAACAGGCAGCACTGCGTATATTCAATGAACCTGCGAAGTTTAATAACTGCGCTGTGTCCCTGCTTATGTGTCACAGAACGTGAGGGTAGCAGAGTTATTAACTGTGGCAGAGCAGGTATTTTTTTTCCCAATTAAGGAAAGCAAATGGCGAAGCCAGCAGTAAAGCGTAGCTGGCTGCGTATGATTTAGCAATGTTTTTCACGCAGCTCACACGTCTCCACAGGCGTAAGGACGGACACAGGCTGGACAAATAGATTTCTTTTCAGTTTTTTCCCACCAACAGGCAGCACTGCGTATATTCAATGAACCTGCGAAGTTTAATAACTGCGCTGTGTCCCTGCTTATGTGTCACAGAACGTGAGGGTAGCAGAGTTATTATAACTCTTGGAGAGCAGGTATTTTTTTTCCCAATTAAGGAAAGCAAATGGCGAACCCAGCAGTAAACCGTAGCTGGCTGCGTATGATTTAGCAATGTTTTTCACGCAGCTCACACGTCTCCACAGGCGTAAGGACGGACACAGGCTGGACAAATAGATTTCTTTTCAGTTTTTTCCCACCAACAGGCAGCACTGCGTATATTCAATGAACCTGCGAAGTTTAATAACTGCGCTGTGTCCCTGCTTATGTGTCACAGAACGTGAGGGTAGCAGAGTTATTATAACTCTTGGAGAGCAGGTATTTTTTTTCCCAATTAAGGAAAGCAAATGGCGAAGCCAGCAGTAAAGCGTAGCTGGCTGCGTATGATTTAGCAATGTTTTTCACGCAGCTCACACGTCTCCACAGGCGTAAGGACGGACACAGGCTGGACAAATAGATTTCTTTTCAGTTTTTTCCCACCAACAGGCAGCACTGCGTATATTCAATGAACCTGAGAAGTTTAATAACTGCGCTGTGTCCCTGCTTATGTGTCACAGAACGTGAGGGTAGCAGAGTTATTAACTGTGGCAGAGCAGGTATTTTTTTTCCCAATTAAGGAAAGCAAATGGCGAAGCCAGCAGTAAAGCGTAGCTGGGTGCGTATGATTTAGCAATGTTTTTCACGCAGCTCACACGTGTCCACAGGCGTTAGGACGGACAGAGGCTGGACAAATAGATTTGTTTTCAGGTTTTTCCCACCAACAGGCAGCACTGCGTATATTCTATGAATAATAACTGTGTTGTGGCCCTGCCTATACAATTCTTTCCCTGCAGTATCAATGGAGGGTGGAATGCTCTGCAGAGGCGATTTTGAGAAGCCCAAAAAAAATGCAGCACAGCCAACAGCAGCCTGGACAGTACTGCACACGGATAAATATGGCCCTAGAAAGGACCGTTGAGGTTCTTGAAGGCTACACTCACTCCTAACACTCTCCCTGCCTATGCAGCACTTCTGTCCCTAATGCCAGGTGCAACGGTCTGCAGAGGCGACTTTGAGAAAAAAAAAAATCCCACTGCTAACAGCAGCCAACACACAGCTATCAGTGGCCCTAATAAGGACCTTTGGGGGGTCTTGAAGCCTACACTAACTACCAATTCTTTCCCTACAGCAGCTCCGGTATAAACAGCACTGTCCCTCATCTAACTCACACCGCATCTGAGGCGAGCCGCGGGAGGGGCCGACTTTTATATTAGGCGAACACCTGATCTCGCCAGCCACTCACAGCAGGGGGGTGGTATAGGGCTTAAACGTTGCAGGGGGAAGTTGTAATGCCTTCCCTGTCTTTCAATTGGCCAGAAAAGCGCGCTAACGTCTCAGGGAAGGAAGTGAAAGTAACCAGAACACCGCATGGTGTTCGTCACGAATAACGAACATCCCGAACACCCTAATATTCGCACGAATATCAAGCTCGGACGAACGCGTTCGCTCATCTCTACCTACTACCAATTCATTTACAGTCTACCCTGTGATTTATAGCACATAACCTTTCTCAGCATAATGGTGAGCAATTTTCAGAGAAGTCTTCATATATTTTAACATGGACCATATTTTAGAATTGTCACAACTGTGGTCAAGTATATTTACTTTGAAACAAGCAAGAACATGTGCAGTGCTGAAATAAACATTTGATCTACTGTATTTGGAGTGCTGACAGAGTAATTTGAGGCATCTGTAAAAACATCCTTATGCTGCTCCTGTTTGGATGCTTTTAGTGGCAATTTACTGGTACTAAAACTTAATAAATCTGGTCTATTTCTAAAGGCTTGCAAATGGGAGTAAATCAGCCACTATTTACTAACTACCTGGGCTTGCGGTAGTGTCTAGAGTGCTATTCTGCTATCATTAAAGCAACAAGAGTAAATTTACAACATAGTTTTCGTTGACCTCAGATAATCCTGAGCTGTATTTTCACTTATTTCATTATATTTATTGAATGATTGTTAAAACTACAATAAGATAGGATTTATCAATTATATCCCAATAAAAGAGACTACTGCAGATTCACTTTACTGGCATTTTTAAGTATAATTTAACTAGTCAATACAAATTGTTCATAAAAAAACATACTCTATATTGACCAGGACTGTGTAAATGTATGATATTGTAAGTAGAAGATGCTGTTTATGGGATACAATAATGCATTTTGTGTTTTGTTCAATCGCACCTAATAGTTATGTCTATAATTGGTTTTACAGGTACATATCGATAGCTTAATTCAGTCAATCGAGTCAGTAAAGACTCGACATGCTTCAATGTTGCATGTCATTGCAATTGTCACTTATGATTATCTCCACTTGTAAAAACTTGGTCAAATTCATAATTGTAGACGCTATCCGATGGCCGGTGCTCAATGGAGTTATAGGGGAGGGATCTGGAGCCAAGGAGTGTCTATACTTGTCCCAGGCCTCGCATGGGCCCCTTAGGAGCGGATTGAAATTTTTGGATCTATATTTATTTTTGGTTGGGAACCAGAGTTCCCTTCAGGAAGGAGTCTCCCACACCTCCTTTAGCCAGTGTACGAAGGATATCGTCACCCGCGCGGGACACTAGGTCTAGCCAGTACCTAAGTTGAACTGCCAGGAAAAAATCATGGACGCACGGTAACCCGATCCCCCCCTCGTTCTTCCTCTTGATCATAAGGCTAAAAGCCAGACGAGGCCTCTTTTGTCTCCATGTATATCCTGAAAAGGCAGAGCATATAGCTTTGAAGAACGTCTGGGGTAAATGAATGGGCACCATTCTGAGTTTGTATAAGATTTGAGGAAGGACATAGCACTTTAATATATTTTTCCTGCCTAGCCATGAGGCGCACGGGATGTCATATTTCTGTAGTAGGAATTTAATCTGCGTCAATAGGGGAGCGAAGTTAGCATTGTAAAGGTCATCGATGTTCTTTGTAATTTTAATTCCTAAGTATTCTATGGATGTATCGGACCATTCGAAGGGTGAGCTGGACTTAATAAGCTGGGCCCAGCAAGCTGGGGGAATCGATACATTGAAAATAGTGGATTTAGTGAAATTTATCTTAAAATTAGAGATGGAGCCAAAGGTATTTAGTAGGGTGATTAGGTTGGGGATTCCTGTTTCCGGTTCAGAAATTATGAACATAATGTCATCCGCAAAGGCTGCCGCGCTCAGGCTAACTGAGTCCCTCTCTAGGCCCTTAATGATAGGAGATAACCTGACCATTCTCAGTAATGGTTCTAGTGTGAGGATGAAGAGAGACGGCGAGAGCGGACAACCCTGCCGGGTACCATTTCTGATATCAAATGGGGGGGGAAAGTAGATTATTTATCTTTAGTCTTGCGAATGGTTCCTTGTATAGGGAGAGGATTGCAGAGATAAAGGCGGGCGGGAAGTTGAAATGACTCAGTACTCTTTCCATATAAGTCCAGCTCACCCTATCAAACACCTTTTCGGCGTCAGTGCCGACCAATGCCAATTCTATATTGTGGATCTGCGCATATCTAATGGCGTGGAGCAATCTATAGCAGTTATCTCTGCCCTCCCTATTTTTGACAAATCCAGATTGTTCTTTGTCTATCAGACGTGGAATGATGTCTTCTAGCCTTTTTGCAGGAGTTTTGCCCAAAACTTAATATCCACATTAATAAGGGAGATGGGCCTGTAACTGCCACAGAGCTCCGGATTTTTATTTTCTTTATGGATGAGCGTTATGTGCGCCTCTTGCACCTGTTTTGGGAGTTGTTTCCCTGACATGAGTGCGTTCATCACGTCTCTCAGTTTGGGGGCCAGCGTGTCTTTAAATGTTTTATAGTACACTGCTGGAAAACCATCTGGGCCGGGACTCATCGGATAGCGTCTCCAGAAACCTATGGAAGAGATTTGCACCATTTAATTTAGGCGACCTACAAACACAAATACACAGAAAACCAGCAGATATTCTGGAAGCGCTGGCTCCGCAGCTCCCTCTCTCCTTTTTACAAAAAGCTCAAATAACACAAACATTTGGTGAATTCCAGAGAACCTCCAAATCAACGAGACCAGAGACCCCCTTTGAGAAGACCTTTAAAAGTCACCCAAACAATAGCTCCATATCCAGTATTCGCAACAGGTTCATCGCCCCCACAGCCCCCTACAAACCTGCGTTCCTATCATCGTGGGAAAAAGAACTTAAAATAACCCTCACTACATCAGACATAAAACTGATCCTACAGACCTCATTCGGCCTTTCTCCTTGTATCTTGCTTCAGGAAAGCCATTATAAAGTCATAGCTAGATGGTACAAGACTCCACAATGGCTATATGCACATAAACTAGCTGAACAGGACAAATGCTGGAGATGCTGTGCAGCAACAGGCTCATACAATCACATCTGGTGGGAGTGTAATGCACTCACCACATTTTGGAAAGAAGTAGAGGAGGTCTTACGCTTACTTAAACCTAACTTCCGAATCACACCAGAGATTCTCTTCCTTTGGAGACCCTCAGCAAACTTCCACCCCCTTAGGGACAAATTATTGGCCTTTCTCTTAGATGCAGCCAAGGCACTGATACATTCCCTCTGGCTACAGAAAGCACCACCCACTTTGGCACTTTGGAAAACCAAAGTCGAGGCAATCTATAACATGGAGGAGCTACATAGCTGGAACTCAGATACACACGAGGGATTTATCAAGATATGGCACCCTTGGAGACAAATAAACCAGAATAATGACCCCATGCTCACTAATACACATTAGATAGAGACCCAGAGACGAAAAAATCTGAGGGACCATCTAGCACATAAATGGTACCCTTTGAGAACCCATGGGGCTCGAGCCCCACTGTATACCGGCCCACGACTGGAGTGTGGACTTCCTGGAGTTGGGGATCTGTGTCTGGCGCACTCAGGAGCTAGTGGCGAGCGGCTTCGAGGCTTCAAGCATCCATCAGAGCGGCAGATCTAGTCCTGACTGTGAGTACTTCTCTAGAGAAGCAAAACCAGTTCCCGAAGAGGGCAATCCCCTAGACCATACTAGGATATCGTGGGATCACTCTATCCTTCCCTATCCCCCCTCTACCTTATCCTTCCCATTCCCCCTATTTCCCAACCCCCCCCCCCCCACCCATAAGAATTGTTCAGAGGTTAAACTTGTTTATCTTTTCTCTCACAGGAAATGTACGCTACAACGGCGCACCTATGCCATACGGGAAAAAGGCGCTAACCCCCTTAACTATTGGGCATCCCGTCCGCAGTGATGAGAAAAAAGTTTTATATTATATTATAGAAAATATAATGTTATCATTAATGTTACTGTTACAGCATATTCATATGCCAGAGACCGTGGATCGGCAGACACAGAATCTTCTCAATGCAATCCGGTACCTCTGCTGTTTTCTTATGCTTAGGGCGCCCACCCACTGGCGTTTGCGTTTTCCGCGGGAAAAAAACGCAGCGTTTTCGCCGCGTTTCCCGCGATTTTTCCGCGCGTTTTTCGCGGCGTTTTCGCGGCTTTTCCTTTAATTTCCATTGACTTTCATGGGTGCATTAGGAGAAAAATAAGGACACATATGCAACTGACATGTTCCTATGTTAAAAACGCAAACGCAACGCAAAAAAAACGCCAGTGGACAGGAACACATGTTATCTCTATGCCTGTGCAGGAAAAACGCAAAACGCAAAACGCAAAACGCAGGTAAAAAAACGCCAGTGGGTGCTCGCCCTCACAATTATCTCTGTGTTTGGTCTATGGAAATCTGAATGTCTTAATTAATGTAAAACCTTAATAAAAATTTGTTTAAAAAAAAAAATTCATAATTGTAGCTCTTCAAATTCATATGCAGCAAAGTTTAACTTGACACTTAAAGCATTAAGTAAACTGTGGCACAAAACTTTTTCATGCATTTCAATAGCTTTCTATAGGCTTTTGCTGTTTTAACCCCTTAGTGACCGAGCGTTTGCGCCTCATTGACCAGGGCAAATTTTGGAAATCTGACATGGGTCACTTTAAAATAGAATAACTCTGTAAAGGTTTTGCATGTCCAAGTGATTTTGTGAGGGTATATGTATATATTACCATATGTTTTTTATGCTTTTATACCTTTATGCAAGTTCTATTCAAAGTTAAAATGAGAAAAACTTATATGTCGCCTTACATCAGATATTCCAAAAGTTTGCAAGGCTGAGAGATGTGTCCAGAAATTCAGAGATGATACAGAACCGAACACGAAGGCCGCATGCTTGGCTGTTTTCCCAGAGGCGCCGTATCAAGATAACGACTGTTTAACTACGTATATGACTATCAGTGCCTCAGCCGGAAATCCGGACTTAATATATATGGTTATGCGGTGAATTTGAGCCAATGAGACCATCACCCATTCCTAGTGATGAGACCAAAGGGTATAAGATCCCATGTAATCTGTAATAAAGTGCGCAGTTATGTCCCCGTGTGAGGAACTATACCAGACCTCCGTGTGTGGTGTCTCTTCTTTACCGACGGCAGCGGGGCATTGGGGTGGGCCTGATTGGTGCTGTACGCAGAAATTTCCCTGACAATTCGGCACAAATTGTACTTCATTTAGGTGGTAAAAATAGACCAATAGAATTTGTATATATTTATTAAGAGCGACGAAATTGGAAAAATTGTGAAAAAATTGTTATTTTTTTTACAATTTCAACTGCAATATCTCAAATATGTGCAAACATACTGTATACATTTTTGATGACACATATATTTTCATCTGTTTACTTTATTCTGGACACATATTGGAAAAACTTCAGGTTTTTCTTAACCATTTAGGAGACGCACAAATTTAACATTGATTATTAATAGAGGTGAGCGTACGCACTCTTCAGAGCTTGATCATCACGCTGTGTTTCTACCCCGCCCCAGTTTTGACCCCTCCCTGCTGTGACGCTGCGAATGTCAATGGTAGTTTGTGGCTGGCTTGGCGGAGGATAGAGAGAGAGAGAGAGAAAAAAAAAAAGACACGAACACAGGGGGAAAAAAAAGCTCGGCAACCTGCGGGTCCTATACAAAAATGCTCGAGTCTCCCATTAAAGTCAATGGGGTCCGTTACTCGAATAGAGCTCTCGAATTTTATGAAATGCTTGACTTGAATAATGAAGACCCAAGCATTTTGGTGCTCGCTTATCTCTAATTATTAACATTTTGATGAACACTTTGTTGTCTTACACCAAGCCAAGATTGCAAAGGCTCATAGGTGTCAGACTGATAGATGCCCCCCCAAAAACACATTTTAATGTACTCACTGAGTGGTGCCATGAATAATTTTACTCCACAGTTTCTTTTCAGGAATTAATGCAATTTAGAGGAGAAAAATAAAAATGTAATATTTTTACAAATACGTCATTTTAAAGACATTTTTTTTCTATAGTGCACATAATAATGAGGATTTGCAACCCAAAATGGATACCCCTGTTTGTCCTGTGTTCAGAAACATACCCGTTGTAGCCCTAATCTTCTGTCTGTATGCACAACGGGGCCCAAAACAAAAGGAGCAGTCAGTGGCTTTCAGAACAGACATTTTGCTTGAAGGTGTTGTAGGTCCCATTACACACTTGTAGAGCCCTTAAGTGGCCAATACTATGGGGAACCCCCACAAATTACCCCACTTTGAAAACTAGACTCCTTAACGAATTCATCTAGGGGTGTACTGAATATTTTGACCCCACAGTTTTTGAATGAATCTAAGCAAAGTAGAAGGAAAAAATTCCAATTTTCGCTTTTTTGGCAATTATGTCATTTTAAAAACACGCTTTTTTTGTACAGAACACATGGGAATGAAGAGTTTCAACCCAAAATGGATCCCCTGTTTGTCATGTGTTCAGAAACATACCCATTGTGGCCCTAATCTTATGTCTGTATGTACAATGGGGCCCAAACCAAAACGGGCATTACACTTCAACTGTTTTTTAACGTTTACATGATCACCATTATCCGTTGGATAATGGCTATCACATGACCGAGGAATGCTCACTGCGGCCCTCGGTCACTGCTCCAGGCTCTCGGATACCTTTAGTAGCCAGGAGCAAGGAGATTTTACATTTCCAGGGCCATTTCCAGCTAATGTGTTTGCGTCCGCCATCTTGGCGATAGGCGCATGCGCTGAAGCTAAGAAAGGTCCACAGATAAGGATTCCATCTTAGGACATTCCCGGAGGCCTTAGGTAAGTAATTTCACCTCCCCTCACTGATTGGATCTGTGACAGGAGGTGAAACTTCAGCTTTTTTTTACTTTTACATGATCGCTGTTATCCATTAAATAACGTCGATCACGTAACCAAGAACCACATACCGTGGCCCCCCATGAGATCTCCAGTCTCTCAGCTACATTTAGGAGTCAGGAACAGGGACATTTTAAATTACCCCGGCAATCCACGGCTTTTGCACATGCACATGCCTTTGCCATTTCAGTGATGGGCGCATGCTCAGAAGCTGGGGTAAGGTCCACGGGTAAGGTCCACGGATAACTCGGGGGCCTTAGGTACGTAATTTCATGTCCCCTCATGGATATAATCCATGAGGGGAGATGAAACTTAAACTTTTTAAACTTTTTTTTTTACTTTAAATGATTGCTGTTATCCATTGGATAACAGTGATCATGTGATTGGGAACCGCATGCAGCAGTCCCCGGTGATATCTCTCTGCTCTCAAGTTACACATGCTAGCCAGGAGGAGAGGGATTTTAAATTTCCCAGGGCGCGAGCCCTTCTGCGCATGCACCCGATGTATGATGTCTGGTGCGCATGCGCAGTAGGCGATGTCAAGTCCGGAAAGGACCAGAACATCGCAGATGATGCGGGTCAGTACTTTCAGCTACCCTCATGGATCCAATCCATGAGCGGAGCTAAATCTTTAACATTTGTTTACTTTTTACCAGCGATCGTGTGACTGGAATAAAGAGTAGAAAAAGCCTTGGCACCAGATGGATTTCCCCTTTCTTATTGCAAGATCTTTTCTGACATCATTTCTCCACGCTTTTTATGGGCATTTAATTCCTTAGCTTCGGGTAATGCCCTCCAAAAGGACACCTTGAAAGCCCATATCACAGTCATACCAAAAGAAGGATAAGACCCTACCCTCTGTCAAACTTAACCCCATATCTCTCTTAAATGCTGACCTAAAATTTACAAAAAATGTAGCTACCGGGATATCCTCATTCCTCCAACAAAGCATACATGGAGACCTGGTTGGGTTCATCCCACTGCTAGAAGCAAGAGACAACACCATTAGAGCTATCAACATTATTTACCAAGCCAAAAAAACTTCCCTCCCAATATGTTTGCTTTCTACAGATGCTGAAAAAGCTTTTTTACAGAGTAAACTGGAAGTTTATGCTCAAAATTCTCCGCTACATTGGATTGGGGCCATATGCTGTCATGGGTCTCAAGCCTCTATCTTTGTCATCTTTGGTAAGGGCAAATGGCCACATCTCCTTTGCTTTAGACATTTTAAACAGTACAAGGCAGAGTTGTTTTCTTTCGCCCCCTGATGTTCGTCCTCTGCCTGGAGCCCTTCCTTGGACATGTTTGTTCAAATCCAGACATTTTGGGAACCCAGACAGGAGGTTCCGTACACAAAGTTGCTGCCTACATCGATGATTTATTGTTCTTTCTATCGACACCACGCATCTCATTTCCCAACTTATTGGTTGAACTTTGTCAATGTGCCCAACTATCCAACTTTAAAATCAATTACCAAAAATCCACAGCACTTAACATTTCTTTACCTCAACCTCTAGTATTAGATCTGAAAGAGTTCTTTTCCTTCAGTTGGATCAAAGATCACATAAAGTACCTGTGTATTTACCTAATCACAGATACAAAAGTGTTTTGGGTGAGATTAGATTGGACTTGAACAATTGGACAAAATGATTATTCTCATAGTTTGGAAAGTGTTTAATCTTTAAAATAAACATCCTCCCAAGACTGCTCCACTTATTTTAGGCCCTTCCAATCTCTATCCCATCACAATTTTTCATACATCCTAATTCCATACTGAACAAATGTATTAATCATCAACATAAGATTAAAGAACATTCCACCATTGGCCCTACTATAAAGTTGAATTCCAGGGTCTTTCAGATTCCATATATATCTCCTGCACCCTCCCCACTATTTCCAATACTAGGAAATCCCAGTTTTCCACACAATCTGCAGAGCAGGGCCTTCCACAGATGGATGGCCAACCAAAAATTTAGACTTGCCACTTTCTATGGGAAGCCTCATGGATATCAGCAGAGGAACTCACGTTCTCCATTGATCTGACTCCTTTGTCTATGTGGCAGATAATCCACCAGCTTCAATATTTATTTATATCTCTACCCTATCCCATGGAAAAAACTTTTTTTGAACAGCTATGCATAGAAGAGGGCCCCTCCAGAAACACTCATCCATGCATCTCTGATTTGTTGAACACCCATCAAGACATATCAATCCCCCCATATCTTCGAAACTGGGAAACAGACCTGTTAATGTTATTCGCATTGGAACATTTTTACATTCACACATAAATCTTCCATCTCTAGCAAATTCAGGAATTGGGGTTTAAGATCCTCACTCGCTGGTACAGGGTTCCTTCTCACCTATATGTGATGTTCCCCACAGTTTTTCTGTCTTTCTGTCATCTTCTTTCTCCTTATGCCCCCTTCCTGCAGGTATTTGATTCCCTAAAGAGAATACTGTTCTCTGATATAGGAACACATATGGCTTTTGGGTGGGGAGGGGTTTCCGACTGGTGAAGGGTTCATAGTGAATAGAAAATGGATCCCCTTCTTCATGGGGTTCCTCTTCTCCCTGCTCAGGTGGCAGAATGAGAAAGATGAAAACAAAAAAAAGTTAGGTATTCAAGGGGTTAAAGTGTATATAATAAAAATGGAAATAAAATCCCTATCATTCAGGGTAGCACATAGAAAACTGCCTGTAAGCATTTATATCGTAAGGGTCAATAACATTTGCTTGTGAAAGCAATTTCCATTACTGTATCATCTTTCCTGTGCTTTTCCATGCAGGGGAAATTGTAATATAGCTTTCATTTGATTGTGATAAGAATAAGGTTTATAGTGTTATAAAATTTCACTTTTGATTAGTAAAACTTCAGAAGGAAAATGCTTTTTCAAATACACACACAGCAAACCCCTATATACTGCATTTTTTATATTTTCAGAATCTTTAAGATTACAAGCACGAGCCTCCCAATAATAGAAGCTACAGAGAACTTAAACCACCTGCAGCTTCTCTGTTGATCATCAGTTGCCTTATGATGTAACTGTGCCTATTGCTTTCTGTTCACAGATTTGCAAGACAAATGTTTGTTTGTGAAATTTGAAAGGTTCTATCTATCTATCTATCTATCTATTTAATATCTATCAATCTATCTATCTCATATCTATCTATCTATCTATCTATCTAATATCTATCAATCTATCTATCTATCTATAAATCTAATATCTATCAATCTATCTATCTCATATCTATATATCTAATATCTATCTATCTGTCTATCTATCTATCTGATACCTATCAATCTATTTCACATCTATCTATATATCTATCTCATATCTATCTATCTGATATCTATCGCCTCTTTCACATCTATCTGTCTATCTATCTAATATCTATCTATCTAATATATATCTATCTGATATCTATCAATCTATTTCACATATATCTATCTATCTCATATCTATCTTCTATCTATCTCATATCTTTCTATCACAATATTCATCTGGCTCATTAATATTCTTATGACGTATTCCATGTTAATGTTTTCATTGGTTGCTATTTGATACTATTGTGATTGGTTCTCACTGTTTTTAACTATATGCTCATGAATTCACTTTTTATGCTATGACTAAGAACACATTTTATTCTAAACTTGTAAGCGTTGTTTTCAATTTCACATGTAGATACATTTATTTTATGGACTAATGAAATTTCATAATTAATAAATAAGATCTTATTTTGTGTGTGCTTATAAGAAGCTTTCTTTGCAAAATTACATATCTTACTATATCGAGAGGCAATAGGTTAAAGATAGAGAATTTTCTATCAAACAGTTTAATTTTCACAGTGTTTTCACATTTTCCTACTAATACACACCAATAAACATTTTATCTATTTCTCTACTGAAAATTAAGCCTTATTTAACCATTTCTGCTTTGTACCCTATATTCATTCATTTTTCCTCCTATGTTGTACGTCTATTTGAGAAGTGACTGTCAAATAAATGAGATTGACAAGAACTCTTTGTTTACTGAATTTAAGGGTCCGGCCTTGTATCTGAATTAATTTTAGGGGTCTGAATTAGAGATGAGCGAACACGTTCGGCCCCGCCCCTTTTTCGCCCGAACACCGAACTTTGCGAACACTTCAGTGTTCGGGCGAAAAAGTTCGGGGGCCGCCGTGGCAGCGCGGGGGGGTGCGGCGGGGAGTGGGGGGGAGAGGGAGAGAGAGAGGGCTCCCCCCTGTTCCCCGCTACTGCCGCCCGCGCCGCCGCGCATCTCCCCGCCCCCCGGCGGCACCCGGACACTTACGCGCGAACACTGCAGTGTTCGGCAAAGCGGGTGTCCGGGTGCGGATGTGTCCGTAACGGACACGTTCGCTCATCTCTAGTCTGAATACGTTTTGGGGGCTAATCTGGAGTCTGCAAGTATGCTTCAATTTAAGAATCTAATTTGGTTTAGAAGAAATATATTCAGCTTCACGGACAGCGAATACATTTTTTATTTGACCTGATCAGCCAAACTGTAACTATGGTCCTTTGCCATGAGACGGCCGCCCAAACCATAACAAAGCTACCACCATGCTTAACTGTGGGCAGCAGGCAGATGGATTGATGGTCTTCTTTGGGGGTTTGCCAGGTATAAATACGTCCTTATGTGGGGAACAATGTAAAGTTTATAATAATGTAAAATTTGTTGGCTGAACCACGTTTCCATTCCCCAGCATACCAGAATTTGTGTTCATGGCATCAGGGGCATATCTAAAGTCTAATGGGTCTGAGTGCAAAGGTGCAGCTTGCCTCCCTCCCAGCTAGTCTGCATGGCTACTGGCTATGGTCAGTCCTAAAAATACATACACACATAATATGTATCAGTCAGATGCCATATTGTAAGCATTTATTACTTGCTAAGGCCCATTTAGACACAACCACTATTGCTCAAAATTCTCCCAAAAGCCATCTTTTGAGCGATAATCGTTGCATGTAAATGTGCCCATCTTTCAGTTTTCTGCCAAACAATGGAATTCAGTTCAGCTTGAAATCTGTCATTCAGCAGAACAGCTGATAAGACAGACCGTAGGCTGTGTTCTGCCCAGGGAGCACTGATTGCATTGTCTCAGCTGTAATCAGCGTGGCAGAACAAAGAAAATTTATTCAGAGAAGAGTGGGTGGTCCTCTGAATAAATTCAGCTCCTGGTGGCTCACACGCTACTAATTGGTACTAATAGGCATTAGTACCAATTAGTATATCATGCAAAGTGATCGTTCAAAAGCCATCTTTTGAGAGATCATCTTTGTGTCTAAATGCACCTTTAGTCTAGATTTAGAGTCTCATCTCTAGTAACGTGTATATAATGCAGTCAGCATATAATAATTAGATACCAGCTCTACATCTACGCAGTGTTAGAGATTACAGAGCAGTTACTAATGTGATGTTTGACTTTGATGTCCTATAATGAGCACTGTACAGGTGACATCTTCTCTGATTCGTGTCATCCACTTTCTCTTCTATTCACCATCCAGTCCAGACTGCCATGAAGATTTCTTAAGGTTTCGACTCAAATGCACACTCTCTCAAACCTGCTGCTACCCTCAATTCCCCCTCAGTACCTTGCACAATAAAATTGCCTCTTGTGCTGTACAAAGTAATAATGCTTGCACACAATAATCATTGCCCCATTTTAACCAACACAGGAAATAGTGCCGTTCCTGCTTTGTGCCCTCACACTGTAATAATACCCCTTTATGTCCCAGATAGTAATAATTCTTCTATGTGTCCACAATAAAGTAATAATGGCCACTTTGTGTCCTAGAAAAGGCAGCAGAAATGTCTAATTTGTAAATACATGTGAGTGAAGCCCAGATATGTTAGTGGTGAGGGGTCCCTCCAGCCAAGGGACCTGGGTGCAATTGTGACCCCTATTGCTACGCCTCAGTATGGCACCATTGTAGTCATCTTTGTGCATTCGTTTGCATAACCAGTAGTTTGCAAATTACTATTCTGCATAAAAAATCATTTTGTGGAGTATTTTTACTGTAATGGTCAAGATAGGACATTGGAACTGATGACTGAGCTCAGCAGTAACTCTGACTGTAGTTGTCTTCTTATTAAAGGGCAAATCCCGCTTCAACACCCTTATGTATCTGTCACTAAGTTTAAATTTTGGCTACTGTTACACTTAGCAGATGATGTTTTGCCTTTAAAAGTGTATGCTGTCATAACTTTTGATACTGTACCACTGGATACACCATGTAAACTGGTAGTTTTCTGACAGATGCTCCAATTGGACTGGTACCAACAATCTGCTTCTCTGAAAGTCTGCGACGTCAGACATCTTGCATGATTCACAAAGCAAAATCCCATATACAGATGAACTACTGTTTTACTATGTGCATCATGATGTCAGTACTGCCGGGAAAGAATCACAGCACATCTGCCTGCTCACTGAGTGAGGTGCAAGCATCATGATGCTAGGGCACATGATGTCTCCAGTGGGCAGAGCTAGAGATGTCATGAAGTACTGAATGGGCAGGGTTTCATCTGAGATTGGCAGGGATACAGCTGTACTCCAGGCTTAGAGGAAACACCCATTGGACAGTGCTACCCTCATTTGTATATAGTGCACTGCCCAAAGACCAGACTATATGGGGCAAGTGCAGTCACACTGGAAAATAAAAAAGGTACCATTATAGTCTTCATATCATTGGGCAGCCACCTGTGTATTCAGTTGGTTGCCCAAAATCTGGGGAAAGACTTCCTTTAAAGGGAATCTGTCATCCTGGACATGCTGTCCAAACTGCAGACATATAGTTTTATGGGGAAAAATTCAGTATACCTTGTACTATATTCATTTAAACCTCTGCACCTTCTGAGCTAAACAGTCCAATAGGAGGTCTTAGTAGTGATTGACAGCCTTCCCTGTATGTTGAGTCATATATAGATAGCTGTCAATCACTGGCAGGACCGCCCATTGGACTGTTCAGCTCAAAATGTGCAGAGGTTTAAATAAAAAAAATACAAGTAACACTGAATCTTTCCCCATAAAACTAAATATCAATCTGCTCAACTCCTTCTGCTCTATAGCATGATTCCTGTTGTTTGCACAGCATGTTTGAGATGACAGATTCCCCTTAAGACAAGTGCAAAATTTCAGCCTATGCTTCCTGCCTTAGTGAAATCCATATTTTGGTCATCCACTGATATAATTAAAATAACTTTTATATTATTTATTTTGGTGCCAAAGATTGGTGTTGCTAAAAGGGTTAGCTGAGTCTTAGGATAGGTCTTTAATATCAAGATTGGTGGAGGTCCACCACTTCGGACCCCCACCAATCAGTTATTTGAAGAGGACACAGTGATCAAGTTAGTGCCATTGCCTCTTCTCAGGCATGTGACATGATTGCTAATCTGTCACTTAAGCCGAGAATCCTATATAAAAACAATTATAGTCCCACCAATACATCACCTCAGGTCACACATATAAGAAGTTCCCAAATAAACTCATGCTTATAAAAAACCTACAATAGGCGTGACCAATCTCAATGTCATGCATATAGTAAAGTGTTACCATGTAACTGAGCGTCTGGAAATCCCTGCGCCCCAACGCGCACATTTCACCCTTAGCTTCGTCCAGGGGATCATGACGAAGACTATTGTAGCCTATTGTAGGTTTATATAAGCATGACTTTTTTTGGGAACTTCTTATATGTGTGACCTGAGGTGATGTATTGGTGGGACTATAATTGTCTTTATATAGGATTCTCGGCATTTGTGACAGATGTGATGTATTTCCCTTGTATGGATGCTGCATTTCCTTTATGTTCTCTTTTTTAAATGCGTTTATTATATTTGTAATTCTCAATAAGCAATTTTTAAAAGATAGGCTTCTGCAGTCCTGTCTTGGACATTTATTTTTAGGTCTGACATATGCTGAGAGCAGCTCAGTCCCATTCAAATCAATTAGATTGAGCTGCTTTACCAGGCACGGCCGCTATGCAATGCATGGTAATGTGCCTGGTAAGCACTGAAAGCAGCCGCAGCACTCACCTAATTGCTGTGGCCTCTACAAACAGCTGATCATGTGGAGCCTGAGCAGTGGATCCCCACAATCTGATATAGAGGATCTACCTGAGGATAGATCATCAATGATTTAGTCTCGGGAAACCCCTTTAAAATGGGCAATGAGAAGCAGCTATCAAAAGTCTTTCCTATCTTACTGGTATGTTTTGAGTGATGCATAATGAATCTTAGAGCAGTTGTGTCTATTATTCACCATTCCCCACTTAACCCCAGGCAAGAAGGTCAGTTAGGTCTTAGTATACCTATGATTATGCCTATACTATTAAAGTAACAACTTCTTAATTATAATCCTCAGGAAAAATCCTTCAGAAAGTAATCTGTATTTCATATGCGTGAATGTATACACTATGTTGCATATTTATTAATTGTGTGAATTTTCCCCCAAGTGTGGCTGCAGAACACAACGTTTTCATTATACAGAGCCGCTGGCTAAGGTAATGAAGCAGATATGAAGCATGTCTCATCAACTAATGAGTAATATACTGTTCATTGCTTGTTAATGTAATTAACTAAACCCAATACATTACATAATAAATGTAATACCACAGAGCAATGCTAGTCTTTTGGAGTCTATTCCCAACATTTTAAGTATAGAAATACGACACAAAAGGATGAAATAGAACAGGATGCCTTAAGAAGTGTTAAGAGAATTTTGGCTCTGCATACTGCATGGTAATTTCTGTGTACTTTGTCCAGATGTGCTGTCTGTACTTTCTAAGCCCTTTGGAATAAAAAAATGCTCATGAGAAATGTTTCATGAGTATAGCTTATCCTCCAATGATATGCATCAACATGAATGGAAAATAACAGTGTGGTGCTTAAAAGAGCTTCGAAACCATCATCACAATCCAAACTAAAGGTATATGCAATACTGGTGAGTCAATGGAGGGAAGAAAATAATGGTTATGTGGTGTCTCAACTTTGTCACAGTGTTTATGTCTCTCGGTGAGGTAAGAAAATAGGTTTAATTTTGTATGGTTACAAATTATTTGAAAGCAACAAATAATTACTGCAGTTAATAATGTAATGTTTTCATTTTAGATTTATTGAAACAGATGATGTTACATTATGTTAGTGTATATGCATCTTGGGCAATGGCATATAAAGTATTTATATAAGCTATATTGTATATACAATATAGTCAAAGAGGGGAGGAAAGAATTCTCTGTAACTCATCAGGCTGGTTTATGACAGCCTGTCTATCATAGGTCATAAGTAGATAAAGGCTGCCATAAATAACTGTCAACATCCTGATTTTCAGGGCAATTCTGGAAATAAAAGAAAATTGGTTAATGATTTAGAACCCTTTCTACTAAAAACATGTAAATTTAACACTTAATTTTTTTGTTGATTTATATAAGCATCACTGTTTTTGTCAATGGGTGCTGAAGTCTTAGTTAGGGGGAGCTCAAATTACTCAGTTGCTGTTCTGCTCTTTTATTGAATCATTAGTACTCTAATAAGTAGAGATGAGTGAGCACCAAAATGCTCGGGTGCTCGTTGCTCTAGTCAAACTTTTCGTAATGCTCGAGAGCTCGTTTCGAGTAACGAACCCCATTGAAGTCAATGGGCGACTCGAGCATTTTTGTATGGGATCGATGCTCCGCATAGATGATGACATCAAAACATCAGAAAACATCAGAAAGTCATGGAAACACCACAGAAACGGATAGGGAAGGGCAGCATGAATTACTGCATCTGAGGCTCCCAGGTACCACTATTAAGCCAAAAATGGGGGCAAGAGTCTGGTGTCACCCCCCCTAAGAATTTACTTTGGACAAACCCTCATTAGCAAGGCACACGTGCTGGCACATCTTAACTAAGCACCACACTACCTGCAACCAAGGACAATCACTGCCTGCGGGTGACACCGCTGCCTCTTCTCCTGCGTTACATGCTGCCATTGCTGTCCACCCCCCCCCCACACACACACACACACACGACCCTGCGCCCACAGCGCACACAAAATTTTCCCTGTGCAGCGTTCAGCTGCCCTCATGTCACACGCTCGCTTCATAGCCACACCACCCTCATGTCTATTTATAAATGCATACTGGATGAGGAGGAAACAGAGGTACACACTGCAGATGGTTGGCAGGGCCAGGCAGCGACCCTCTTTGAAAGTTTGAGCGATAGCCCGCAATGCTGTTGAGAATTGATGATAAATTGACGTATGATCATCATTTTAATCCCGTGCCACCTCCGTCACAAAATTGTCAGGAGCCGCAAACGTGGGCATAAAGGGGACTCAGGTGCCAGCACTTCTACACATCTCCACAATGAAGCAATACTCTGTGTGGAAAGCACGTGAGCGGGCCCAGGGTAAGGCTCAGTCCCAGCCTCCAACTTGTGTGACCTAAGGTGCCGCGAGTAACATAGCAATGGGAAATTCATGTGTCCCCACGCAATTCATTCTGTGTAGGTGTCAGATAGCTCAACACCGCAATGGGAAGTCTTGGAGTTCCTTGGGCTTGCCTATGCTCTCGGTGCACAAAGATGGTATTACACAGGAAGAAATCAGAGTGCCCAAACATGGCAGAGTTTCATCCCACCAAGGACCTGGGCCTCGGCTTTCATTTCTGCTGTAGTCAATCAGTGTATTTGTGCCAGATAGGTAAAACACCGCGATGGGAAGTCTTCGTGCACTCACAGCATAGGCAGACCCCAGTAACATTTCTATAGCAAGAGTATAGGGAGACCTCAGTAACATTTCTGTAGAAAGAGTATAGGCGGAACCCAGTAACATTTCTATAGCAAGAGTATAGGCGGATGATAACCAGTAACATTTCTGTAGCAAAAGTATAGGGAGACCCCAGTAACATTTCAGTAGCAAGAGTATAGGCAGACCCCAGTAACATTTATGTAGCAAAGGTATAGGCGAATGCCTCAAACCATTCAGTAGAAACTGCATAGGCAGACCCCAGTAACATTTCTGTAGCAAGAGTATAGGCGGACCCCAGTAACATTTCTACAGCAAGAGTATAGGCGGACCCCAGTAACATACAGTATATATAGCAAGAGTATAGGTGGACCCCAGTAACATATATATAGCAAGAGTATAGGTGGACCCCAGTAACATTTCTGTAGCAAGAGTGTAGGCGGACCCCAGTAACATTTCTGTAGCAAGAGTATAGGCGGGCCCAGTAACATTTCTGTAGCAAGAATATAGGCGGACCCCAGTAACATTTCTGTAGCAAAAGTATAGACGAACCTCTCAAACCATTCAGTAGAATCTGCATAGGCAGACCCCAGTAACAGTTCTGTAGCAAGAGTATAGGCGGGCCCAGTAACATTTCTGTAGCAAGAATATAGGCGGACCCCAGTAACATTTCTGTAGCAAAAGTATAGACGAACCTCTCAACCCATTCAGTAGAATCTGCATAGGCAGACCCCAGTAACATTTCTATAGCAAGAGTATAGGCAGGCCCCAGTAACATTTCAGTAGCAAGAGTATAGGTGGACCCCAGTAACATTTCTATAGCAAAAATATAGGCGAACCCCTCAAACCATTCAGTAGAAACTGCATAGGCTGACCCCAGTAACATTTCTGTAGCAAGAGTATAGGCGGACCCCAGTAACATATCTATAGCAAGAGTATAGGCGGACTCTAGTAACATTTCTGTAGCAAGAGTGTAGGCGGACCCCAGTAACATTTCTGTAGCAAAAGTATAGGCAGACCCCTGTAACATTTCTGTAGCAAGAGTATAGGCGGACCCCAGTAACATTTCTGTAGCAAAAGTATAGGCGGACCCTGTAACATTTCTGTAGCAAAAGTATAGATGAACCTCTCAAACCATTCAGTAGAATCTGCATAGGCAGACCCCAGTAACATTTCTGTAGCAAGAGTATAGGCGGACCCCAGTAACATTTCTATAGCAAGAGTATAGGCGGACCCCAGTAACATATATATAGCAAGAGTATAGGCGGACCCCAGTAACATTTCTATAGCAAGAGTATAGGTGGACCCTAGTAACATATCTATAGCAAGAATATAGGTGGATGCCAGTAACATTTCTGTAGCAAAAGTATAGGCGAACCCCTCAAACCATTTAGTAGAAACTGCATAGGCAGACCCCAGTAACATTTGTATAGCAAGAGTATAGGCGGACCTAGTAACATATCTATAGCAAGAGTATAGGTGGACCTAAGTAACATTTCTGTAGCAAAAGTATAGGCAGACCCCTGTAACATTTCTGTAGCAAGAGTATAGGCGGGCCCAGTAACATTTCTGTAGCAAGAATATAGGCGGACCCCAGTAAAATTTCTGTAGCAAGAGTGTAAGCGGACCCCTGTAACATTCCTGTAGCAAGAGTATAGGAAGACCCCAGTAACATTTCTGTAGCAAAAGTATAGACAGACCCCTGTAACATTCCTGTAGCAAGAGTATAGGAAGACCCCAGTAACATTTCTGTAGCAAAAGTATAGGCAGACCCCAGTAACATTTCAGTAGCAAAAGTATAGACAAACCTTTCAAACCATTCAGTAGAATCTGCATAGGCAGACCCCAGTAACATTTCTGTAGCAAGAGTATAGGCGGACCCCTGTAACATTTCTGTAGCAAAAGTATAGGCAGACCCCTGTAACATTACTGTAGCAAGAGTATAGACGGACCCCTGTAACATTTTTGTAGCAAGAGTGTAAGCAAACCCCTGAAACATTGGTGTACCAAGGATATAGGTGAACACCTGAAAAAATTTGGTTACCAAGAGTGTAGGAAAAGGCCGGAAAAATTAGTTAGATAACAGTATAGGCAAGGGCCAGAAAAATTGGTGTACCAAGAGTACAAGTGCACCCCTGAAAAATTGCTCAACCGCGAGGGCAGGTAAAACCCATAAACATTTTTTAAAGATACAGCTCGCTGTTGCTTAATTTGTAACAGAGCCAGGAGGGAGCCCTGTGAAAAAAACTGGTTTCAGTTAAAGTATCAATACTTTTGAAACTTTGAAAAATTGTAAAAAAACTTTTAAACAGAGCCTTTTGGGTCACAGAAAAATTGGCAGTTCAGCATAAAGACATGCTGTTTTAGGAGGAGGAGTAGTAGGAGGAGGAGTAATACTATCCGAGAGTGATTGACAAAGCTAATTACCCCTTTCTTTGTGGTGATAGAGGATGCATTTTCCTCCTGTTGCAGTGAAAAGAATCATTAGGTTCCGCTGCTTTCCGTCGGTGGAGAAGAGAAGTCTGGGGAAATCCAGCCTTTGTTCATCTTAATGAGTGTAAGCATGTCGGCACTGGCAGTTGACAGGCGGGTATGCTTATCCGTGATGATTCCCCCAGCTGCACTAAACATCCTCTCTGACAAGACGCTAGTGGCAGGGCAGGCCAGCACCTCCAGTGCGTACAGTGCAAGTTCGTGCCCCGTGTCCAGCTTTGACACCCAATAGTTGTATGGAGCAGAGGCATCACGGAGGATGGTGGTACAATCGGCTACGTACTCCCTCACCATCTTTTTACAGTGCTCCCTCTGACTCAGCCTTGACTGGGGAGTGGTGACACAGTCTTGCTGGGGAGCAGTAAAGCTGGCAAAGGCCTTGGAGAGTGTTCCCCTGCCTGCGCTGGACATACTGCCTGATCCCCGCTCCTCCCCTGCTACTTGGCTCTCGGAACTGTGTCTTCTGCCACTAGCACTGTCAGATGGGAACTTTAGCATCACTTTTCCCACCAGGGCCCTGTGGTATTGCATCACTCGCGTACCCCTTTCCTCTTCGGGAATGAGAGTGGAAAGGTTCTCCTTATACCATGGGTCAAGAAGGGTGTACACCCAGTAATCCGTGTTGGCCAGAATACGTCTAACGTGAGGGTCATGGGAAAGGCAGCCTAACATGAAGTCAGCCATGTGTGAGGGTCCCAGTACGCAACATATGGCTGTCCTCACTGGTAAGATGACTTTTCAGGATCCAACTCCTCTTCAGCCCATACACGCTGAACAGATGAGAGGCAAGCAGCATGGGTACCCTTTGCAGTGTGGTCAGCTGTCTCTTCCCCCTTCCCCTCTTTCTCCTCCTCTAAAGTGCACTGAGATATAGACATAAGGGTGGACTGGCTATCAAGCGATATACTGTCATCTCCCGTCTCCTGTTTCAACTGCAAAGCATCAGCCTTTATGCTTATTAGCAAACTTCTCAGCAGGCAAAGCAGCGGGATTGTAACGCTAATGATGGCCGCATCGCCGCTCACCATCTGGGTAGACTCATCAAAGTTTCCGAGGACCTGGCAGATATCTGCCATCCATGCCCACTCCTCAGTAAAGAATCGTGGCGGCTGACTACTACTCAGCCGCCCATGTTGGAGTTGGTATTCCACTATTGCTCTACGCTGCTCGTACAGCCTGGCCAACATGTGCAGCGTAGAATTCCTGCGTGTGGGCACATCGCAGAGCAGTTGGTGCTCTGGCAGCTGAAAGCAACATTGCAGGGTCCTCAGGGTGGCATCGTCCATGGTGGACTTGCGAAAAAGTGCGCAGACGCAGCGCACCTTGTCGAGCAGGTCAGACAAGTGGGGGTAGTTTTTCAGAAACCGCTGAACCACAAAATTGAACAAGTGGGCCAGGCATGGTATGTGTGTGAGGTTGCCGTGCTGCAGAGCCACCACCAGGCTACGGCCATTGTCACACACGACCATGCTCGGCTGGAGGCTCAGCGGCGAAAGCCAGAGATCGGTCTGCTCTGTCAGACCCTGCAGCAGCTCGGGGGCCATGTGCCTCTTGTCGCCTAAGCTGATTAGTTTCAGCACGGCTTGCTGATGCTTGCCCACCACTGTGCTGCCACGCCGCGCGCTACCAACTGCTGGCGACGTGCTCACACTTTGGAGGAGGTGGCATAAAACACCGCAGATACCAGCACCGAGGTAGGAACCGCTATTCTGGGTGTGGTTAGAATGTGAGCAGTCCCAGGCTCTGACTCGGTCCCAGCCTCCACCAAGTTCACCCACTGTGCCGCCAGGGAGATATAGTGGCCCTGCCCGCCAGTACTTGTCCACGTGTCCATGGTTAAGCTGACCTTCCCAGTAACCCCGTTGGTGAGGGCAAGATTTATGTTGCGGGAGACATGTTGGTGTAGGGCTGGGACGACACACCAGGAAAAATAGTGGTGACTGGGGACCGAGTAGCGCGGGACCGCCGCCACCATCATGTTTTTGAAAGGCTCCATTTCCACAAGCCTGTATGGCAGCATCTCCAGACTGATTAATTTAGCAATGTGCACGTTTAAAGCTTGTGCATGCGGGTGGGTGGTGGCATATTTGCTCTTTCGCTCCAACGCTTGTGTTAGCAACAGCTGAACGCTGCGCTGAGAGACATTGCTGGATGGAGTGGAGGACGGTGGAGGTGAGGGTGTGCGTGCAGGGTAGAAGGCGCTCGTGCCTGTGTCCTGGGAGGGAGATTGGATCTGTGTGGCAGGTTGGGGCACAGGGGAAGAGGCAGTGGTGTGACCCGGAGGCGGGGAATGGCCTTCGCAGCAGCTAGCTGAGATTCACCACACCCAGGAACTCGGCCTGTGCCCACACCCTCACTTGGACGCCCGCATCCTTGACCCTTACCCTTACTCCTCATCATGGCGGATTAAGAATAGAGCAGGACCCAAATAAATTACCCCACTGTACAGCACTGACAACTGTGGCTTAATTCACAGCACACAGAGACTTAGCGGAGTAGATAGCGGAAGCTCTATGCTGTGAGTTGAAAAAATTAACCCGCTGTCTTGCGCTGATACCTAGGGGTAATTTACTGCTCACAGAGACTTGTAGATAATAGAGGCTGTGTGCAGTGGGAGAAGACTCTAAAGCCAGTGGATAGTGCTGGTAACTGCTGCTATCTCAACCCTACCAAGGAAAGGGTATTGTGAGATGCTCTGCACAGTGGCAGAGCTGAAATACTTTGCAGTGGCCCAGGACATATTAGAGTAATGTTTAGTGGTGAGACCTCTGTCTAATGCACTGCAGACACAGAACAGTATAACTGAAGTAGTTTGCAGTAGGCTAGGAAATGTTAGAGTGCAGTTTCACGATGAGAGCTGGTTGTACGGCACTGCAGGCTGATAATGCTATAACTAAAAAAGGCTGGGAACAGGCCTAGATGCGCTATACAAAAGTTGGTGCACTACTGCTCCCAGCCAGCCAAAACTGTAAAGCACACAGTCAGATGTAGCCCTAAGAAGGACCGTTGGGGTTCTTGCAAAGAGGATCAGGACTGTATAACTTTCACTATAGAAGTCGCTGTGTCCCTAAACTCTGCGTTATGCACTGCAGACACAGAACGGTATAACTGAAGTAGTTTGCAGTAGGCTAGGAAATGTTATAGTGCAGTTTCACGGTGAGAGCTGGTTGTACGGCACTGCAGGCTGAGAACGCTATTACTGAAAGGCTGGGAACAGGCCTAGATGTGTAATACAAAAATTGATGAACTACTGCTCCCAGCCAGCCACAACTGTAAAGCACACAGTCAGATGTAGCCCTAAGAAGGACCGTTGGGGTTCCTGTAGGAGGATCAGGACTGTATAACTTTCCCCATAGAAGCAGCTCTGTCCCTAAACTCTTTGTTATGCTCTGCAGACTGAGAACGCTATAGTTGAAATAGCCTGCACAGCCTGAGATGCTAAAAAAAGTAGTTGGTGCACTACTGCTTCTAGCTAGCCACAACAGTAATGCACACTATGAAGAGTAGCCCTAAGAAGGACCGTTGGGGTTCTTGACGACAGGATCCTACTCTAACACTGTCCCTATATCAGCAGCAGCACTATCCCTAACCTCCGCCAGCATGCGTCTGAGGCGAGCCGCGGGTCGGACCACTTTAAGTACTCGGCGGTCACCTGATCGGCCCAGCCACTCACTACTGTGGGAGGGGGGGCTGGCACGTCACAGCAGGAAGTGGTAATGCCTTCCACGCATGTCTATTGGCTAGAAAATGGTGCTAAACATGCGAGGAAGGAAATACAATTGACTCGAGTACCGCGTGGTGTTCGCCTCGAGTAACGAGCATCTCGAGTACCCTAATGCTCGAACGAGCATCAAGCTCGGACGAGTGTGCTTGCTCATCTCTACTAATAAGTATACATTAAAATGTTGCTATATAAACGAGGGGGTACCCAAACCCTTCTGAGGCAATAAGCCGGCCGACGTTGTTGGGGGAGGTTGTGTTCCCTTCCAAGGATTTATTTTTCAATAACTTGTTTTGTTTTTCACCTATTTTGTGATGGTTGATAGATACAAACAATGTGCAGCTGTGAAATTATGTTTCCTTTTCCACTGTTTCTTTTTATGGCATGTAGACATCATAGAAGGTTGCCTCCACTTAGTACCCCTATCTATATCCTTGAGTTGATTGCTGGGGCATCTTCCTTTTGAAAAGCGGTCATTTTGTTGAGATCCCATTTATGGTATCTAAGGGCTTTAACAGACGAGTGTATTTTTGCTCATTTTTGCACGCTGGAGAATCCTGCCCACAAAAAGCAGAAAATAGAGCCTATTGATTTCAATGGGTTCATTCCCACTTCTATTTTTTTGCGACTGATGTTTTCATAGGTGGAAAAAAATAGGACCTGCTCCATTTTATACATATTTTTGCCCCAAAGACCCCGGAAGATGTCTATGGGAGGTGCTCAAACTTGCACATCTGCGCGTGCGAGTATGCGCTAAACACTGCACATACCCATGATCAGCATCACCCCATCAGGCTAATTCACCATTTAAATCGAGGCAGGGTGATTCCCCCACAGCTGTGAACAAGCGATGCCTGCACAAATACTAACAGTATTTGCTCAGGCAAGTGCGCAAAATAAAGTCGTTCTCTGCACAAAATAATTGCACAGAGCGAACATAGTGCGTAACATGTTCATCTGTCGAAATCCTTACACTCAGCAAATTCGTTGCAGAAAACACCATCTGAATGGGACTTGCAGAAATCGAAACCGATGACTGTGTTTGCATGGGTATCTGTGCATACAAAATCTGCACACATAAATAAATCACAGAGAATAGAACTGATTGATTTCAATGGGTTCATTCTCAAGAATGTGTTTTTTTGCGCACATTTCATGCACGTGGAAAAAAGTAGGACCTACTCTATTTTTCTGCGTTTTGTTCAGCAAAGGCCCCATGGAAGTCTATGGGGTGTGCGCAACTATGCAAAGGGAAACGTGAAATACTGTGCAAAACAAACAAAAGAACATATTTTCACCTCATTAGGCTAATTAGCCTTTTAATCCACGGAAATGGTGTGAACTAGCCTTGCATGTGCAAAAAGTACAGTACTATGTGCAGACGTGCAAATCAACCTAATCCAACCTCGTACATTCAGAAATACGACCAGCATTTTTGTGCATACTCTCGGGTGAAGAAGTCCTTAGGTGCAGAAATTTATGCACCAAATCTGTTGTGAAACTTTCAGTGAATCAGAAGTAGCACTGAAAGTATTTAACAGAAAAAAATGAGTAAGAATTTGAGATGAAGTATATTGACAAAAGCTATACTGTGCAGAATGTTACTAACTAAGAATGATTACAGTTGTACATATACCATGTGTTTATGAGAAAGCAATAGGCTGGAATAGTGAGAATGAGTTTGTTTAATTTTTCTAGTTTTTCCTTAGTCAAAGTGATCGACTAAGTAAACATTTACAACCCAGAGACATTCTGCAACATTTTACTTTCAAGCTACATATTGGCACATTTACAATAGCTGTTTGTTATTTACAGAAGCGCATGTAAATCTCCCAGTGCAGAATGTTGATGCGTATCTAGTGATTGACTTACACAAACCCAAGAGGGCCTACTGTGTATATTAGAAATGTGCAGTGATATACAGATATATGGTAATACAAGCTTTTTACACTAAAACTCCACTCTGGTATGACTTTTTGTGATTACATTAGACACCTGTATCAATAACAATTTCTAAATATAATCAATTGAAAAACAATTACTAATACAAGTGAGTAATAACTTTGATTGCTGCACTGAATTGCTAATTTCTTGTTTGTTCATTGTGTTGACAGAATAACATTTACTGAAAATGTAGCCTGTATTCTGGAAGCCCTGTAGAATTGTTATCGGATTGTTCCAGGTTGTGGGCCGAGTGATTATTATAGCATTATTCTATACACTACCATAATATATTCTTCATAAAACATCTTTATGTCTAAGGGTCCATTTATACGGGACGAGTGTTGGGCAAACGATGTCTGACACTCGTCCCTGCATGTCCTCGCTCCTGTGCTGTCCCACGGGAGCTAGTAGTGCTGGTTCGCTCATTGACTTAACATAGCGGCTGCTATGTACACTGAACGATCAGCTCATCATCAATCATTTATGCAGCATATTCAGTATTGAACAGCCGCTATGTTAAGTCAATGGAGAGGGGCGGGGGAGCACGAGGACAGAACTCTCCTCCTGCCGCCCCGCTGTGAGCTAACAATACTAGCTCCTGTGCAGCAGCCCGAGAGCGAGTATGTATAAGGACGAGTGTCGGGCATCGTTTGCCTGACATTCGTCCCGTCTAAATGGGGCTTTAGTTTCAAATTGGAAGCATATAGAGGGACAGAAGATGTCGCACGCACCTCTAAGGGAAACCTTATTACAGCTATTACAAAAGAGACCCATGCAGATGCCTTAAGGCTTGTATGGAATCTGAATATGGCATTGATATAATTATAAACAATTCTACTTTACCTACAATTGCCTTTAATTTCTAATGGAGGCATAAAATTGTAGCATATTCCTTAGAATATTTCTATAAGGCCAGTTGACCCTGAGTATATTACAGGTGCATTATTTGACCCAAAGGGCCAACAGATTATTTGTGATTTTGTATCTCTGTATTCTAATATTCCTAACTTTTTAGGTAAAAATAGCTGTGTGAGTCCTTGTTTTATGTGAGATGAACTGTCCTTTCTATCAGTGCCTTTGTATGGCTCAAGCGTCCCAGTGAGGTGTTAAATGGGGTATTCCCTCCTTTGTTTATCTCCTTAAAGAGGTTAAATGACAGAGATAAGTGTCATATCAGTGCAGAACCTGAGCACACGCTCAGCATAGACGCGGTGTGGTGATAACCACAATAGTACGGAACGTGCAACACCAAAGTACACCACACTGCACGGTGACAGGGAATGTACACATGGTAAAAAACCGTAAACACTGTAAGGCGGGACGGTGGCACCAACTCCAGGGGAGGAAGGAAGCCTGGCCTTAACTTAGCTGGAAAGATGACAGGTCCCTACATAAAGAGGGGACATCGTCTCGAAAAAGACAGTCCAGCGGTCTTTTTTCTGGGGTCTGAATGTCCCTATAAGAGCCCCTGTAAAAACGCACTGACACGGAAAGTTAACAGAATAGACAAACAACGAAATCAACTGGAAAAGACCCATCAGCTACTTATCTGCAGTTGCAGAACACCTGGCACAGTAAAGCTCCAACTCCACGTACTCCACTGTGTAGGAAAATTAGCAGCACTGATAACCAGGAGGGCAGAGAATAAATAGCTACTCTGCACCTGAAACAATGGCAGAGTGAATAGAGAACCACACCTCTACCCTACTCTCAGACATGGCTAATCCAACATGCAGTCATGCAGCAAGGCAGACAGCAATAGCTGATTCTGCACATGATGAATTAACCCTTGACCTGCTTAACCAGGCAACTGGTCTTAGCCTGTGTAAAAGCCACCATGCCACGATGTTGTCGTGACCGACAAGCCGCGACAATAAGTATATTACATCTGCTTTCCCGATTTTATGGTCACAGTGGTAGTATCAGAGTGCCACAGCATTATGGTGCACATTCTCAGGAAACCCTTGTTTGTGCCATACTGTTCAGGCACAGATCCTTAACTGTTTAACAACAAGCCATACATGTTTTTACGGTCGTCATTATGGGTCTTTAGACTAGGCTGTTTCATATTGGCCTAGTCCAATTGCTGAGATTGGCATTTTAATCTCTTACATGATACTTTTGCTATTGACCATGGCATGCAATGGGTTAAATAGTTGATCAAGGAAGGGGGCTCCTTGCACCCATGAAGCAATTGCAATGTGTCGCTGGGTTGCCATCGCAGATGATAACATGACTAAGGCCTTTGGGTCTGCTATGAACCTTGTCTGTTAGAACCTGCCTCCAGCAACAAGCATAAGTAGTGCAGTGTAATATACCAATGATTGAGCTATTGCATTTTCAAGTTCCCTTGGTGGGCTAAAAAAATTGTATAAAAAAAGTTGATAAAAGTTTCCATGGAAAAAAATCCAGAGTAAAAAAAATTAATATTTCGCCCCACGAAACTCCTTTTTTTCAACTAAAGCAAAAAATACACATAATATGTATCACTGCATTGGCTATATAAATATTGCCTGTGCGTACGTGTCTGTGAGTAAGTTCCTGTGTGTAAGTGCCTATGAGTAAGTGCCTGTGTGTAAGTGCCTGTGTGTAAGTACCTGTCAGTAAGTGCCTGTTTGTAAGTGCCTGTCAGTAAGTGCCTGTGTGTAAGTGCCTGAATGTAAGTGCGAACAGGTGGAGGCGTGTAAACAGTTGCAAATGGGTCTTTGGAGTGTGATCTAGTCAATCTTTACTACTTCAATAAGTAAATTGTAGATCCCCATTATGATGTGCTCCATGCTTGGCAACACTGTCCAGTGTGCTACCTGTGCAATGTATGCGGTCCTTAATCAGCTGATCGAGGGTGAATACTGTTGCGCAAGATGCTTACTCGTCGCACATTTGGAAGCCCAAATTCTGGATCTAAATGAGCAACTGGCAAGACTGAGAGCCATCGACAATATAGAATGGAGTTTTCTGCCCACTGAGCAGGCACTCGCTGGGGTGGAGGTGGGAGCGGATGGTAGTTCAGAAGAGCAGAATGAGCAGGCAGTTAGCTGGGTAACAGAAGGGGTAAAGGGAAGAGAACAAGGGAGGCTAGTCCTGAGCTGGCACACCCCAACAAGTTTGCAAAGTTGGCCGATAAGGGGGAGGCCATTACAGAGCCAGCACCGCTGCAGCATGACATGTCCTCTGAACACCAGGGAGATGACTGCTTCAGTGAGAAGGCGACAGGGAGTGCAGGGCTGGCTAGACAGGTCCTAGTGGTGGGGGATTCAATTATAAGGGGGATAGATAGGGCAATCTGCCACAAAGACTGGTATTTCCGAATGGTGTGTTGTCTTCCTGGCGTTTGAGTTTGACAGATCGCAGATCGGATTGACAGATTACTGGGAGGGGCTGGTGAGGATCCAGTGGTCATGGTGCACATTGGAACCAATAAACAAATTGGAGGTCAATGGAGAGCCCTCAAAAACGATTTCAGGGACTTAGGATCCAAGTTTAGGGCGAGGACCTCCAAGGTAGTTTTCTCGGAAATACTACCTGCACCACAAGCCACACTAGAAAGGCAGCAGGATCTTAGGGAGGTAAACAAGTGGCTCCGGAGTTGGTGTAAGAAGGAGGGATTTGCGTTCCTTGACAACTGGGTTGACTTTGCTGTCAGTTAAAGGTTCTACCGTAGGGATGGGCTGCATTTTAATGGGGAGGGTGCAGCTGTGCTGGGGAAGGGGATGGCTAGAAGGCTGAAGGAGTGTTTAAACTAGGGACTGGGGGGAAGGGCACAAAGAGAAACAGGGGGTAGACAGTGTAGATAGTGACTTGGGACCAAGTAATGGGAATAGGTGTCGAGCAGGGGGTGGGGTTAGTATAGCTAGAACTGACAGAACAGCTAATAGTATCATTAGTAGCACAATGAATATAAAAAACAACAAAAACCATATAAATTGTATGGCAAGGAATGCAAGGAGTCTACTCAGTAAAGTGGGTGAGTTTGAAGTGAGAATGTCTGATGAAAATTACGGTATAGTGGAAATAACAGAAACATGGCTTGATGATAAGTGCAATTGGTTGGTGAATTTACAGGGCTATAATCTCTTCAGAAGAGACCTTTAGAGGATGAGGGGGGGAAGGCAAATCTATTGAATAGTTTTTTTCAAGTGTATTCACAAATGAAAAAGAAATATCACACTATATGCGGGGAATAAAACAACCCCCCCCCCTCCCGCTAAATATTGCATGCCTAACAGGAGGAAGTGTAGAGCCAGTTAAGTAGGATTAAAATCAATAAATCGCCAGGCCCAGATGGAATACACCCAAGGGTTCTAAGGGACCTAAGTGACGTGATAGCTAGACTGCTATTTCTTATATTTATGGACACTATTGAGACCAGGGTTGTACTACTTGATTGGCGCATTGCCAATGTGGTTTCAATATACAAAAATAGGTCTAAAAGAGAGCCTGGTAACTACAGGCGGGTAAGTCTCACTTCAATAATTGGAAAAATAGTTAAGGGGTTGCTGAGAGATGCCATCCTAGAATACCTCAAGGAAAACAATGGCATAACTCCTCAACAGCATGGGTTCATGAAGGGTCGATCATGATCAGCTTCTACGATGAAGTAAGTTCTAGGCTGGACCTGGGAGAGTCTATTGATCTCATATATCTTGATTTCTCTAAAGCATTTGACACTGTGCCGCATAATACGTTGATATATTAAATGAGACAGTTCAGTCTGGGCAAAAACGTGTGTATCTGGGTAAAAAACTGGCTCAGAGATAGAAAACAGAGAGTGGTAATAAATGGTTCATACTCTGATTGGGCCATCGTTGCTAGTGGGGTGCCACAGGGTTCAGTACTAAGCCCTTCCATTCAATATATTTATCAATGACCTGATAGAGGGACTGCACAGTAAAATATCAATATTTGCAGATGATACAAAATTATACAAGACAATTAATACAACAGAGGACAAAAGGACCTAGGTAAACTGGGGGCTTGGGTAGAAAAATGACAAATGAAGTTCAATATTGATGAACGTAAGGTTATGCACATGGGCAGGAGAAACAGATGTCACCAATATACACTGAATGGGATACTGCTAGGAAAAAGTGATATGGAAAAAGACCTGGGGGTACTAGTGGACTGTAGAGTTAACTGGAGCAATCAATGTTAGTTAGCAGCTGCAAAGGCAAATAAAGTCTTGGGGTGTGTTAAAAGAGGTATAGGGGTGAGGGACGAGAACATTATTCTTCCACTATATAAGGCACTTGTCAGGCCCCATATAATGCGTACAGTTCTGGACACCAGTGCTCAGGAAAGATGTTACAGTGCTTGAGGAAGTTCAAAGAAGGGCAGCTTAATTAATAAACGGAATGGGAGCATTAGAATACCCAGAGAGGCTATCAAAATTGGGATTATTTACCCTGGAAAAAAGACGGCTAATGGGGCGATCAAATAGCTATGTATAAATACATTAAGGGACAATACAAGGATCTCTCCCATGATCTATTTATACCCAGGACTGCGAAGGTAACAAGACAGCATCCGCTACATCTAGAGGAAAGCAGGTTTTATTACAAACACGGAAGGGGGTTCTTTACTGTAAGAGCACTGAGACTGTGGAACTCTCTGCCTGAGAACGTGGTGATGGCAAAATCCATAGAGGAGTTTAAGAGGGGCCTGGATATCTTTATAGAGTGCTATGATATTACAGTATATAGACATTAGATGACCAGTTGGGTTGTTGATCTCAAATGTTGATCCAGGTGATTACTCTGGCTGCCATTGTAGAGTCAGGAAGGATTTTTTTTCCTCCAAATAAGATAATTGGCTCATTGCGGGGTTTTTTTCTTCCTCTGGACCAACAGGGTTGGGCGGGGGGGGGGGGGTTGAAACAGGCTGAACTAGATGGACATTGTCTTCATTCAGCCTAACATACTATGTTGCCTCCCAAAAACTGCAATAAAAGAGATCAAAAGTTGCATGAACCCTAAAACAGTACCAATGGAGACTGCAGCTTGTCATGCAAAAAATAATATTTCTCACAGCTCCACTGGTGAAAATATTAAGATGTTATGTGTTAGGTTGTGCTTCTGGAACTTGTACTACTCTGAGTTCCAGGAGGACATCTTCACAGGTGAGGGTTAATTGAGCTGGCTGGATGTGGGGGCTCTGGTCAGCCAATCCTCTGTGTTTGGGGGTAGATATATACTCCAGCTCCTCTGCAAAAGGAAGCGTTATCTCCTCAGCCTTGTCTGCCTGAGTTTGTGTCATGTCAGCTTGCAGCTTGCTGTCTGTGTAGTGTCTGGTCAGCTTGCAGCTTGCTGGGTATTTTGTGTCCTGTGCTGCCTGTTTTGTGTCTTGCTAGAGTAGGGACTGCAAGACATGAGGAGCCTTGATCGCGGCCTTGCAGCTTATGTTCATTGGCCAATGCACAAACCAATCCCTCGTCTTTATATTCAGTGCTATCATCTGCTTTAGTGTGTGAGGGTGTGTGGTAAATGTGTTTGTGCATTTGATTTGTCCATACTTGTCCTGGTTCTGTGTACCACCTATTCTGGGAGATCCAAGGCTGAGGTTCCAGCGTGGGGCTGCCTTTATTGAGGCGACCGCTCTGCTTGTTAGATAGGGTCTTGTCATCTTCCCTTCAGCACAGGGTCAGTTCTTTCGTTTTCCCCAGTCTGTTGGTATGTCAATTGTTCCTAATCCCTGATTTTTGGTCACGTTCGTGTGGGCCTGGGTGCTTGTTTGCTCATACAAACGTAACATAATGGGTCTTTAAGTATGGCAATGCAAATGAAAACTTTTTTTAATGTGTTATTAGTATGCAAAAGCAGTAAACATTAAAAAACACATAAAATTTGATATTGACGTAACTGTGTTGACCCTCAGAATAAAGTTTACGTGTCACTTATACCACATGATGAACAACACAAAAAAATTAAAGAACAATGCTAGATTTAGTCTTTTGTTCTTTTGTCTCCCAAAAATGCAATAAAAGCTGATAAAAAATTGCATGTGCATCAAAATTGTACCAATGGAAAGTACAACACATCTCCCAACGAAAAACTCCTCTCACAGCTCTGTTGACAGAATAAAATATATACAGGTTTCTGAATGCAGAAATGCATGTACAATTTTTTAAAGGGTGTTTAGTGTGCAAAAGTAGTAACAAAAAACTATATAAATTTGGTGGCATCACAATTGTGCTGATTTAGATAATACATTTTTCATATACCATATGGTGTATTCCATAAAAACAAAATCCATACATGGCAGAATTTCAGGGTTTTTTTTCATCTCCCTCAAAAAATTATGAAACAAGCAGTACATTACATGCACCATTAAAAATGTAGAAGCCATCCTGCAAAAAACAAACCCTCATATGGCTATCTTGGTCAAAAAATAAAAATAATATGTCTCTTGGAATGTGTTGATGAAAAAAAAACCTTGGTCAATAAAAAGATTTTCCAACTTTTAAAAATACTTGCCCCAATAGCATAGAAAAATAAAGTAGCTATTACTTATTCTTCCGCTGTGTCTCCAGTTCAGTGCAGCCAACCTGACCCCCTTTTCTCTAGTCCCTGCTGAAACAGGAAATGATAATGTCCCATTCAGTGCTCACATGACCACTGCAGCCAATCGCTAGCCTCAGTGGTCATATGTGAATGAATGGCCAATCACCAAGGGGTTAAAGTTTTGTGGTACCATGGCCACTTATCTCAAAGGTTTTCAATGCACTGAAATCTTTGATGTTCTCAAGTGTTTATCGCTTGCGAACATAAAATTGAGGCTCTGTTTGCCCTACAATCAAGTGCTACATTCAGCATAAACATTGATAAGTTCTCTAGCTTTATAGAATTAAGATTTTCATAAACGTCTATTAGCCAAATGTATATTTACTGTGTAATGTATGGATGTGCCAGGTTCTACAGAGATAGAGACACTCTTTGTAGTCACTTTCTGCTTTTGTTAATAGGTGAGGATGCTGACTGTCAAAGCCCTATTTATGAACTCAGGAGTCCCTAATAAAGACAAACCCTCCAGTTATATATGTTAGGATGTTTAGACTAGTAAAAGGAAAAAATATGCTATTCCTGACTCTTCAATCAATTTGGATATAAAGTTTAGAAAAAAAATACATAAAATTGAACGTATAGAAAAGATTAGTGCCACTTAAAGAGCTAAATGTGTCTCCTAATAATAATCAAATAGATAGATTCTATCTAGCACACTAATGCATTAGTTCTCTCACCTCGGCTTAACAATTTCTATTTGTTAATGTAAAATGCACAGATTGGAGAGTGCTTATTTTGTTAATCAGTTCGGCTGGCTTTTGTCTTGTTTATTGATCTAGTCTAGCAGCGCTTTATAACTCCCTAGGTTAAGTTCTTTTCAGTATTGTGCTTGAAAAAGTTAAATAAAAGTAAAATATTTATTGAACTTGTGTATTTAGAACCCCCATCCTAATGAAAAGACACAGCTGATCACACAAGGAGACAATCAGCTTTATCTGCCAGCCTCAGGGACAGTGCTTGAACTGTGTACAGAGGAGCCCTTATGGGGTTTAGGGGTCTTAAATAGGTTAGGCAATGGGGGGACCTGCGGTGCTTGAGAATTGGCCTAGGTGATGACTCACAAACAGCAGGCAGCTTTCATAGTGGGCCTGATCACAGGGATTTGTCTTGCTCACTGAGTGTCCTTGGAGTGAATAAAGAGCAGCATACCACATCACGTTCAATACTTTGCAACACAACCTTTATTGCAAAGCAAGAGGTCAGTCCAGTGGAGAGCGAAGTCTAGACAATGCAATGTTGACCCTGACAATATGCAGACTTTCGAATCTTTGATCCACTTGACTCTTATTTGCATCCAATCAGCAAAGGGAACCACTGAGCTTCTAGTGTGTCATGAGTGGAATCTGAGTAATAATGCTTCTCTAGAGGGAGGCTGATATAGTTCTCCACTCTCTACTTGCTTTGTTTGCCTTTACACACCTGTTTTATATTGCCTTTATCCTTCTTCTAGGCTCAGTGTGATGTTGCAACATTGGCATGCCCTTCTTCACCCTGTGACTCTGTATATCTAATGAGAACATAAAAAGCATTTCAATAAAATAGTATAATAGCATTTCAAACATCAAGCTTGCACACAAAATCAGGAGATTGCTTCCCCTTCCCTTCTAAAGGCTATAAGGGCTTAGTCACACGGGCGCATCGGCGCCCGTGTTACTGCACAAAAAGACGGCGGCACTGCAGATGCCGACGAATCTCCGCAGCGCCGGAAGAAAGAACATGTGACCGGCTCCATTGCCAGTCATGTGTTCTTTCTTCCGGCGCTGCAGAGAGATTCCGTCCTGAAGTGCGGCCATCTTCTCTGTGCAGTAACACGGGCGCCGATGTGCTGGTGTGACTAAGCCCTAAGAGTGCTTACAGGCATGGCAGAAAATTATACCCCAGACAAATCCACACTATGATCTGCATGTCTTACTCTCATTTTTTTTATATGGAATTGTGGCAAAACTGCTGCAAATTTGCTGCAGGAGACATAATCAGCAATTCTTTGGAAAGTCTACATCAAAATTCCCATATACGACATGCAGATTTTGGTGTAGATTTGTCCATGGTTGAATTTTCTACAATGTCTGAAAACACTCTACTAAGAGTTTTTCTGCATAATGAAGGAAAACACTCATTTGGCAATGCGGGCTCCTGTCACACAGTTATAGCCTGAAACTCTATGACTGGCCCTGCTGCCTAACTAATGAATACTTTCCCTTATGGTGGAAAACGCTCATAGGTTAATATCACACAATTCGAGGCTATTGCTTTCTGACAGTAACCTGTATTAACTAATGAACGCTTCTCCCTGTTGTAAGTGAAAGTGCTCATTGATTTCTGAACACAGAAGGACTGCATAAAATAAAGGTTTTCTTTGCCCTGCTGTTTGACGTAAAACTACATTGGATCCTTGATTTTTGCTTAAAAGATTTTTTTAGATGCTTAAAACATGAACTCATTAGAATACAGTAACAGCCTATGGCTTAGGACGATATACCATATAATATAATGCACACAAGTGAGTATAAGTGCACTGAAGAGTGCCAAACAAACTAAATAAGGTCAGTAGATCAAAATACTTGTGGTCAGCCTGCAACTCTTATTCTATTTACAAGTCACAAAACTTACATAATCCTGCAACAGATATGATACCAAATGAGGCTAAAAATAAGTTACTGTATTTTTTGCTTTATAAGATGCACTTTGCTCCCCCTCCCAAAGTGGGAAGAAAAAGTCAGTGCATCTTATAAAGCGTACATGCTGAAATTCGTCGCTACTGGCATTTGCTTGCCCGATTGCAAGTTTAATGCACAATTGCACTAACTAAATCGCAGTTGTGCAAACAAATGTGCAATCAGTTAGCAGTTCTCTCTCTACTGCCACCAATTCATACCGCTGATCGGTGGTGAGCGCTGGTGTGAACTGCTGCTGTTTTCCCACCACCACCAATCGGCTTTTTCCTTTCCTCCTGCCGTACACAAGTGCCGCTGTGACATGCAGCTCCAGTGTTTCAGACCTCTGCTGCTCCTTCTGCTCCCTCATCTGGTACTGTCCCTGTATGAGTTCAAAATATTTTTCCCTAGTTTGCTCCTCTAAAATGGGGGTGCATCTTATAAAGCAAAAAATACACTAAATTTGTAAAAAAAATTAATTAAAATTAACAGGCTAAGGCTGCCTGTCCACGGGCGGGTTTTCATTGCGTTCCCAGCGGCGATAATCCGGCCGCGGGGAATGCAGTGAAAGCTCTCCATAGCATTGCTATGGAGAGTGCAGCCCCCCTGTTCATGAGCGGAGAACCATTGCGATTCTCCGCTCGCAGCTGACAAATCACAGCATGCTGCGATTTGCTGCGATTCTCCACGGTCAGGCTATCTGTCAGATAGACTGACAGCGGAGATCCGTCTGCCGGCTCCTGTTTCCGGACTGCGGCTCTTGCGGCGGAGATCCGCCATGGGATACCGCAACGCCCCTGGACAGGCAGACTTAATGATTGCTTTTGTTGATGCCTACTAAGCCATGTCACAGACATCACTTTACCATACAAATACCACATGGTGTGGAACTGACCTGCTTACCATAGCATTAATGTATACCATAGAGCAGGAAAGGGTGAAAAAAATCCTGAAATATTGCAGTTTTTACACTGGCAACTTGAAATAGCAATTTGTATTTGATATAAATCACTTCTAAGGGTGACTACCCACTACAGTTTTTTTTTCACTGTGAAATTCGCAGTGTTTTCTTTTCTGCAGGGGTCTATGGGACTTGTAATGGGAAAATCGCGATTTTAAAAGTCCCAAAGACCCCTGCAGAAAAAAAAAAAACGCTGTGAATTTCGCAGTGAAAAAAAACTGTAGTGGGTAGTCACCCTAAGAGGTAATCTTGTTATCACATAGTTTAAAGGACCCCTCTGGCGAAAACTCATTTTCCATCGCTGCCTCCTCACCTTATTGTCTGTCAAACTCTGGAGGTCTACTCTGTGTAGTGCAGCCCCTTTAGTGCAGTGTAGCCCCTTGTCTGACGCTTATCAGCCATGATCTTGAGGCTGAAATTTTTTGCTTTCACATTAAACCCATGATGCATCAGCACTGCATTAACTAAAGTCATACGATTTCTGACTGTTGGGTGGGACAGTTGAATTATCATTGCCTTCTATATTCACTTAAATAAGCTACAAACCATAAGAATACAGTCAGGAGGCTGAGCTGTGATCTCCTCTGTTATATCTGTTTGACAAGAGCTGTGTGATCATCATCAGTAACTGCACAGGAGTGCATATGCCTTCTGTATGCAGTTTCAGTGATTTCAAACTGAATCACTCAAAATAAATCCATAACCCCAAGTACATCTGAACTGGTCAGCCCTGAGATCACATGACCATCTGAGCCAGGAGTTTCAGGCAGAAAGAAGTAACTAAACAAGGTAAGTCACTTACATATGCTGCAGGAATAGCTACATCATGAATTAATTTTAAAAATCACCAGAGTGGCCCTTTAAGTTTTAACTTTATTAGTATTTGGTATAATTTTTAATTGTGTTTAGTTAACAGTTTAACGGGTATTAAAAGTAATTTACAATGCAAGATGCCATCGTTACTTTACATGATCATCTATCTGTCTATCTCATATCTATATCACTATCCCGTTTCCCTGAAAATAAGCCCTAGCATGATTTTTCGTGATTTTTTTTAGGATGCAGAATGATTTTTTAATGATTTTTGAGAATGCTTAAAATACAATCCCTGCTCTAAAATTAAACCCTAGTTACAATTAGTAAAAAAAAGTCAATTTAAATAGTGTCCAGACAGCTATATATGTAAAAAAGTGAAATCTTTTGGAGCAAAAATTAATATAAGACACTGTCTTATTTTCAGGGAAACGGTATTTATCTATCTTCTATCTATCTATCTCATATCTATCTATCTATCTATCTATCTATCTTTCGCTTGTCTATTGAATTAATCCATTAAACACATTTATGCATTGATAATACAAGGCTACCAAAATATGTTCACTGTAAATTAAGAAGAAACGTATTGATTAATTAGTATTTTACCTTTTTGTCTGTGCTCTGCCACATCTGCTTTACTACAGCACATAAATAGATCGCTGCATTCACTGTGCCTCATAAAATAATAATGTACACCAATCAAATATAAAGTACATTGGAATTAAATAGTATAATTTATCACTCTGGTTACTGTAGATACTGATAAGGATAATTTTTAACTGCTTATTATAAACTGTGTTAACAACATATTCTCATCTGTAGAGTTACAGTAATACTGTATGTATATTTTATTTAACCACTTCAGTGACCATGTACTTCCTCTTTACTTTTAGCATAGAGAATCTAAGCCTATGTGCAGGGGCATACACAGAATTCACAGGACCCCATTGAAAAATATAGTATGTGCTCCATCCTCCATTGAAAGCAGTAGCAAATTTGTAGATTTTTGTATTAAGTTAATGTTTGCCATAATTTCATAGAAATGCTCTGTTAACCCCTTAATGACATGGCCTATTTTGGCGTTGAGGACCAAGCGATTTTTTGGTATTTTTCCATCTCCATTTTTCAAAAGCCATAACTTTTTTATTTTTCCGTCGACGCGGCCGTATAAGGGCTCGTTTTTTGCGTGGCGATCTGTAGTTTTTATCGGTGCCACTTTTGGGTATATAGACAATATCGTAAATTTTTTTTTTTTTTTTTTAATGATAACAGGGAGAGAAAACGCATCAATTCTGCCATAGATTTTTTTTTTTTTTTTTTACAGCGTTAATCATGCAGCATAAATGACACACTAAATTTTTTCTGCGGGTCGGTACGGTAACAACGATACCAAAATTGTTATATTTTTTTTAGGTTTTTACACTTTTTTGCAATAAAACCCCCTTTTTTTGGAAATCTTTTTTTTTTCTCTATAGCTGCATTCAAAGTCATGTAACTTTTTTATTTTTCTATGTACGGAGCTCTATGAGGGCTTATTTTTTGCGAGACGAGCTGTAGTTTTTATTGGTACCATTTTGGGAAATGTACGGCTTTTTTGATCACTTTTATTGCATTTTTTGTGAGGCAAAATGCTAAAAATTAGCATTTTGCCTCTGTTTTTTAGCGTTTTTTTTTACGCTTTTTGTCGTACAAAATAGAAAGCGTGTTCAACTTTTTGTACACGTCGTTACGGACGCGTCAATACCAAATATGTGGGGTTTTAGTTTTTTTTTCCCTTTTTTTATGCTAATATTAGAAAAAGCATAAAAAAAGGGGTTTTTTACATTTTTTTTTTACATTTTTCTTTTTTTTACACTTTTCTTTTCTTTTTTTTACACTATTTGAGTCCCTCTGAGGGACTTGCAGCACTATGCCTATGATCGCTGTCATAAGGCATGGCAAAGCTACTGCTCTGCCATGCCTTATCGCTTGTACAGCGATTATAGGCACAGGCAATACAGGACGCCGGTGTCTGGCGTCCTGTTGCCATGGTGACAGGCCGGGCTCTCGCGATAACATCGCGAGTTCCGGCCGGAGACACACAGGGATCGCGATCCCTCTGTGAACTCTTTCCCTGCCGCGATCTACTTAGATCGCGGCAGGGAAGGGGTTAACAGCGGCGGGCGCATCTCCGATGCCCCCCCGCTGTTGGAGCGGGACGCCGGCTGTGACTGACAGCCGGCTCCCGCTGCGGGATAGCGCGGGATCTTATGTGATCCCGCGCTATCTCCAGGACGTACCAGGTACGTCATGTTGCGGGAAGTACCAGGCTGCCATGACGTACCAGGTACGTCCAGGAGCGGGAAGGGGTTAATGCTGAGGTCCCTTGTAAGTAGTGCGCCAGTATCTCTCCCAGAGAATAAGTGATTTATCAACAGGGTGCATACCCTGTTGATAAATCTCCTTAAAGGGGTGGTCTCGCGAAACCAAGTGGGGGTATACACTTCCGTATGGCCATATTAATGCACTTTGTAATGTACATCGTGCATTAAATATGAGCCATACAGAAGTTATTCCACTTACCTGCTCCGTTGCTAGCGTCCTCGTCTCCATGGTTCCGTCTAAATTTGCCGGCAGCTTGCTTTTTTAGACGCGCTTGCGCAGTCCGGTCTTCTCCATTCAGCACGAGCCGCTTCAGTGTGCTCCCCGCTACAGCTCTTCTGCGCATGCGCAGACGAGCTGTCACTGCTCGGGAGTGCGCTGGAGCGGCCATTCTGTACCTTCCTCTGTTAGAGGAAGGTGCAGAGCTGCCGAGCTGTCCGGAGAAGCCGCCCAGCTGTCCCGCCGTCCAGCTGTCCTGGTAAGTGATGGGCCGGGGGGGGGCTGCCGCTGCGCCGGGCTGCCGCTGCGATGGGGGGGCTGCGCTGCGATGGGGGGGGGGCTGTCGCTGCGATGGGGGGGGGCTGTCGCTGCGCCGGGGGAAGTAGCGCTGGGCCGGGGGAACTAGCGCTGGGCCGGGGGGGGGCTGTCGCTAGGCCGGGGGAACTAGCGCTGGGCCGGGGGGGGCTGTCGCTGCGCCGGGGGGGGCTGTCGCTGCGCCGGGGGAAGTAGCGCTGGGCCGGGGGAACTAGCGCTGGGCCGGGGGGGGGGCTGTCGCTAGGCCGGGGGAACTAGCGCTGGGCCGGGGGGGGGTTGTCGCTGCGCCGGGGGGGCTGTCGCTGCGATGGGGGGGCTGTCGCTGCGTCGGGGGAAGTAGCGCTGGGCCGGGGGAACTAGCGCTGGGCCGGGGGGGGGGCTGTCGCTAGGCCGGGGGAACTAGCGCTGGGCCGGGGGGGGGGGTTGTCGCTGCGCCGGGGGGGCTGTCGCTGCGATGGGGGGGCTGTCGCTGCGTCGGGGGAAGTAGCGCTGGGCCGGGGGAACTAGCGCTGGGCCGGGGGGGGGCTGTCGCTAGGCTGGGGGAACTAGCGCTGGGCCGGGGGGGGGCTGTCGCTGCGCCGGGGGGGGGCTGCCGCTGTGATGGGGGGGGGGGCTGCGCCGGTTACCTGCTGCCTGGCGGTGGGTGACTAGTCGGCGGCTGCGGTGGGTCCGGTCGGCGGCTGCGGGGCGTCTGGTTGCCATGGAGACACAGCTGGCAGCGTCTCGGGAGCGCGCACGTCGGGCTGCAGCGAGCGACGGGAAAAGAGCCGGCGGCCATCTTGGGGAAACTTTTATAAGTTGCTGAAACGCTGGAACGGTAAGTACGAACCAGCTAGAAATGTCATTTACAGGGGGGCTTAGTAATGTGTACTTAATGGGGGGGACTGGGCAAAAAAAAAAATTCACTGCTTCCTCGAGACATCTCCTTTAAGGAAAAACACTAGGTCAGACCTGGCATTGTTCTCAACACTTTTCTACTTAAAATAAAGTTTTTACATATTAAACAAGTCACGCTCTGCATAACTCTAAAGTCTGGCCTACGTTTACCTACTTACTCATACTGTATGTCAGAAAAAGCGAAATAGGTGCTTCATAAAAATGGCACTCATTCTGAAATAAATGAATGCATTCAGTTCATAGAGCTCTGTGCCTGCAACCACCAGTAGGGGATCTAAGTGCATACGTGCTTATGTAGGTCCGTATGCAAAGTCCTTTAAAAAAAAATTGATCCAGGCCTGTAAATAAAAGCAGAGATCCTCTGACCGTGTGGACCAGTGCTGCAGCCCAACAGTATCCGGGTTTTTGATGCTGACCTGCTACCACCTGACTGATGGAGTGAAGCAGAGGTTGCAGCAGCCAGATGTCATTTTCCTGGCATCATTGTACATGTGAGTGCAAGGCAATTTTTCATTTTACCTATTGAAAAAATATGTGATTTTCATGATCATGAACAACATGCATGAAAATTGCTTGGTCAGTGATGCCATGTGAATTTCCCACAAATCACACGTCACTCCCATAGAAAATCGCCATTTTACAAGTGTGATATCGGTCTGAGAAACTCAGACAAATTTTGCTCTTGCCTGCGTAAATACAGCCTTAGGCTATATTCACATAATCGTCCAAAAATCGGACAAAATTCGCACCCATCTGAAGCATTGGATTCCAAAGTATTCATTCAGATTAGCGATTTTTAAACACTTAAAGAAATTGCACCGGCAAAAATAGCACACGGGCGACCAATATGCTCCATAGACTCCTACGTAAACTGAAAAGAAAATTGAGGGAGAAGTAGTTTAGCTGCGTCCAACGATGGATAAGGAAGGCAGCTCGCTCTATTTAAGCATTAGTAGTCATTCCGATGATTTCTGCCAATCAATGAATTTCCATGCCGCAGCGTATTTTTTTGCCGATACGCAGCAGCTGCCCATGTGAACAGCAGAAAATACGCGGCTAAAGATCGGGACTTGATTGCAGCTATTCTTCATTTATGCAATTTTATGTTGTGTAGGAGTGACCGTAAAAATGCACACGGTCGTGTGAAAGATCCCTTATAGTGACCCCCTGGCTGTCATCATTATCAGGGCTCCTTAGCTATGTTACCAAGGTACATTGCGTTTCATTACGGGTAAGTGACTAGGCAACTTGAGAGTAGGGCTGATTGTATCTATGAATAATTTTGTACAGTGTGCTATGAGCACCTTATGCATTCATTCCAAAATACTATTTCATAAAAGCAGCCAATTATACATATTTCTAAAACCGGAATTAAAAATAAGTACCTAGAACTTTTTGACTCCCCTAGTATAATGCCCATGATTAAGACTACAAATTGAAGCATGGATGAGATTTCTATGCGAAGGTGTTTTTATCACATCATGATAAATAAAGAAATGGATTTCATTTGCACATGTTGTGGGGTACAGGCGTTTTTCCATATCGTGCTGCTGGCTTATTTGTGATCTTGCACTGCTCCGTGTATCTGATGGTATATAGCTTTTTGGTCAGATGGGACTTTTTCATCTAGTAGTTAAAGGTGCATACTGGGCAATTTGCATCAATGACATATTCTCAGGATAGGTCTTCAATAGTTGATCAACTGGGTTCCACTGCCTAGGACCCCAGCCAATCAGTTGTTTGAGAGCCTTCTGTCACTGGCAAAACAGAGTACAGAATGGAAGCAGATCGCTCTGACCCCTGTTGTAATGTCTTCTGCTGGTAATTGTTGGCGCAGCCCTCATTAAAATCTATGACAACTGCGTCAGCAATTACTAGTGCTAGCCGCTGCACAGAGGGCGGAGCAATGTCGGAGGAAAATAGATCATCAATACAAATTGCCCAGAAAATCCCAGTATATCAGTTGCCCTTTTATCCAAAATTAACTAAAATTGTTATTTAGCTGAACAAAGTGTGGGAAGACAATCATAAATATTACACCCATGCTAAACTTCATTTATTAAATGTAGTTACACCAGAAAACTCTGATAACTATTCATATTTCAGTCTTTTCCAGTGTTAGTAACACATTGATTGCTAGCAGGTTGTTCCCTCAGCAGCTGCTTTATGAGTTACTTTGGTAATTGTACCCTATCTAAGAGATTTCTGAATAGTGTAGAAAAGACAGGATCAATAATCATCCCCTTTCTTAAAGAGACTCTGTCATCATCTTTTTGCACCCCTCTCTGAGGGCAGCACAAGGAAGTGACAGTCACATTTATTACAGTGATATGTTTACTGTGTGTATCTGTGCAGTAGTTTTGGAGAAACTTGTATTTCATCATTAGCAGCAAATATGTAGAGGACTATTATAGTCCTGGATATTCGTGAGCTGCAGCTAGCTACACCCACCACCCTCCAGCCAGCAAAGATTGGTTGCTGCAAGCCTATTATTGTGCATAGAGAAACACCTGCCACTCATTGGCTGGAGGGTGGGGTGGGCGTGGCTAGGCTGCAGTTCATGAATATGCAGGACTAGTTCTGTGTCTGTCTGCCACTAATTAAATGCAAGCTTTTCCAAAATCACTGCACAGATCTACACAGTAGATATATCACTGCAATCAGTGTGACAGACACTATCTTATGGTATTCTCAGTGAGGACTGCAAAAAGATGGTGATAGAGTCTCTGTAACCAAAGAAAATGTGATTGGGAATTGACATCAAGAGTATATGACCGAAACCTTTATAGTAAATAGAGATGAGCGAGCACCAAAATGCTCGGGTGCTCGTTACTCGGGACGAACTTTTCTCGATGCTCGAGGGTTCGTTTCGAGTAACGAACCCCATTGAAGTCAATGGGCGACCCGAGCATTTTTGTATTTCGCCGATGCTCGCTAAGGTTTCCTTGTGTGAAAATCTGGGCAATTCAACAAAGTGATGGGAATGACACAGCAATGGATAGGGATAGGGCAGGCGAGGGGCTACATGTTGGGCTGCATCTCAAGTTCACAGGTCCCACTATTAAGCCACAATAGCGGCAAGAGTGGGCCCCCCCCCCTCCCAAAAACTTTTACTTCTGAAAAGCCCTCATTAGCATGGCATACCTTTGCTAAGCACCACACTACCTCCAACAAAGCACAATCACTGCCTGCATGACACTCCGCTGCCACTTCTCCTGGGTTACATACTGCCCAACCGCCCCCCCTCCCCCCACAGCGCACACCAAAGTGTCCCTGCGCAGCCTTCAGCTGCCCTCATGCCACACCACCCTCATGTCTATTTAGAAGTGCGTCTGCCATGACGAGGAACCGCAGGCACACACTGCAGAGGGTTGGCACGGCTAGGCAGCGACCCTCTTTAAAAGGGGCGGGGCGATAGCCCACAATGCTGTACAGAAGCAATGAGAAATAGAATCCTGTGCCACCGCCATCAGGAGCTGCACATGTGGGCATAGCAATGGGGAACCTATGTGCCACACACTATTCATTCTGTCAAGGTGTCTCTGCATGCCCCAGTCAGACCGGGCTTTTTAATTCATAGACACAGGCAGGTACAACTCCCTATTGTGAAGTCCCTGTCGACCGACAGCATGGGTGGCTCCCTGGAACCCACCGGCGATACACAAAAATATCCCATTGCATTGCCCAACACAGCTGAGGTAGTAATGTCGTGCTTAATGCAGGTGGGCTTCGGCCCACACTGCATGCCCCAGTCTGACTGGGGTTCTTTACAAGTGGACACATGTAGGTTAAACTCCGTGTGCACCTACAGCATGGGTGGCTCCCTGGAACCCACCGGCGGTACACAAAAATATCCCATTGCATTGCCCAACACAGCTGAGGTAGTAATGTCGTGCTTAATGCAGGTGGGCTTCGGCCCACACTGCATGCCCCAGTCAGACTGGGGTTCTTTACAAGTGGAATCAGATGCATTTATAATTCCCTGTGGACCCACAGCATGGGTGGGTGCCAGGAAGCCACCGGCGGTACATAGAAATATCCCATAGAAATATCCCATTGCATTGCCCAACACAGCTGAGGTAGTAATGTTGTGCTTAATACAGGTGGGCTTCGGCCCACACTGCATGCCCAAGTCAGACTGGGGTTCTTTACAAGTGGACAGATGTAGGTTAAACTCCGTGTGCACCTACAGCATGGGTGGCTCCCTGGAACCCACCGGCGGTACATAAAAATATCCCATTGCATTGCCCAACACAGCTGAGGTAGTAATGTCGTGCTTAATGCAGGTGGGCTTCGGCCCACACTGCATGCCCCAGTCTGACTGGGGTTCTTTACAAGTGGAATCAGATGCATTTATAATTCCCTGTGGACCCACAGCATGGGTGGGTGCCAGGAAGCCACCGGCGGTACACAGAAATATCACATTGCATTGCCCAACACAGCGGATGTAACGTCAGCTGTAATGCAGGTGGGCTAAAAATTCATTTGATTACACTGTAGGCGAGGGCCCACAAAAATTGCTGTATAAACAGTACTAATGTACATCAAAAAAATTGGCCATGGCCAACCAAGAGGGCAGGTGAAACCCATTAATCGCTTTGGTTAATGTGGCTTAAGTGGTAACTAGGCCTGGAGGCAGCCCAGTTAAACTACAAATTGGTTCAAGTTAAAGTTTCAACGCTTTTAAGAGCATTGAAACATATAAAAATTGTTTAGAAAAATTATGAGTGAGCCTTGTGGCCCTAAGAAAAATTGCCCGTTCAGCGTGATTACGTGAGGTTTCAGGAGGAGGAGCAGGAGGAGGAGGAGGAATATTAGACACAGATTGATGAAGCAGAAATGTCCCCGTTTTGGATGGTGAGAGAGAACGTAGCTTCCATCCGCGGGTGCAGCCTACGTATTGCTTACGTATCGCTGCTGTCCGCTGGTGGAGAAGAGAAGTCTAGGGAAATCCAGGCTTTGTTCATCTTGATGAGTGTTAGCCTGTCGGCACTGTCGGTTGACAGGCGGGTACGCTTATCTGTGATGATTCCCCCAGCCGCACTAAACACCCTTTCCGACAAGACGCTAGCCGCAGGACAAGCAAGCACCTCCAGGGCATACAGCGCTAGTTCAGGCCACGTGTCCAGCTTCGACACCCAGTAGTTGTAGGGGGCAGAGGCGTCACCGAGGATGGTCGTGCGATCGGCTACGTACTCCCTCACCATTCTTTTACAGTGCTCCCGCCGACTCAGCCTTGACTGGGGAGCGGTGACACAGTCTTGCTGGGGAGCCATAAAGCTGGCCAGGCCCTTAAAGACTGTTGCACTGCCTGGGCTGTACATGCTGCTCAATCTCCGCACCTGCCCTGCTACCTGGCCCTCGGAACTGCGCCTTCGGCCACTACCGCTGTCGGATGGGAATTTTACCATCAGCTTGTCCGCCAGGGTCCTGTGGTATAGCAACACTCTCGAACCCCTTTCCTCTTCGGGAATGAGAGTGGGAAGGTTCTCCTTATAGCGTGGGTCGAGCAGTGTGTACACCCAGTAATCCGTAGTGGTCAGAATGCGTTGAATGCGAGGGTCACGAGAAAGGCATCCTAACATGAAGTCAGCCATGTGTGCCAGGGTACCTGTACGCAACACATGGCTGTCCGCACTAGGAAGATCACTTTCAGGATCCTCCTCCTCCTCCTCAGGCCATACACGCTGAAATGATGACAGGCAAGCAGCATGGGTACCGTCAGCAGTGGGCCAAGCTGTCTCTTCCCCCTCCTCCTCATCCTCCTCATGCTCCTCCTCCTCCTCCTGAACGCGCTGAGATATAGACAGGAGGGTGCTCTGACTATCCAGCGACATACTGTCTTCCCCCGGCTCGGTTTCCGAGCGCAAAGCGGCTGCCTTTATGGTTTGCAGGGAACTTCTCAAGATGCATAGCAGAGGAATGGTGACGCTAATGATTGCAGCATCGCCGCTCACCACCTGGGTAGACTGCTCAAAGTTTCGAAGGACCTGGCAGATGTCTGCCAACCAGGCCCACTCTTCTGAAAAGAATTGAGGAGGCTGACTCCCACTGCGTCGCCCATGTTGGAGTTGGTATTCCACTATAGCTCTACGCTGCTCATAGAGCCTAGCCAACATGTGGAGCGTAGAGTTCCACCGTGTGGGCACGTCGCACAGCAGTCGGTGCACTGGCAGATTAAACCGATGTTGCAGGGTGCGCAGGGTGGCAGCGTCCTTGTGGGACTTGCAGAAATGTGCGCAGAGCCGGCGCACCTTTACGAGCAGGTCTGACAAGCGTGGGTAGCTTTTCAGAAAGCGCTGAACCACCAAATTAAAGACGTGGGCCAGGCATGGCACGTGCGTGAGGCTGCCGAGCTGCAGAGCCGCCACCAGGTTACAGCCGTTGTCACACACGACCATGCCCGGTTGGAGGCTCAGCGGCGCAAGCCAACGGTCGGTCTGCTCTGTCAGACCCTGCAGCAGTTCGTGGGCCGTGTGCCTCCTATCTCCTAAGCTGAGTAGTTTCAGCACGGCCTGCTGACGCTTGCCCACCGCTGTGCTGCCACGCCGCGCGACACCGACTGCTGGCGTGGTCCTGCTGCTGCTGACACATCTAGATTGCGAGACAGAGGTTGAGGAGGAGGAGGAGGAGGAGGGTGCTTTAGTGGAAGAAGCATACACCGCCGAACATACCACCACCGAGCTGGGGCCCGCAATTCTGGGGGTGGGTAGGACGTGAGCGGTCCCAGGCTCTGACTCTGTCCCAGCCTCCACTAAATTCACTCAATGTGCCGTCAGGGAGATGTAGTGGCCCTGCCCGCCTGTGCTTGTCCACGTGTCCGTAGTTAAGTGGACCTTGCCACTAACCGCATTGGTGAGGGCGCGTACAATGTTGCGGGAGACGTGGTCGTGCAGGGCTGGGACGGCACATCGGGAAAAGTAGTGGCGACTGGGAACTGAGTAGCATGGGGCCGCCGCCGCCATCATAGCTTTGAAGGACTCCGTTTCCACAACCCTATACGGCAGCATCTCAAGGCTGATAAATTTGGCTATGTGGACGGTTAACGATTGAGCGTGCGGGTGTGTGGCGGCGTACTTGCACTTGCGCTCCAACACTTGCGCTAGCGACGACTGGACTGTGCGGTGCGAGACATTGGTGGATGGGGTCGAGGACAGCGGAGGTGAGGGTGTGGGTGCAGGCCATGAGACGGTAGTGCCTGTGTCCTGAGAGGGGGGTTGGATCTCAGTGGCAGGTTGGGGCACAGGGGGAGAGGCAGCGGTGCAAACCGGAGGCGGTGAACGGCCTTCGTCCCACCTTGTGGGGTGCTTGGCCATCATATGTCTGCGCATGCTGGTGGTGGTGAGGCTGTTGGTGGTGGCTCCCCGGCTGATCTTGGCGCGACAAAGGTTGCACACCACTGTTCGTCGGTCGTCAGGCGTCTCTGGGAAAAACTGCCAGACCTTAGAGCACCTCGGCCTCTGCAGGGTGGCATGGCGCGAGGGTGCGCTTTGGGAAACACTTGGTGGATTATTCGGTCTGGCCCTGCCTCTACCCCTGGCCACCGCACTGCCTCTTGCAACCTGCCCTGCTGCTGCCCGTGCCTCCCCCTCTGAAGACCTGTCCTGTGTAGGCGTTGCACACCAGGTGGGGTCAGTCACCTCATCGTCCTGCTGCTCTTCCTCCGAATCCTCTGTGCGCTGCTCCCTTGGACTTACTGCCCTTACTACTACCTCACTGCAAGACAACTGTGTCTGATCGTCATCGTCCTCCTCACCCACAGAAAGTTGTTGAGACAGTTGGCGGAAGTCCCCAGCCTCTTCCCTCGGACCCCGGGAACTTTCGAATGGTTGGGCATCAGTGACGATAAACTCCTCTGGTGGGAGAGGAACCGCTGCTGCCCAATCTAAGCAGGGGCCCGAGAACAGTTCCTGGGAGTGTTCCCGCTCCTGAGCAGGTGTCATTGTAGTGGAGTGAGGAGGCTGGGAGGAAGGAGGAGCAGCAGACAGAGGATTCGGATTTGCAGCAGTGGACGGCGCAGAACTGCGTGTTGACGATAGGTTGCTCGAAGCACTTTCTGCCATCCAGGACAGGACCTGCTCACACTGCTCATTTTCTAATAAAGGTCTCCCGCGTGGACCCATTAATTGGGCGATGAATGTGGGGACGCCAGAAACGTACCTCTCTCCTAATCTCGCAGCAGTCGGCTGCGACACACCTGGATCAGGAGCTCGGCCTGTGCCCAAACCCTCACTTGGCCCTCCGCGTCCTCGGCTGCGTCCACGTCCTCTCGGCCTACCCCTACCCCTCAGCATGCTGTATTACCAGTGATTTGATTTCACAGGCAGGAAATAAATTGGCGCAAGCCTGCAGGTCAAATATAATTTTTTCGCTTTTTTGCAAAGGGAAGGCCCCACTGCGTATATTCAATGAACAATACGTTTAATAACTGTGGTGTGGCCCTGAAAAAGTGTCACACAACTTTAGTGTAGCAGAGTTATTAACTCTGGCAGAACAGGTATTTGCCAGTCAGGAAAGACAATGGCGCAAGCCTGCAGTAAACCGTAGCTGGTTGCGTCTGATTTTTGTACGTTCTCCACGCAGCACACACGTACACGGAGAGCTTAGGACTGACACAGGCAGGCCAAATATAATTTTTTCGCTTTTTTGCAAAGGGAAGGCCCCACTGCGTATATTCAATGAACAATAACTGTGTTGTGGCCCTGCCTACACAATTCTGTCCCTGTAGTATCAATGGAGGGTGCAATGCTCTGCACAGACGATTTTTAGAGAAAAAAAAATATGCAACACTGCTAACAGCAGCCAGCACAGTACTGCACACGCTTAAATTTGGCCCTAGAAAGGACCGTTGAGGTTCTTGAAGGCTACACTCACTCCTAACACTCTCCCTGCCTAAGCACCACTTCTGTCCCTAATGCCGGGTGCAATGCTCTGCACTGCCGATTTTGAGAAAAAAAAACAAAAAACCACTGCTAGCAGCAGCCTGCACACAGGTAGATGTGGCCCTAAGAAGGACCTTTGGGGTTCTTGAAGCCTACACTCACTACTAACACTCTCCCTACAGCAGCTCAGGCACCAGCAGCACTGTCCCTCAGCTAAGTCACAAGGCATGTGTGGCGAGCCGCGGGAGGGGCCGACTTTTATACTCGGGTGACATCTGATCTTCCCAGCCACTCACAGCAGGGGGGTGGTATAGGGCTTGAACGTCACAGGGGGAAGTTGTAATGCCTTCCCTGTCTTTCAATTGGCCAGAAAAGCGCGCTAACGTCTCAGAGAGGAAACTGAAAGTAACCAGAACACCGCGTGGTACTCGTTACGAGTAACGAGCATCCCGAACACCGTAATATTCGCACGAATATCAAGCTCGGACGAGTACGTTCGCTCATCTCTAATAGTAAACTATACAATTTACATAACCAAAGTAATTGGCAAACTAAGTTTAGAACTCATCTGAAGTTACTTTATGTGATTGGAAATTATGAGATTAAAATGTGACAAAGAGCCCTCACATGTACTATTTTCACTTGCCTAATTTAAAAAAACTAAACTTTTAGAACTACACTATAGAAATCCAATTTACCTCTACCAAAGACATAAAAGAGAAATACAAATCATTTAGAGTTATCTGTAATAAATGAATACATACATCTAATCTATCTACATGTCTGAGATGTCTTGTGTGCCTGGTCAATACGGCCTATTCATTAAAGAGTTAGGGCGAGCACCCACTGGCGTTTGCGTTTTCCGCGGGAATAAAACGCAGCGTTTTCGCGGCGTTTTTCGCGGCGTTTTCGCGGCGTTTTCGCGGCTTTTCCATTAATTTCCATGGAGAAAAATAAGGACACATATGCAACTGACAGTTCCTATGTTAAAAACGCAAACGCAACGCAAAAAAAACGCCAGTGGACAGGAACACATGTTATCTCTATGCCTGTGCAGGAAAAACGCAAAACGCAAAACGCAGGTAAAAAAACGCCAGTGGGTGCTCGCCCTCAAACTGTGTTTTCCTATGTGCAGACATGGCATGCAGTAATTTAATCACTGACACAGGCTGTCATCTTGGCTGCATCATGAAACAGAACTACATCTTGGATAACCACAGTGCAGTATATGGGGACGGGCAATTAATTATGCAATGTCTGCTCTTTGCCAACCAGATAGCCTCTGCATCTGTACAGTGTTTAACCCTTGAAAACAAGTTAAACTACATGACAATAATTAAAGCAGTCTACTGAAAATGTCTGGAGTTCAGCCTGCAGCCTTTAGGGAAACGGTTTTGCTTTGCTTCTCTACTGTTTTCAGGCTGCCTTCTCTATCAGTCAATGACCGTGGTTAAATCAATAACGAATGGGTTAATGATTGGAACAGTTTAAAATACTTTAGATGTGGTTTAGTTTAAAAGTCACATACAGATCTGCAAGTTTCTGAAATATTCATTTGAAAAAAAAGACAAGTAACAGATGGGAAAATACGTTCCAGGCAAAACTTTTAGAAATTACATTTAGAAATGTCCTTCAGGAGTGTTTTGAGGTGAGAAGAGTGACCTCTCCAATCCCCCTCGTATACTTAAAAGGAAAGCTATTTTGGCTAATGGCATGCCTTGTTTTCCCTGCAGTGCTGGCCCATGTCTAAAGTCTACTGTGTGTTCTGTGGATATCCTTGTTTGAGTCAACCTGAGTATGACTCCAACTCTCATTTCTAAAGCATTTTCAGTTTATGGAAAAGAGCTTTAGGATTAAGCATAAATGATACCTGATTGCTTTATTAGTTTAGGGCCTAAGAGAAAGGGAAGTGAAGAAGTACTTAAGGTTCCTTGTAACCTGTGTGAAGAATCCATGTTCAGAAAAAGCATCAAACTAAAGGTGGTCATGTACATTAGATGCATTAGATGAATGTCGGTGGAACCAGGCTGAACATCTAATGTATATAGCTGTATCACAATCCTCCTCTGACAAGAGGTTTGAACATGGTTTTTAACAGTGGCTTAGTAGCTCTCCCCATTGCAATCAGATGCACACTTGGCTGAGTTGAACATGCACACATATGGTGATGGGAAGGAATTGCAGTCAGCTGACAGTTATTGACGTTATATGGCCACATAAAAGCTGACTTGAGTTTTCAGCATGTATTCTGCCAGTAGTTCACTGTCCCATACTTCTTTCCCTTAATTACCATACTGAATTGCTCTGTTTTTGATTCAAACAGCAGGAAGAAAGTATCTGAATGCCCACCCCTCTGCATTCCCAGGACAGTTGCAGGAGATGAGCATTCACATACATTCTGGTCAAATGGTTAGTAATTCTAATATAATGTGCAAATATACACACACATGCTGTAACAGCAGGAGAGGCAGAGATTGTGGAGATTGCACACAGTCTGCAAATCTGTCAGCCTGAGAATGCACAGGAGCAGTCTGTGAAGATAGCCCCTTCTCCCTAGTGGAAAACACTTTAAACTTGATTTACAGTGCTAAAACATCAACATTTTTAATGAAAGTATATTGTAAGATTGATGATATACACATAGGCTATTATTATATACACATCGGCTATTAGATGAGCATATGTTGTTGGAAAATGTAGTGCCCCCTTAAGGCCTCATTTGGATTTGGTAATGGAAATGTGGTAGAAGCATGGAGCTTCAACACTTAATATTTTAAGCAAAAGATGGCAAGCCGCATGTACTTTCAGCTCGAATATTGGATAATGGTATACTGTGCAAACTCACAAACATAGCTTTTAGATGCATTTCACTGATTAATTTTTCCATTTTAAAGTCAATAGGAGAAACTGAACAAAAACACAAAAATACCACATTATGAGTTCTGAAATCACAGTATGGTAACTTTTGATGTGATACCTTGATGTTGTATTTTCTACACATAAGAATAACACCATAGAAAATACACAGAAATGTAAAGAATTCATTTAGGGATAAGATGCAGAGCTAATACAGTGTATGCTTTATGTTGAAAAATTCAATTATAGTTTATGCTATGTGACTACATTAGCCCTGCATGTGTCTTTTTGTTGTCAAGCTATTAAAACTTCTATTCAGATCTTTCGTATCTGTACTTGTTTCTGCGAAAGTATGGTGTGAACCAAAATGCTCACCATTACAGACTCCTAAATGCCTGATACATTAGCAGTGATTCTGTACATCCCTCATTGGTGTACCTCTATATAGCTATTCAAATTTGCTTTTCATGACCTTAGAAAAGTCACTTTTAGGACTGTAATGATAGTCATACTAGTTGAAATTCATACTAGTTGATTCAGATTTGTGGGTATTGGATGAGGCTTGACAACACAGAGAACAATCCTCAGAAACCATTATTGCATTAGTGCTGTCTAACTTGAGGGTTAGAGTCTAAAGTGTTCTCCCAGCTTTCACCATTAACTCTCACAAAGAGGTGTGGATTTAACTTGTCACATAACCAAGTTAAGGTCTTCAGGACAATCCCAAACAGATGGAGGGGTAGCTGGTGTTGAGTTAGGCTAGAAGGTATAGTCAGTACAGTAAAAGGCAGGTAATGTCAAGTCCAAATTCGGTATTAGAAGCAGAGTTAAAAGGTTAATCTAGGTTCATCCCAGATCAAGCAGAGTCAGGCAAGCCAGATCAAATAAAGAAGGGCTGCAGAAAATGCAAAAATGACCAGAAACTCACCATACAGCTCATAACCAGACATTGAGATATTGGAGCTGTTCCATTTTAAGATTCTGGAAGACTGATATCACACAGCTTAAGGTTTTTGATACTGCCAATAAAACTGTACACTAGAAGACCAGATCAACTATTTGCTCGTAAAACTCTTTTAACTGCATTAAACAAACTTTATAAAGATTTTCCAATTTTTCCAAACTTTAAAAAGTGTGTGTACTTTACATACAGTAAGATTAGTCATGTATTAGTATACTATTGGAAGCCAAGATGCCTCTGTAAGAGGCCATTTACACGAAAAGATAATCGTTCAAAAGATAGGTTTTAAGCGATTGTTTAGCATAAACTGCTAATGTCCATTAGCAGCTTATCACCTTCATTTGAATGTAAATGAGACTCCAGTCCCTGTATGTGGAGAACAGCAGGTGGTCTGTTCTCTGCATTCATCTCCTTTGTTCTGCCATGGGGCTGTAAGCTGAATACAATGTAATTAGCAGCTTCCATGGAGAATACAGCATCATGGACAGCACACACTATATGCGGTCTAGTTATCTTCTTTCCGGCTGAACAATGGATTTTATGCTCACCAAAAAAATCATCGTTCAGCCAAAGAGTGAAAGATAGGAGCATTTACACACAACAATTTTCGCTCAAACGATGGCTTTTGAGCAAATTTTGAGCAATAATCAATGCTTGTAAATGGGCCTTTAGTCAGTCTTACATGCAGTTACAAGGCAATGCTTTTGCTGTTTATCTCTTGCTTGTGCAACCTCCTGAATTCTGAGCACTTTGGTTACCTCCCTACTGTCTCTCCCTGATGTACCGGACCTCATACAGTAACATCACATGCCTCTTATCAGAGATAGAAGCTATGTATCTGAGATGGAAGCTGAAGCTAATCCACTGAAGAAAGTCAGGAATCAAAGTCATACATCAAATGAGTTTGTAAGGCAGCTAGCAAGCACATACATTGGGGCTTATTTACTTGCTGGTCTAAGTAAATCCTGTGGCTTGCTATAAGAGATTGTTTTAAAATAAAAAAACAATAAGCCTAATAGCATTGGGTAAGGCTAAAAACTGACTAGTCATATCAAAGTCAGATGTTAGTGTCATCGTCATTGCCATTGTTGGTGACATTTTTGGTGTCATTGCCATTATCATGTTGGTGTCCGGTTTAGAACTTTCACTAATGTGATGTCTGCCTCTGACATCTGAAGATGTCCTAATATGGACACTGAAGTAGTGTATGGAGCCAATAAGAATGCACTTGGCTGCCAAAATTTTTCACATAAACAATAATTCAATTAAAATGCTACATTGATGAGAAATGTTGCTCAGCTAATATGTATGATTTTATCATATAGCAAAGGTGAACAGCACAAATACAAACACAATAATGTGTTTCAATTCACCTCTTGATAAATTCTTGCTATTGTTTTGTTAGAGAAAAATGTACTCAAAATACATATTAAAGCACTCCTTTTGTCAACAAAGCCTAATTTTCTATGAAGAGGACAAAATGTAAAAGTAATTTTAGGTTCCCGGTGATTTTGGTTTAGTCATGAAGTAACTGAATAGGAGCCATTTCAAGACTCTTGAAACAGGATTACACATCTTTATTATTTACAATTTAGTCTCTTTTGTACAGCCTTATTAATGTTATCACAGCTTCTGTATCCTTTTTCACAGTATCTTCTAGCATGGAAGTTTGGGTTGAAATACATATAGCATAACTACTTGCACATTGATATGACACAAGTCAGGAACTCTCCAATTATAGTAGAGACCACAGAATGTCTTGTTGTGACTCATTAATGTTTTATGTGACACTAGAGGCTTAACAGAGACGATATCAAAGATTTCGACACAGGAAATGTTCTAAACCACATCACTGTGTGGTTATCTTTTATTGTATCTATAAGGAATAACTCTTATATGGCATGTATTTGGCCATTGGCTATGAAGGAAATGACCAGCTTTTCTAGGAAGAACTTCATCTTTAATAACCCTTGGTGTACATATCCATTTAGGTTTAATGATTCCTCCTGGATTTAGTTTTATGTCCTTGTATTGATTAGATCTGAATCTGTATATATTAATGGATAACATATTGTGCAATTAGGTTGAGAAGCAGAGTACATTTATACTTATTGATTTATTTAAAAAGTTTAATAGGAGTGAGCAATTGGTTGACTTCTGTCAGTCATCATTCAGGAGTAATGTGAGACAGTCTGAAATGACATACACTTAGAAAACATGCAACCTCTAAGCAATGTATCAGTTTACAGCAACTAACTCATGCAAAATACAGTAATTTACTGAATGTTAAAATGAATTTTGTTAAGGAGAATCTATCCCCAGAGAGACTTCATCAAATTTAGCTTTCTATAAAATTTCCTAACAGTGAGATGGTAGGCACCGTGTATAACTTTGAAGATAGATCAACTTTTTGGCAACCTTATAAAGAATTCTCTAGTAGAGATGAGCGAGCATACTCGCTAAGGACAATTACTCGAGCGAGTATTGTCCTTAGCGAGTACCTGCCCGCTCGGAAGAAAAGATTCGGTTGCCGGCGCAGTTGAGTGGTGAGTTGCGGGAGTGAGCAGGGGGGAGTGGGGGGGGGGGGGGAGAGATCTCCCCTCTATTCCCCCTTGCTTTCTCCCACCGCTCTCCGCCCCCCCCCCCCCCCCCCCCGCTGGCACCCAAATCTTTTCTTCCAAGCGGGCAGGTACTCGCTAAGGACAATGCTCGCTTGACTAATTGTCCTTAGCGAGTATGCTCGCTCATCTCTATTCTTTAGTCAAATGGACACTCATAAAGTGAGTGCAATAGCACTCTTTAGCTTACTGTTATTAGGAAATCTAAGAAATGAAATGACCTCTCAGAAATCAGCCATATGTTATGCTTATGGCAGTCTTTAAGAGGCCTTAAACTAGGCAGCTATAAAAAAATATGGTGGTCCAGTCTAAGGTGGACACAGGAGTCCCATTCCGAGAAGAGTCAGGTCTCTGCTGTCTACTGCATGCTGGGCTCCTGCTCTAACAGCTGGAAGTAGAGAAACCCCTAGTCCGGAGCATTTAATCCTTTACATGCCATAGTCAATAGTGGTATGCTGGTTGACAGGGAGAGGAGACTCCCTTTGTTGTCCACCATCCATGGATGACAGGGGACCTTTGCAAAGCTCATGTTTAGAGCACATCCCCAAATAAATCAGTTAGTTGTTTCCAGACACAACGATCTTTGTGGATTGAATTTCTGAGTTTCCTTAATCATGTACAGAAAATAAAATATAAAGAAACCTACAGACAGAAGATAAGAAAAAAAAACAGATTACAACAACAGAATATCTTTCAAAATCTGTTTTTACCCCTTAAGGATCAGGCTATTTTGAACCTTAAGGACCAATTTTTCAGTTTTTTTCATTATCAGTTTCCAAGAGACATACCTTTTTTTATTTTCCCATTCACATATCCATATGAGGGCTTAGGTTTTGCAGGCCAAAGTGTAGGCCATATTATTTGTTATGAAGTATGATATTGGGAGATTCACCGATCTTTGTGTGTCAGCTTTGGGAAAGCTGGGTTATATGTTATTGTGTTTGCATCCTGTCATGGCCAAAGCTCAATCTATATTCATTGGTCCTTAATTCACATCTGAAAAGAGGATTCTTCCCTTCTCCTCTTTGTGACAGCACAGGATGTCTGTTGTCCCACAATTACAAAGTTACCAACAAGCATGAGATGCCATTGTTTCCCCAATTCACACAGATACAAAAACCCCAGACTGTACGTCTCTTGAGTTGAAACACTGATATTGATCAAAGTTGAAATTAATAACTGTAATTATGAGTCATCTGAGGGGTTTAGCCCAGGACCAGTGACATTTTCAGAATCAGGAGTTGACCGTGAGTCCAATGTATTCACTTTCACTGTTATGTGACTTTAGAAACATATGGAATCACATACCCGCTGAGTTAATAATCTTGCATATATGATGCTTGGTGTCTACTCATAGATAGTGTAAATTCATGTTATGAAATATGGCTGCCATAGTCTTTCTTCTAAAGCGCCTCCTGGGGAAATATGTCTGAAATATTGAATTGTGTTTTGCAAATTCACTCATCTAGCCTCTCCCTGTTGTCACAGGAAAAGGTAAGGGTAAGCAATTTGGAAAAGCCTTAAAATTGTGGGTATATGCATGCCAATATTGGTCAGAGCCAAGGAGCTGTATCTGTATACAGGACTGACCATATTTCTGCATGCTCCTTGCAACCAGGACAATTAAATCAACTTTGTAAGACTGATATTTCTATTCTTATATCCCTTTTATTTCCATAACTGTTTTGTGTATGTACCTCATCCTTTGCACATTACCCTTTTTTGTTTATTTTTGTACAAGCACTGCTACATTTTTAGAATTTTTTTTTAACCTTTATTAGTCTGTCTTTGGGCTCTACAAACAACCCATAGACCCCGAAGTGTAGTAATTGTGTTTGGGCTGCTGGAATTGGAAAGGTCCATAACAAGTCAGTGAATAGAGCCTAGATGGCTGACCTACCTGGCAGTAAAACAGTCAGTGAGGGCAGCAAAGTGTTTTGAGGCATGCGATTTAGGCTCCATCTTGCATGAGTGCAGGATCTATTAATTTGCTTAATGATGCAACTTCAAAGGCTACAATCTGCCTCCTATTTTTCCTGTGCAACTTCTGTATAATGAAAGCAGCACTTAAAGGGGTTGTCCCGCGGCAGCAAGTGGGTCTATATACTTCTGTATGGCCATATTAATGCACTTTGTAATGTACATTGTGCATTAATTATGAGCCATACAGAAGTTATAAAAAGTTTTTTACTTACCTGCTCCGTTGCTAGCGTCCTCGTTCCCATGGAGCCGACTAATTTTCGCCCTCCAATGGCCAAATTAGCCGCGCTTGCGCAGTCCGGGTCTTCTGCTCTCTTCAATGGAGCCGCTCGTGCAGAATGCCGGCTCCGTGTAGCTCCGCCCCGTCACGTGCCGATTCCAGCCAATCAGGAGGCTGGAATCGGCAATGGACCGCACAGAAGAGCTGCGGTCCACGGAGGGAGCAGACCCCGGCGGCCATCTTCAGCAGGTAAGTATGAAGACGCCGGACCGCCGGGATTCAGGTAAGCGCTGAGCGGTTTGTTTTTTTAACCCCTGCATCGGGGTTGTCTCGCGCCGAACGGGGGGGGTTAAAAAAAAAAAAACCCGTTTCGGCGCGGGACAACCCCTTTAAGGATACAGCCTAAAATCTCACACATGGTCATATTATAGTTCAGTACAAGCTCTATTACTTGAGGCATACAAGTTATGACATGCTCCACCAGGTAGTCTATAACAAAGGTAATAAGGAAGACTATCTTAGTATCCTATCCTACACTACACAGAGGCAATATTTGACACCTTTTGAATGGCATATGGCCCCATAGTATGGATACAAATGGTATGTTCATACATAGTGAAAATGCTACAGATTTTTCATAGTGGAATTGCCTGCAGAAATTCCACAGCAATTTACAGCATCAACAGGGCAATTGAGATTTCAAGAAACCTTATCCACATGCTACAGGAAAAATACACAGCATAAATTAACCCATGGTGGGCACAGGTTAAATTAAATGGCATACATTTTAAATACTCAGCATGTTAATTTTTTGCTGCCAATTTTCAAAGAAGATTTCACTTCTTTAAATATGGGCATGACATCCAGGGTGGATTTTCACTAAAATCCAAAGCTGATTTTCCACTGTTGAAATTCCACTGCATGTAGACGTAGTTTAAAGGGCTTCATTTGCACTTTTACAGGTGCCATGCATATTGCTGTGCTATGTGCATAAGGCCCGAAATTTTGTTAATTATTTCCAAAGAAGCTTAAAGAACTGCAACTGTAGTAAATAATAAGGCTGCTACTACACAAGCACTGCTTGCTACTGTTAACACTTGCGTTTTACCAAAATTTGCCAGGCTGCACCTGGACTAGCAACTTGAAACAAATGCAATTTTTTGATGCAGCCTGGATATTAGTGGTAACTGCGGCAGGTAACACTCATGTAGATAAAGTCCCTTGGTGCAAGCACCGAGTCGTGATTGACTCCTGGGGTGGCATCACATTGTGACATTTTCTTGGCAGGGTGGTTTGCCATTGCCATCCCCACTCATCTTTTACCCCCCAACTCATTTTAATAGCCTGGAAAGGATAGAAGCCGGGGCATACCTATAGAGGATGCAGGGCATGCGGTTGGCCCAGGAGCCTTGGGGGGCCCATAAGGCCTCTCTTCTCCATATAGGGAGCCCAGTACTATGAATAAAGCATTATAGTTGGGGGTCCCGTTCCAGGTTTTGCAGGTTTTGCATTGGGGCCCAGGAGCTTCAAGTTACACCTCTGGATAGAAGGCTGAGTCAACCTTAAGCCTGGTACCAGAACCAAGCGGGATTGAACCTGTAACCTTGAGAGAGCTTAGCGCTGTTTCTGCTGCCTTAACATTCTGCAGCACACGAGGCACAAACACTTACATAACAGCACTCTCATATTACATATGGCTAATCTTTAAATGCAGGGAGACAGAAACTTTTAATGACTGATCTGTGTTTGTTTTATGTACTCATTTTGAAAAGGCCTGGATGAAACTTCAGTCCGAAATCTATATATGTGTCTTTCCTCCTTGCTATACAATGATTTGACATTTCTGTCTCAGTGAGTGCCACAGAGCTTCTTCTATTGCTTACCATTTTAAAAGTAAGCATGATGAGTAAGTCGGCATCATTTAAGGTAACATCGCCATAGAGAAGGTCATTCCTTGTCTAAGTTATGTTTAGCTACTAAAAGAAATATTTCTTATTCTAATGACATAGTGAGAAGGGTTAAGTTACTGTGGCCTAGTATGCATGTCTGTATTTCTCAGTCTTAACAAGGTGCACCTGTCAAGGTGAGTTTCATAATATACTGCCAGTTTCTCTTTGTTTCAATGTAGGTCAGAAGTTTCAGGGATGATAACTGCATATGCTTGAAACTATAAATAAAAGGTTAAGGACCCATAGCTGCAGATATTGCTGCAGATGCGATATGCTCTATCAATATGTCAGTGCTGGAGGCATGAGAATTTACCTGAACAGTAGGATGAGCTTTGGACTTTACTGGAACTATTGTTGAGACATAGTGCATCTTCAGCAATATTCAGAAAACATACCATAACTGGCAAAGTTTCTCAAAGGAGGAAAAAATTGGGAAAATAGCTACAAGCTTTTACTTTTTGGCAGCTTGTACAACTATAGTGAGCATTAAATTGAAGAGGCATTTGGCTTAAAAAGTTTTTCAAGTAATAGATAAGGATTAAAAAGAAGCGGTCTAACTCTTGTCTATATGCCTGGGCTCATATTACAGACTATCAATTTCTAGTAAATGGGGTTGAGCTGCCATACCTGATACAGCTCATAAAGAAGCGGGGCACTGATTCTGCAAATGAAGTAGACCCTTACTTTTCCTCTAATTCCAGACAGCTACCAGTTATTCATTGTGTTGTGGTAGACGTTGTTTCTTATTGTTTGACCTATGAAGCAATTTTGTAGAACGACCATCAACTTTCTTAAATCATCATTGGTGCTCAAAAGACTACTCATTGGCAGCCTTCAGAATAGGAGAATTGTTTTCTATTAGCTTATTTATTTAGTTTGAAGAAAGCTAGCCATTCATTTAAAAAATGAAAGGCTGTATTCAATCTATCTATTCATGAGTATTTGAACAATAATCTTTCTAGCTGTTTCCAGGGTAACATATGCATTATTCTTCACCAGTGACAACCTCACTGTATTATGTATGTGGGAAAAACATCTACTATATATATTTGCATGTAACTTGTACTGCATGAGTATGGCAAAATACTCTATCACTAAGAGTATACTACATAATGTTCTAAAATGTAATGCTAGTTATTAGTATTAGGGACAATTGTTGGCGCTGGTTAACACAACCACACCTCTAACCACCTGGGACTGGAAATGTTGTTGATTTTACTGAAATTACTCACATCCTTGTTTATAGGACGTGTAGAGAAAGGTACAATTTACAGATTCTCATCATCAATTAAAATAAGATCACATGATCTGCCTATATCATGCATGAATTCATGAATGAATGGCTAAGCACTAGCTGTTATTGGCTGATCGCTCAGCCAATCAGCACAGCCCTTTCAGGAGGTGGGGATTTTTAAATCCCCGCCTGCTGAAAGTGCTGGACAGCGGTGTTGGAGAGCCAGCCGGAGGACGAATTTGAGCGGCGGAGAGGTGAGTACTGTTTTTTTTTACTTTTTTAACCACTTAATGCTGATTTTCAGAGAAAGGCTTATATTTCAAGCCCTTTCCCGAAAATCATACTGCAGGGTTTGCCAAAAACCACTGCTTTCAATGGGACCGGCAGCAGCGCTGATCCCATTGAAAGCAATGAGATAGCATGCTGCACTTCTGCCACAGCTGTCACAGCAATGGCAGAGGATTCCTTCATCCCTGCGGTCCCCATGGGGATGAAGGAAACTTCTGCCATAGCTGTCACAGCTGTCACAGCTGTGGCAGAAATCTGCGGTATTCTCCATATCTTTTCAATGGGGCTAGCACTGCTGCCGCTGGCCCCGTTGAAAAGACTGGTGATATCCCGGTCTCATTCTGGCATCTTTCTTGTGCTGCAAGGTGAGTGTTTTCACTTGCTCTTGCAGCGCAAGATAGAAAATATAGCCAGTGGGTGTCCACCCTTAATCAGATCAAAATTTGGTGTGACCATTTTTTGCCCTGAAAAAAAAGCATGAATTCTTTTAGGTACACTTGCACAGTCTTTAAAAAAATTTTCCAAACATTTTGGAGAATTAACCACAGATCCTTCGGGCTCCTTCACACAGGCACTGCAATTTGTGATTGCCCGCATCACAGCCGAAAATCACATGAATGAGTGGCAGCCGCGACCAAGTCTCTGCTGCATCTCTCGTTTTCACGTCCATTCAGATTTTCCAGCAGCTCTCATAGGCTCCCATAGGAGTCTATGGGACTGGCTGGCATATTCTGGCAAAAGATTGGTCAAGACCTATCATTTTCGGCCAGCACTAAAGCGGACGTACGGAATGCGCTCCGTATGTGCTCTCTTTTCCAGCTGGCCGATTTTATGCACAAAAAAATCACCCACCTGAACAAATATATTGGAATCCAAGGAATTTAGATGAATGTGATTTTCTGCCGGCATTTTATGACCCCCTGTTCTTCTTTAAACTGCAGATAGTTATTAATGGCATTGGCTTTATGATTGGGGTTGTTGTCTGCTGCAGAATACATTTGAAACCAATCAGACAACTTCTGTTTTTGAAATAAAATCTTATTCTGCATTCTTATTTCCACACCTGCCTAAAACATTTTCACAGTATTGTATCTTAAATTAATATTATTTTGACAACTAAATAACTTGCATCTATGTGCAATCTACTTGTAGTTCTACTCCAGAGACTCATAGAACTGAAATCCAAGTTAAATACTGTCAATGCAAGTTGTCTTCATCAAAAAGTGCTGACGTCTTTGAAAGTCTCTGGTCATTGTTATGCAGTACTCAGAAGTGCAGAACTTTTGCACTTACCGCTCCTTAATTTCTCATGGGAATGAATTTACCTAATTATCTAAATACAAGAGAGCTAAATGCTGCATTAGATAGCCATCATTAATCGAGTTTTAGTTCACATTGGGCTTATTTCTCTGGTAAACTTGTGTTATCTTGGAATATAACAATCAATAAATTCTTTTCAGTTTGTCATGCTCACTGCACTCACAATATAGCTAACCATCGTTTTAAAAGTATCACATTGCTGGACTTCAGCTATAGATTTCTAGTAAAACACACTTCAAGTGCTGTAGATACATATGCGACATCTCTAAAAAAAATAGGAAAAAGAATAAACTAAAAAGGTATTGATATTAGTGATCTCTGTTTTATGAATATTTCAGTTTCTACTGATATTCCAACAATTTTATTACTTCATTAGAGTTGAGAACTATGCTTTCACAGACATTACAAGTAATTAAATACGGATGGAAACACGGATTGGTTTGGAACCGAGAAGGGAGTCCCGCAAGGCTGCATTCTATCACCAGTCCTTTTCAATCTGCACGCAGAAACAATCATGAGGCGATACAATTTGGACAAATTAGAAATCAGAGTCAAAATCAGTGGCAGAAATGTCAACAACCTCCGATATGCAGATGACACCACCCTGCTTGCGGAAAGTAAAAGGGACCTGGAATACCTTATTCAACGAGTGCAAAAGAAAAGTGAATGCATGGGACTGTACCCCAACAGCAAGAAAATGAAAGTCATCACCACGGTAGGCAACGGTACAGTGAACATAAAAATTAACAACTAAGAAGCCGAGGCGGTCCAGGTCCAAGATTTTATCTTCCTTGGATCCAAAATCAATTGCAATGGACAATCTGGACCTGAGATAAGGAGACGGATTACACTTAGTAGGACTGCAATGCAAGGAATGAAAAAGATCTGGAAAAGCAAGGATATTAGTATTGCCACAAACACCAGACTGGTCAATGCAACAGACAGAAGGAAAATTGATGCGTTTGAACTATGGTACTGGAGGAAAATGCTAAGAAAACCTTGGACTGTCATAACAACGAACAAGGTAGTGTTAGATCGTGTCAAACTGAAAATATCCCTAGAGGCCAAAATCATCAAACAGCGGCTCTCTTTTTGGACACGTGATGTGTGCTAACCCACTGGAAACAGTACTGATGCTTGGCAAAGTCAGTGGAAAGAGAAGATCAGGACGACGAACAACAAGATGGCTAGATATAGTCAAGGCCACCACCAACATGTCAATCGCCAAACTGAAAGAAGTGGTGAAAGACAGAAACGCGTGGAGACTTGATCCATAGAGTGACCGAAGCTCGGATGCGACTGAACGGATAATCATCATCACATGTAATCTCATCCTACAAATGGGGACTTTAAGAAACTCCAACTGAGCATTAGTCCTAATGTACACTGCAAAAATACACCTAGCCTATATAGCAACACATAGAATCCATACAGCTCTGTAGTTACAAAGCCATAGTCATCTTGTGTGTTAAAATATCCTCTATTTGAAATTAGCAACACACAGAGATACAGTATGGGCAAACAGATTTCTAAGGACCCCATTTATACATACAATACAGATCTAAAAGACTGCCATATGCATGAGGCCTACATTAAAGATTTTTGCATTCAGAAACATTGCAGTAATAAAAGGAAGGTCCAGTGAACTCTCTACTGACAGTAAGCTTAGTGGATCAAAGTAGAATGCGAAATTCAGACTATGCTATAATTTTGACATATAAATTTTGTCAATGGTCTGACATAGAAAACAGAACATAATTACTTTATGTGACTGCTGGGATACTGTATATACATAGGATATAGTAAAGTTGTTGGTGTCAACGTGCTGATGTTAGTAATATCAGAGCCACTGTTACCTCACAGTTACCTGGGCCTATAGAATAGTTACATAGTTTGTAAAGATGAACAAAGACTTACATTCATCCAGTTCAGCCTATTATCCTACAAGTTGATCCAGAAGAAGATAACAACCTAGATGGGATAAAATTCAATTTTACTTCCCAACTCCAAATCTGTCAATTGGAATAACCCCTTGCATCAGCAACCCTTCTGAAGCAAGCTAGTGACTATATCACACAATGTTGTTACACTTATGAAAGGCATCTAAGGCCATCTTGAACTCTTTTAGTGATTTCGCCATCATCAGATTCTCAGGCAGAAAGTTCCATAGTTTCACTGCTCTTACAGCAAAGACCCCCCTTATGTGTTGTGTAGAAACCTTCCATCCTCTAGGTGTAGAGGGTGCCCCCTTGTCACAGTCCTGGGTATAAATAGATGATGGGAGAGATCTCTGTATTGTCCTCTGATGTATTTATATATAGTTATTAGGTCGCCCCTCAGCCGTCTTTTTTCTAAACTAAATAATCCTAATTTTGATAACCTCTCAGTGTATTGTAGTCCACCCATTCCATTTATTACTTTGCCTCCCACCTTTGAACCTGTTCAATGTCTAATATGTCTTTCTCTTGCTCTCTACACAATATTCCATGTGTTGTCTAATTAGTAATTTGTAAAGAGAAAGAGCAATGTTCCAATTGTGTCCTTTTTAGTGCACCTCAGGATCTTATTTGCTTTAGCAGCAGTTGCCTGACAATAGTTGCTACAGTTAATCTTGCTGTTAACTAAAAGTCCTTTTCCATGTCGATTCTACACAGTGTTTTCCCATTTAGTATTCAGATCATTTAGTATCCAGATCCATTTGTAAAAGTATACTGTCCTCTTTCGTGTTAATTACTTTACGTAATTTAGTATCACCTGCAAATATTGATATTTTACTGCTATCCTTCTATGAAGTCGTTAATAAACACAGTATATTAAAGAGAAGGGAAACAAATCCAGCCCCTGTGATACCTCACTAGTAGTGGGGACCCAACCAGAGTATGTAGCATTAATAACCATCCTCTGCTTTCTATTATGGAGTCAGTTACCTACCCACTTACTCACATTTTCCTACAGTCCAAGCAATAAACGTGACTTCCCATATCTACACATATTTGTGCACATCTCTGCTATTTCTCTCCTCTCCCATTATTCATGTATTTGTGCAGAAATACAGTATCTCTTGCAGTTACAAAATATTAAGAAGTTATTAACCAGATAAATGTGTGATACAATTGGCTGACTAGTCAGTGTTCAAAAATTGTCTATGTTGCTATATTCTGTTTTTCAGTTCTGCTGGCATGTATTGATGGCAGATCATGACTTTTTGCTCAAACTACTCCATCCAGGCCTGGAATACGATATAGGCGTGAAGTATTGATGTGGTTTCCTAATATTTATCCTTCATACTTAAGAACATGAAAACCAATTTTGACTTTTTTTAAATTTAATGTAAATTTATTAAAGAATTTCATGCATTCTTCAAAAAACACAAACATCTTTAGAGATTCCTCTTTTTAAGGCCCTGCCTTCAAATCCAACCAAGGACAACATCTACATGAAGTCGTTTGTGTTTGTTTTTCTGTGGGTTTCCTCCAAGTACTCTGGCTTTCTCCCACTCTCCAATAACCTACAGATAGGTGAATATTGATTGTGAGCCCCAATAGGGACAGATCTCAATAGGCAGTGATGTAAAGTGCTACGCAATATGCATGTGCTATATAAGTAAAGGTGGTGGTAGTGGTAATTTATTGTATTATCATAGTAGGATTTGGGTTTAATGACAAGAGGAAATGTTAAATGGTCAATTATTCTATGCAAATCTGCTATTACATTGTATCATTCAGATCTTAAAGGGGTTGTACCAAAAAACACTTTAATCATCTACCCATAGGCTAGGTGATAAAAGTGTGATTGGTTGGGGTCTTACCAAAGAAACCCCATACTAACCCATAATATGGGTTTTGTGACCTCCCTCTTCTGTAACCATGGGCTTTCTGCCTTTACCCGCAGTCATGTCAGATTGAATGCAGTGATGGTAATCATGTACGACTCGCTTGATTAATTTCAAAGGGCTGATTGAGATATCTGAGCCTTTGTACTTGGCTATCTCTGGCAGTCCCACTGAAAACGAATAGAGTGGTACTATGCATGCATAACTGCTTCTCCATTTAATTTCCCCTCACTGGGGGGCAGGTTGTAGTAAAAGAGGAGAAGAGGGTCACAGGACTCCTGTTATCAAAAATGGCAACACTATGCAAAATAAATTTACTATCAGAAGTATACATATCTATAATCAATACTCTAACCACATTTAATAATGTAGGGTTATTGGTATATAATTTGATCAAATTACATTGGCCCATCTACCAACATCCAGGTGACCAAGCTCAGATGGGTCCTAACACTAATACCAGGTGGTAAATCTCAACCTGGGAAAGTTGGGTTCCTACCTCTCAGAATGCTCCTTTCTTGCGACTAAGCCTACAAATAAAACCAGGGAAGGTAAATGGGCGGCAGGTGTGCACAACCAAGTGAAGGCAGCCAAAACTCAGTATTATCGTTAGGACCCATCTGAGCTTGGTCACCTGGACTTTGGTAGATGGGCCAATGTAATTTGATCAAATTGTATACCAAGAACCTTGTATTATTTAATGTGGTTAGAGTATTGATTATAGGTATGTATACCTCTGATAGTAAATTTATTTTGCTTGCTGTTGCCATTTTTGGTTTCTGCTTCTACTGTATGTTGCAGCCATGGTTTAACGTGCACCTAGATATTTCTGTTGAGATATATTTCCATTGGGTAGTGCTGACTATTTTATCTTTTTTTAGGACTCCTGTTATCGGGACACAGGACTCCTGTTATCTCAGTGCGAGACCCCCACCAATCAAACTTTTATCCTATGGATAGGTCTTGAAAATGTTTTCTGGTACAACCCCCTTAAACCAGCCGAGTGTGCATGTGTTCTGAATGGGGTGAGTTGAGTAAGCCAAGATTTAGCTCCCTTAACAACAAAAGGATTGCACATGTTCATTTACAAGCCATAATACCCCCATGCACATTAGATTGCCATTTGCTTCCTCCAAGATTGGGGGACTCAGCTGACATTAATCTGATTTGTTGAATGTTGATAGATCTAAACACAAAGTATATTATAAAGTTGCTGAACTTTTGATTCTAGAATGATCTAGCATCAATTACATAAAATGGTAAAACCCTTTAAGCATTTGTAATATACAAATACAGTACAAATTCTCCCATCCATCCTCAAGTCTAAGTTGTCAACTGTATTTTACATAGAGGATGCAGGACTCCGCAAAAAAACAACACTTTTTCAGGTGCTGCTTGATACTCTGGAGCAGGAGACACTGGTATCACCCTTCTTTTTTCATAACTCAAGTACATTTTATATTTCTTTGTTTGCCATTGGTGCATTCCTGTGAAAATTCTAAAAACTTTGTAAAATACGGTCAAGACCGATCTGGAATGAGCGATCTCTTTCTTTAGGGGGTCGTATTATAACTAAATATTGTTTTTCTATAATACAAATGCCATTGGCTGTGCATTTTATGAAAAATACGTATTTTGCCTTAAATATCTCATATTCTCAGGGTAAACTCTCTCACTCTCGCTAAGTTTTTAAGGAATTAGTTGAGCAGATGCATTCTAGCCATAAAACAAAATATAAGACATGCTTTATAGTTTTTCTGCACTTCCTAAATTGTTTCTTGTATTCACTGACTACCTTGTGTCTTTCAATTATGCTCCTACTGCAGCAAATTTAGGAAACATACTGTACAGTTTTCTCTTAAACATGCTGGATCAGACCTCTGCTTCTTCTCTAGCTTGCAGGGTAAAAGCCTTATCATGCTCACCCTTATAGGACAAGTAGCTGGGGAAGAGTAAACAATTTATAATTGGACTGTGTTTTTTGAATTATTGTTTTTTATTTTTTCATTTTTTTTTTATACAAAACTGGTATTTGCAGCATGAATTATTTCTGCAGAATTTCCGTGGTGTCCGGTGGCTATTTGGAAATGATGGCCTAATAGGTGACTTTTTGCATCACTATTAGAGATGAGCGAGTATACTCGCTAAGGCACATTACTCGAGCGAGTAGTGCCTTAGCCAAGTATCTCCCCGCTCGCCTCTAAAGATTCGGGGGCCGGCGGGGGGTGGGGAGCGGCGGGGGAGAGCGGGGAGGAACGGAGGGGAGATCTCTCTCTCCCTCTCTCCCCCCCTGGCTCCCCCCCCCTGCTCCCCACCGCAACTCACCTGTCACCGGCGCCGGCCCCCGAATCTTTAGAGACGAGTGGGGAGATACTCAGCTAAGGCACTACTCGTTCGAGTAAAATGCCTTAGCGAGTATACTCGCTCATCTCTAATCACTATGCATCACTTGGATGGGAGCATCATTGACAACTTGGGGTGTTTCCCTAATACACTCAGTGGTTACTCATAGTGACACAGAACATGCACTGTAGTTTCATTTATCTTTTCTGCAGAATTTTAACAGTTTAAAAGTGAATAAAGGCAGGGGAAAACTTCCTTCTCAGAAGCTCAGCTGCAAATAACGAATCCTTATTTATACTTATGGCAAAGCACAGGATTGTACAGTTTGTGTACGCAAAAGCTTGAGAAAGCATTGATGTAGTGGTGTGAACTTTGTCATGCAATTGTTTATTTTATGCATAACTCACCAACATAATAAAAGGATTTTCAATATATTTATTTTCAGCCCAAAGGAAAACCACAAATATATAGTGATATTTGATAGTTGTGTCATCTGACAAGTTCAACTTGACTACATTTATAAGAAGTCGGAAACATGTAACTTATATAGGGTGCAATCAAAAAGACTGATCCTGCATTATATCTCAATACCAGTGTATACTGAAATCACAATAGCATACTTGAATAGGAAGGCATGGATGCATTACATGATGGTATGGTGTATGCGCCCCTGGGGGCCCTGGAACATGTATTTCAATTTTGTGTTGTGGCTCCTATAACAGACAGAGAGTAAAAGCCAATTGCAAAGTTGAAGAATAGTATGTGGAAAAAGGAAATCTGATTTTTGTTTCTCTCTAAGTCCAACGGGGCCTTCAAAAGTGCAGTCCAGGGCTGATGCTATCTTTGCCGGACGGTGTTAATGAATGCAATGCAAATTACTATTAAGGGTGGAACTTAATCAGAAGACAATGCCAATTTCAGCATAAATGTGGGTTGGAATTCGGTACCATCACCTCATTGGACCAGTGTTCTTTCCAAGGTCTCTCAGTGCAAATCGGTACCTGAATTTCCTGCAGACCACAGTAGAAGTCTTCCTTGATAATCTGCCCCTATCATAGCAGAAATAGGCCACTTTGAGTAGACTTTCCTTACTTCAGTCATAGCAGTAGATCCATGGGACCTAAAGAGACACAGAAAGCAAGCCATTAGGTCCATAAAATGCTATCTGTATGGCTTCCATGTCCTGTCCTACAGTATTTGTATACACCATCTGTATGCATGAACTTCTTAGTTGATTATTTACAAATAAAAATAAATATTAAGTTTACAATGGAAAATGCAAAACACTGCTACATTTCTACTGCTAATGTGTTGCAGCTAGAAAGACAAAAGCCCTACAACTATTCATGCTGATTATAGTTCTATAGTAGAAATTGTGTTTTAAACATGATATTTAAAATTTTCTCAAATGTTAAAATAGAAAAAAACCCATCATTTTAAACTTGACTTCTAGGGATCTGGACACTAGATGGCAGCATCATCACACAAGTTTCCCTTTCACCCCTTTTTTTATTATTAAAGACTGCAGTCACCTCTGTGGCACTCACAACCGTATAGCAAAGTCAGCTTCCTTCAATGCCCATTTTCTTTATTAATCCTATTCAAATAGAGAATATGATCTCTCTGTGCCTCTGCACCCAAAGCTTACTGGATCAGTTGGAAACTTGTTTGAACAATTAATATGAATTTCCTCTGATCAAAAGCTTCTTATATATGTAGATACTGAAGCTTTAACCCCTTCCCATCTACAGAGCAATAGCCTGCAGCCTAGGAAGTTACAGCAGCATGATAATTCTGCTAGCAAAGGGAGACAACATTATGTTAATTCTGCAGATGAAGCACAACAGCTGTAATGATGGCTATATCAATATAATATTTCTCAGTAGACATTTTGGATATAATACACTATAATGCACATGTGACACATTGGATTTCTTCCTGCTGCTCTGTGGTCCCCTGGCACTTGTCTTTTTTTTTGCTGGACTATGCGGCTTGGCTTTTAAATATTCTACAAGTTAGCAAAGGCAGAAAGAGTTCAAAGACATCAGCAAAAGTCACAGATAAATCCCAGTCTGTGAATGTGGAATTATGTGAAAGCTCTTAATATGAGATATCCTTCTTAGCTACACCAGTCATTACAGATGACACTGCTATGAGAATCCATCCTGACTCAAGGAGACTTCAGTTCTTTGCTTCTGTAGAAAAAAAGAGGGTCAATTTGTCCTGATCAAGAACTGTAAATGAACTATCCAGACACTTAATAAGATCCAAGGCCCCCTGTTTTTTTGTTCCTGGCTATCCTTCAAGATATATCTTTTTTTTTTTTGCAGCGAGCCATGGAAGAAGTGATCACTTTAATTAGGATTCATCATCTGATCCCTAGTCTTGTGCTGAGATCACTGCAACAGTCCTATAACAATGACAAGGAAAAGCAAGCTGCTACCAACAGAATGCCTTAGAAACAGCACTAGCTGCTGAAAGAAGAAACATACAGTGTGTTCCCATTCCTCACTCCTTCTGCAGCTCTTGCAAGACACAAACCCTGAGCACATCTTATGGACTGCAAGTTCACTGAAAGTTTAGCATTTAAATGCCTGGTGCTGGTGAATGCAGTATGTGACAGTGATGTCATGTGAAGGGATCTAGTGCAGGCTGCTTGTCATTCCATGGTGCATATGTATGGTATGTGGGGTTTTCCTGCTGTAGATGGAAGGAGAGTGATGCTGGGGAGGTCTCTGTGCAGCTTCAGTCTCTTTCCCCTCTTTGTGCTCAGTGATGGTTGAGTCCAGCTCCTTCTGCTGCTGGCTCTGTACAGTGTAGTGTCTGCTGCTGCTGCTGCGATCCCTCTCCTTCCTGCTCTGGATACCTGACTGCTGCCGGAGTCGCTGTCCGTTCAGCACCACTAACCTGCAGCTTCTCCCTTTGACGGACCTACATGAGGACATCGGCTGTTCCCCAGCAGCGCTCTGAGCCTTGCACGATGACATGAGAGGCGACTTCAGGTGGCGTCATAACCTGGATCACTACTCCATTTTCTGGCTATTTGATTGTATTGGTGATCAGTCTGGAGAACGGTGAAATCTCGTTTGGATGTGACTATAGAGACATGACTGCGCTGGGGACATTGAAGTATCTGCTGTTTGTGTGCGCAGGGTTCCTCACTGCAGCTAAGGGTAAGATTTATGCATCTACATAGTTATGGGCTCCATGGAATGCTGGGCAACCAGTGTGCCCAATGCTTGGCCAAGGTGATAGCTCTTAAGTTGTACATGCAGAATTAAGAGCACTCAGCTGCAGACTTTTCAATGCAAGAAACAGAGCCTGGATTCTGAGATGAATATGGTGATCTATGCAATGCATGATAAACGATGGGGTAACTCCATATGGCACCCTCATTAGTGGATGAAGGGTAGACTTTTGCATTGCACATGATGGATTTGTGTGTGCTGATGATCCTTGTGTGATGAAGGATGTGAGTACACCCTATAGGTATAATGGTAACCCTCAACTTACACATTAGTGGGATACCAGTAAGCAGCTCTATTAGAAGTGATGCTGGCAATACTGATGAATTATATATTGCATGATTATCAAGGATTTGATCCTATGATATAGCTAAAGGGAAACCCTCAAATTGAGTATTAGTAGATTTAAGAAGCAGACTTTGAGCTGTTTGGAATATACATAGATCTGCACCTGCAATGCCCATTTTATAAAGGGGTTTCCTGGTGAGCTATACATAGTGTGGTAAAGGATGTGATAACTCCAGGGCAGTTCACTAAAGCATAATATACTTTGGAGCCTAGAGGAAATTGTGATGTAGTCATATATCATTTACTGTACCAGTGTCTGTAGCCACATTATGAAGAGATTTATCACACAGATCTTAGGATATTTTACTTGGTAATCAATCTCCAGCATATTATTTATTGTAACAAGTTGCCACCATTAATGACTTTTCTGAATGGTGTTTTGTTGGGATTCTGGAGATAGCATATTGACATTGTTCCAAAACAGAGTATAATATAGTTGTCTTATCTCCAACTACCATTTATCTCAATCTCAAAGGCAGGTTTAACTTTTTGACATACCGTGTAGGCTCTTTACACCCCTTCCCTTTCCATTTGTATGAAATTGCTGCACTCTGCTATATACATTGTATCTTGGAGTTACAAAGATGTTAAACTACTATTAAAGCGAATGAGATCTAGTCCTGAAAATGTGTGTCTGGAGCTCTTTGACCCAGTAAGAAAATGTTGGCTATTCATTTGTATTAATCTTCACTTGGTATTGCCACAGGGATTTTGTAAACCACCGGTTTAAGATAAAATATACTAAAGGGGATGCTTGTACTCAATGCTTTCCTCGGTAATACAATCTTCTCTTTAAATGGAATCGACTGCCATGCTAACATGCATATGTACAGAGCTAGGAGATATGAATTTTCTTTTTAAGTGGGTGCACATCCTGATTTCACACATCCCTCCTGCCATAGGTGTTATGCATGATGCCTTCCAAGAGAGTCATAGTTTGTATACAATATACGCATAAAGACTAATGAATTGACCTTTATTTGTACAGCTTGTTCAAACAGCACTCTTTTGTTAGTGAACAACCTTGGTCTACTGGTTTATCATATTAACTGCTGTTGCTCTTTACACCAACAATTTTCATGATGTTACATCTACATCCTAGAGTCACTGAGGGTCAGTCTTATTAATAAAAGTGTACAGTCCAAATCTCAAGAACATCACTGTATCTTTTGTACATGCTGTCCTCTTTGAGAAAATACCATATTGGATCAAAGTTAAGCAGTAAATGCAATTCAAGTATGTAACTTTGAAGGCTTATATGGTGATGTTAGACTGTATATTATCATATGCTCAGGTATAAAATACAGATGGACTCATTATTACTACTTGTTTACATGGTTGATGATAAAGGCACCTTGCAATGTGATCTGCTAATGAAGAAGCAGGAGGAAGTGTGTGATGTTCTCTGTACAAGCTTTGAATACATCTCCAGACTGAGCAATTCGTGTGTAGCCTGTAGATGCAATAGACATGCTGTGTGTGGGAGAGGCTGTGTGTGGGCTTTTCTTCTCCAATGTTCCTTCTCACCCCTCTCTCTACAGTAATTTATCAGTTAAATTTTGATATTTTTTTTTGTGTTTGAAGGAAGATATCACACATTGTAACTGAAAATGAGGATTTATAGGTTAAAATATCAGTTTATATAAATTTAGATATCATTCCATAACATGTTAATTTTGTTCTTCAGCAAGTGTATTGTGAGATTGATTGCTGTGCAATTAAAATTAATCTCTGTAGAGCATTGGTCTCCAACTGTTCGGAAACTACAACTCTCAGCATGCTCTGACAGCCATACATTGTCATCTGTAGTTACACTACAGCTGAAGAGCTACAGGTTATAGATCACTGTTATAAAGCATCTTGGTGGGGCCATTAGATATGAACCTTAGACACGTCTGTCAACAGCAGTGTATGAGAATTAAAGAGTAATATAATTCTAAACACTAACAAGTATTAACCTAATGTCTTGCTTAAGTCCCCGAAAGTTCTTAAAGCTACATATATGCTCTTTAGAACAAGTGATTCATGCTCTGCTGTCTGTTCAACCAAAAGACGATTGACTCCAAAATGATTTCATTTATGCGTTCGATATCATATGAATGACTAAAATTGAAATGGTCAATGGTGAAATCTCAGGTGTGTTGTACTGCTTGACCTGATTTCAAAAAGATGCCTCTCAGCCTCATGCTCAGGAAGAAAGCTTTGGTAAATCTGGGCACTTGCAGCAGATCTGATGCTGGAACATTTCTCGTACTAGCTTGCAGGTTTTAGCATAAATCCTAACATACTTTAATAAACCCAGACATGATGGATCTGAAACTTGGCATTTACACACATTTTGAATTCATAAGCTGCAGTGTGTATGGAACTTAGAAGTCTCCATATTTCACTGTTAAGCAAACACTATATACTATACTTTACCTTGTGCACTACATTGTGAGAACACAGAGCTGTACATCCTGCTACTGCATAGCACATGCATGATTCAATATTATATTGATTTATACGGTTATGTAGATTACCCTGTGATCTCACCGTATGTATTATGAATTCAATAGACTAGAAAACCACTTAAAATGTGTCTCTGTGAAGTGGGAAATAGGCTTATACTGTTTGATGAGAATACATATGAAGAATTTCATGTTCATTCTTCCAATATGTTGCCTAGTAATAAGAGATTACTGTAAAAATGGATGAGTGCCCTATGTTTTTTTCCTTATGAATGTATGTTTGTGTATTTGTGCCATACCGTTTACTAACAGATCTGTCAGATCACTGGAATGATATGGTTAAAAGTGGGCATATCCTCTCTACTGTATCTTTAAAACTGGTGGGCTGCTTCAATCAGAAGGGTGTTTAGTAGGCTTTTGTTGGTTGCTAGGAAACACTAGTATTTGATAATCTTTCAATTGTTCAATTGCAGTTTGTCTCATAAGTGTACATTTCTTTCTCACATACGTTTCATAGAGAGCATTTTAACTAAGATGCAGTTTTTATTTGGATGCCATCGATGTACCTGTATATGGGGGCATAACAGATTAGGGCAAAATTTCCAGCCAAAAGAATATTTAAAATGCTTTTCTTATTGTCCCTAAATTCAGAAAGTGGATCCTATGTAGTAAAGTACAGAAATGGTTGGTAACATAGGTTACTTGAGTTTTTTGTCCCGGCCCATGAAAAGTCCATCCTGTTACAGTATCATGCATTTTTGCAAATAATTAACATGAACCCCCAGTCATGGACAAACAAAAAAGGCTGCCCGCTTCTGTGACTATCTGATGCGCACTGTGCAATAACATGCATCAGTGTTCTAAGACACTATATGCTGCTCTGAATAGAGATGAGCGAGCATACTCGCTAAGGCAAACTACTCGAGCGAGTAGTGCCTTATTTGAGTACCTGCTCGCTCATCTCTAAATATTCGGCTGCCGGCACGGGGGAGCAGGGAGTTGCGGGAGTGAGCAGGGGGGAGCGGGGGGAGAGAGAGATCTCCCCTCCGTTCCTCCCCACTCTCCCCAGCCGCTCCCCGCCCGCCATCAGCCGAATCTTTAGAGATGAGCGGGCAGGTACTCGAATAAGGCACTACTCTCTCGAGTAGTTTGCCTTAGCGAGTATGCTCGCTCATCTCTAGCTCTGACTGCCAGTGTTGCTTAAGTGGGAAGCACTGGCCAATCAGAGCAGCATATAGTGTCTTAGACTAATGATGCATACTAATGCACAGTGTGCAGCAGGTAGTCAGAGAAGTGGTGGAGCCATCTTTGTTTTTTCCAGGAATAGAGGGTTGCTCTAACTATTAAACCTCATAGAACTAGGACTATAAGACGTGGAGATAAAGATAAGAGCTATAGACTTAAATACTATGGACACCTTTGCACTGATTATTTTTATTGTTCACTTGCTTTTTAAATGCAAAATGTAAGCAACTTTCTATATAGTTTTCTTTAAAAATGTCCTATCATTTTGTTATGTAGAGCGTGTACAACTCTGTTATCCTCTCACTTCTCTCACTGTAGCTCGGTGTTAGGCCCAGTGCACACAGGCAAACTTTTGCTATGGAATCCGTGGCGGTCATCTGCCAGGGGGTTCCGCAGCAATGTCCATCCATAGGATGCAATGCAAAAGTAATTGTTCCACGCAAACACGCAGAAATCAACAGTGATTTCCGCTCGCAGAGGAAAAATCACAGCATGCTCCATTTCGGAGCATTTTCCACACAGAGGGCTTTAATTGAAGTCAATGGAAGATGTGCGATTCGTGGCCTATCTAGAATGACAATTCTGGAAAGGTCGCAGATTCCACATCATCGCCAAGTGACGGCATGGGAAAATCTATACTGCTCATGTGCACCAGCATGACGGCCGGAACATCTGCAGTACAGAAGAAAGAAGATATGGACAAGTACGCAGGGTCACTGGCCGCGGAAAAGGGCAGATTCCAATGCAGATTCCCCATGCAGAATCTGTGCGTGCCCATGTGCATTCAGCCTTATAGACACCAGTAGAGAGTGGAAACAGGCTGAATATAACATATCAGATTGTAAAGAATAAAGCATTTAAGTCTTCAGGGAGGTCAGATCATAAAGGCTGTACTGTATCAGAGTATATAGGAAATATAGCACACATAGCAATCTGCAAGTTAAAGGGTGTATCTCACACAGCCTGTGCGTTACTGTAAAGAGAGAAGAGAGTACTCACAGCAGAATCTGTAGAGGGAGGGAGGGGGAAATCACACACTTCTCAGAATCTGTCAGCACAAGGAAGGCGAGATCCCTCATGGGCTAGAAAAGGTGAAAACCATGCAGGAATGAAGCTGTGCTGATATATGAGAGCTAGTAAAGAAGATAGCTGCATACAGGAGTCACAGAATTTACGTCCAGCTTGTATTACTGGAAGGGATCTGCACACATGAGAAAAGTATGAAACTAGGAGCAGGTTGCAAACTGTCCATGAGGTGCAAGGAAGACAAATAAGACAATTAAGGTTGCAGCCTGAAACCTAATGCAATTTTTATTTAACTTAGGGTAGCTCCTGATAGATGTAAAAGTATTTTCCATGTCTGGGCGTCTACCTTTACATTGTATATTTATCTTTAAAAAACATTTTACAATTTACTTATAGAATTACGTTCCATAAAAAATGAGTAATATTGTAAATACATGGCATTACTTATCTTAAGTTGTAGCCTCTAGTATGGTTCAGAACTGCATTTATAGTTCTTCAGGCTTCAGAGCTGAAATTTCCTTGCTTGCTCAGTGTCTGTACACAGCATGAAAATTATAGTCTTTACACCAGGCATTGTAAAGTAATCTAACATAGGAAAAATAAACTGTTAGGGGCATTTCTGACAAAAACTATTTCCAGTAACAACCAGAAGAATGCCGACTGCTATTCCGGAATATGCAATAATAGAGACTGTAACTGAAAAAGATTGCAAGATAAGTCATTCGGTGTACATGCAAACATGCTTACCCTTTCATATATCTATATATAAATGGTGCATAATGGTGAACATATACATTAAGTACTGCATTATACATTATATAACTGATTAGTAAGCAATTGTCTGGATATGCTTGCAAATACACTTAGTGGTCAGAATATAGCACTATGAGCAGTAGTACATTTTTATGCAAAGTGGTTAGTATGTGAAGAGTGCTGATGTCAGATCACTTGTAAATAGCAGAGCGCTTAATTCTAGACATAATGAGTAAACAGGGACGGAACAATGTATGTGCTAGTAAATGGCTTTTGGATGCCGGAGCTTAGTAGAGGGTTATTAGTCTTGTATAGGAAGCAGATGAACAACAATCACATAACAGTAATCTGAGTCTTGGTGCAAGTCATATCTCAGCCTCTGAACAAAGACCACAATGCATGAAATTACAATCTATGGGTCAGGAAAAAGGTAGCCCCTCAATGTATTAAATGGGCTGACTGCAATAGTCACAAGTCTGTGTTGAGAGGGACCAGGAAACAGAACGTCAAGGGATCTTGGACAAGTCAGAATGGAAGTAGCAGGAGATGAGTACACTGAGTGGGACTTGTTTTATTGCTTTACACCATTCCAAGCTTCTCTTAAAAAGTAAATAACCAGCTGAACAACGCTTTTAAGTAGGTGGTCATAAGAACTGGCCATTACGTGTATTTGGAAAGCACACTATGTATCATGCAGTCTATATCAATGAACTAATATTTACAGCAGTGACATTTGTCTTCTATAAATCCCATAACACACTTTGACCTTTTTGGATCTTCATGTTATGTTCTAATTGATAACTACTGTGTGAACATACTTAACCGATACATCTAAGAATGAATATAATGAACATATACTAATGTAATATCTATGGTAGAAAAAGCATTAACAAGATGATTAAGGTTACATGATTTAAAGCTGAACACTTTATATACAAGCTTAGTTTATGAAGGGGCAATCTTCTGATACTTGTCCAAACCTGTGCAGTTCATTGGTACACCCCAGTTTTTGCTGAAGAACTAGTAAACCAAACCAATACATTGTTTAGACCCCTGATGATAGTTGATTGGTGGGAATTAGTGTTTTCTGTCAGCTAAGAATCAGGGCTCTGTCACACGGGTGCATCCGGGCGCCACTGCTCCCGTCTTCCTGCAGGATAAGACCGCCGCACTGCAGGTACGGACGATTCTCCGCACCGCCGGCATAAAGAACACATAACCGGCTCCATTGCCGGTCATGTGTTCTTTCTTCCGGCGATGCGGAGAGTCGTCCGCACTGCGGGTGCGGCCATCTTCTTCGTGCAGGAAGACGGTCGCATCGGCGCCGGGATGCACCCGTGTGACTGAGCCCTCAAGCTAAGCTCACAGTATCACTAGAGAACCACTGAACAGGGTATACTATATACAAACTTGACTAATTCAATCCATTCTTATGATTTGTACATCTTCAATGAATGTTTGTGAGATGGGTTTACCAGCACGGTCAATCCAGTGAATCAATATTAGATTCAGTTGTGATATGGCATCTGAAGAGCATTAGTTTAATATGTTCTTTCAGGTCTCCCTTAGGTTGATTCACTGTAGATCACAATTTAATTATTGTGATATACCATTTAAAAGGACAATTGTCTTGTGTTGAAATATTGTTAATGTCAGCAAAACAAACAGAGTCTCAATTTATGTACCAGTAATGCTTAAATTATATCTTTTTAAGTATTCCGAAGTACAGACTGAAACATACTTTTGCCATGTCTCTATGTCATGTTAGTTGAAAGTGCAGCTACTGTTTAAACCAGAGTTTCTCAACTCCAGTCCTCAGGGACCTCCAACAGATCATGTTTTCAGGATTTCCACAGGTGATGTAATTATTTTTGGTGCCTCAGACATTGCCACAGGTGTTTCTACTATAGCATATCCTGAAAACATGACATGTTGGGGTCCATAAAGACTGGAGTTGAGAAACTCTGGTTTAAACAGTAGCTGCACTTTCAACTAACATGACATAGAAACATGGCAAAAGTATTAATCAGTGGGGGTTCCACTGTTGAAAGCCTTGTTGATTGCTAGAAAGAGGAGGCTGTAGCACTAACCTAAGCGCTGTCTGCTGTCTTTGATGCTGTTTGGCTCTTTCTGGCAGCAAGGCCTGCATAGAGGTGTATAGAAAACGCTATAGAACTCTATGCAACTGCCTTCAGCTGCCGGATTGAGCTAGAAGCATCGAAGATAACCAAGGGGGTACAGCACTTCGATGCGTAATGCAATCCCCTCATTCTAGCGATCATCAAGGGTATCAGCAGCAGGACCCCCACTGATTAATGCTTTTGACATATCTCTATAAAATGTCAAAAGTTAGTTGAAAGTGTAAGTATTCTTTAGGCCTCAGTCACACGGGCGCATCGCCACCCGTACACCGGCGCCCATGCGCCCGTGGGACTGCAGGAAGGAGACGGCCGTACCTAAAGACAGCCGTCTCTCTGCAGCGCCGGAGGAAAGAACACATGACCGGCAATGAAGCTGGTCACATGTTCTTTCCTCTGGCGCTGCAAAGAGACGGCCGTCTGCAGGTACGTACGTCTGCTGGTGTCAGTCACACGGGCGCATCGGCGCTGGTGTGCGGGTGCCGATGCGCCCGTGTGACTGAGGCCTTAAACTGAACAGTGAATGAATGAATGAAAACCTGAATGACTGAGATAGCCTTCATAGTACAAAGAATATTTCCAAAACATTCAAATGGCAAAGTTTGGCAACTGGATTTTATTTGTTTACAGAGATATGAGTATATTTACTGTTTTGTTGCTATGGCAGCCATTATTTATACAAATTTGACATCAGAAAATATAGTCACACTGGTTGTTGCTCTTCAGTTAGCTCCAAATGAAAAAGTCACTTTGTTACTGAATGAGCCTGCTGTCAGAACGAAAGATGAAAGTTGGTCAGTTGCTCACACGTTAATTCAAAATTGAACAATATGACTGTAAAGCACATAACACGTAAAATTAAAACAATTATAAATCATGGTAAAATAGAACTGTTAGCCAATTATTCAGAAAAATAATAAATATGAAGAAAAAATAATTTACAATGATATTAACACTTTAGGTGCTTATATCATATACCTCAAAGAGGTTGTCCCACTTCTAGCTGTTCTGCTGCAGGAAGCACACAGCTCTGTACATTGTGCAGTGGCCTAAACTAGTATTGCAGCTTAAGTAACATTCATTTCAATAGGACACAGCCTGCAGTACCAAATGGGGCCACTGTGTAAAGTTTGGAGCCGTCTGCTTCCTGCAGTACAACAGCCAAAAGTGGGGCAACCCTCTTTATGCTAAACATTTGTGATATGTGGGGATACCACCTTTGGAAAACAGGGTTATGCTGAAAAGGTGGGTGGATGTCCCAAACTCTGGCAGGATACAGCCTCCGAGCTCAGTCACATGGGCGCATCGGCACCCGCACACCGGCGCCGATGCGCCGTGTGACTGACAGTTAGAAGACGGCCGTACCTGAAGACGGCCGTCTCTCCCCAGCGCTGATCATAGAACACATGACCGGCAATGGAGCCGGTCATATGTTCTTCCTCCCGGCGCTGCAGAGAGACGGCGGTCTTCAGATTCGTTCGTCTGCTGGTGTCAGTCACACGGGCGCATCGTCGCCGGTGTACGGGTGCCGATGCGCCCATGTGGCTGAGGCCTAAACTAGCAGCCATACTAGGCAGTATTGGTTCAGGTGTCCATTTTCCAAATAGATAGGAGTCCCACTATCAGAAATGTATGGCATATCCTGTGATGCATGTATGATTGTCTAAGCAAGCACCGTTTAATAAGTTAATTATTTTTATTTTAAATACGATAAGGCTGGGGTCACACAAGATGGAAGTCCCGCTGAAATGAATGACCGCACCGAAAAAATGCGCAGCTTCCAAACCCACAGCCTTTAGCCGCGGGTTTGGAGCGGTTTCGCCGTCGGCATTCCGCTGCAGCTTTTTCTCCCAATAGAGAAGATAGAGGCCACTGCGGAAACGACTTCCGCACTGCATGTCAGTTTTCATGCTGCTTGGCCAGAACAGATTGGACGCAGCATGTGGATGAGATTTTGCAAAATGTCATCCACTTTGCTGGCTAATCCCAGGTTTAGGAGCCATGGGCGGAATTGCCGTGCTGACTTTCCGCATGGAAATTTCGCCCCATGTGAACCCAGCCTAACTGTTCTTGCTTTTAGCTATGTCATTTGCAAATTTTGAGGCTTGCTATAGTTTACCGTATATCTCTACTTTATGGACTACTTAATCTGCAGCTGTAATTGGTAACAACTAAAGTACAGATGTATCAAATGTTAACTTAATATTTAATGTGTCATGATAACTTAACTACAATGCTACAAATCAAGTTATCACAATGAGTCAGTCACATTAATGACTGCTACATCTGTAATACATAATTGGAAATGTTTAATATACAGCCCTAAGAGCTGCAAGTTACAGCTTCTCTCAGCATATATCTAGTCTACACTTTTTCTGGTATGAATCTTACATTCCAAGGGATGGACTATTGAAATCTCGCTATATAAATCACCTTATACGCATGAGAACAATAGTGTTTGGAAAAGTTGAGAAGAAAGTGTCAGATCTTGGTACACACTGCTATAAACACAGCATGCTCTCCATTAACTTTGACTGCATAGATGTTAGTGTTTGATTTTCTCAAAATCGAACCAGCATCTCCCTAGTCAGATTGTACATGTACAAATGCATGGGCAGGATTACTGCAGAGGTAATGTTTTTAATAGCCATCATGAATAAAGTTTGCCTTGCGTGTGTTTCCTGTTTGAGGGATTCAGTTTTGCAAAACTAGTTTTTTGGAGAATAAAATTACAATATAACCTTAACCATAAATGAATTAAATAGCTGGAAAGCCAAGAAATGCACTTTTCTATTTCTGACTAGTCACAAACTTACTATTTTTAAGGAAAGTTTAGCACCACCAGGAAAGTTGTTTGTAGTGCCTACAGCTGTCAGCACACAGGGTGAATATTCTATTCTGCTTCTTTCACATAGAGTCTGGAAAAGCTCTCTTCCCAAGAGGCAGTCTGTCATTACTTTAGACATGTATATTGTATTTTCTACAGTATGTGGACTTTGCAAGAGTACATTAATTTGATATTCATGATGTATATAGCATAAAATGGGAAAATGTATGGATTTCGGGGTGGATTCAGCACTATTAATATGAATAGATGTGTCCCTGGATATAAGGTTATATAGTTACATATACATGACAAAGGAATAAACTGGGGTGAGATATAATACAAACTACTGTGAATCCAGAAAATATACTGACACAATACAACAATACTGGTGAGAAATAGAAAGCTGGACAGGTAGATATTTACTAGTATAGATATTTACTAGTATAGGTAGTTAGTGGACAGTATATATATATATGCCACTGACACGTGAATGACATGATTACCTAATGACAACAGCACCTGTCAAGGGGACAATTATATACTTTTGGGAAGTAATGTAGAGGAGTTAGTTTTTGAAGTTGATGTGTTGCAAGCAGGAAAAATTGTCAAGTGTAAGGATCTGAGTGACAGTGACAAAGGCCAAATTGTGATGGCTAGACAACTGGTATACAGTGGATAGTACCTACTAAAAGTCAAAAGAAGAATGCCTGGTGACTCGGAGCCATGAATTCCCAAGGCTCATGGTGCGTGGAGAACAAAGGCTAGCCTGTCCGATCCAGTCACACAGAAGAGGTACTATAGCACATATTGCTGAAAAAGTTAATGGTGGCTATGATAGAATGGTGTCGGAGTACATAGTGCAGCACAGCTTGCTGTATATGGGGTTGTTAAGCCACAGGCAATTCAAAGAGGACATGCTGTAAATCAATGGGCGTTTAGCACTGCATATTACATGCAGAAAATTATTCATGTAATACGCAGACAAAATATATGCAAATACGGAAAATGGAACAATATCTTTGCAGCGCCACCTATTGGACTGCAGCATTCTTTCCAATCAATGTCAGGCAAAATATGCCTGTGTGAACCCTTAAGCTAAGAGGGTTTAAAGCATCCACTTTTGGTCTTGTGCATATCTTACCATGATGGGATGGAGCTGTTTTGGCGGCATAAACAAAAATAATAATTTGGGAAGGTTGTTTTAATGTTATGGCTTATTGAACATAGGTGATCATAATTGCTTGACTGTTGAGCTCCTTCTAAGATATAGAACATTTAAGAAATGGACGGTAGGAATGATGTATCAAACAACTTAGCTACAATAAAAAAAATAAGCGATTTATAGAATGAAATCCACAATGTACAAAGCTCTTTTTTGTGTAGGTACATGCTACAGGTTATCAATATTAGCAAATTGTGTGATTTTTAATTAATCATCAGATAATTTTCCAAAAAAAAGGAGCACACCAAACAAAATAACAGAAGGAAAGGTGGACTCAAGGACAGACTGCACTCACATTATTCAGATGCAGCATGCAATTAGATTTTCAATTGACCTGGTAATGGATTGTTGGTGATCTTATTTCATGTAATTGCAGACTGAATTCCTCATCAAAACAAGGTGTAATGTAGAAAATGGGATTCCTGCTATGTGTTTAAATGATGCATACTTAGAAGGAGAGTACTGATTTTCAAGATCATGATAGGAAGTCATTTCATATTAAGACTTTTGTCTGGTTACTATTTTTAATTGTGTAAATATATATTGCAATATTTGGCCCATGACTGTTACTGTCTTAACCCTTTCCAATCCACTGTCTGACGTCTAAAGACATTCTATTTGAAGGCTGTACAGCTCTGATGTCAGAAGACGTCCGGCAGGGTATTCTTACTGTATGTTACTGGCCGCTCTGTTGTCGGGGGCCTCTCCAGCATGTCCAATACCACGTTATTGGCTCTAGCCAGCAGATGGCGCCATTGTATAATGGCAGAAAGAGAAAGTCCCCTAGGAAACCCTGAATCCAAAATTGGATTGCAAAGGGTTAAGAACATTCCTTAAATCATTTCAACATCTGTTTTTTGAGAATTCAAATACTATACTCTCAGAACAGTCTTCTCAAAGCTTGAGCTTTGATTTGAATTGTATATAGCCAATCATTAATATACATATAAAGTGTACATGACATTTTGTCTGTCTGTATGGCTCCAACAATCTATCTTTTAGCCTTTTTTAGCGAGCATGCACATGGCCATGTTTTACATAGAACCTTTATAGCCAGATGCTATATTCCTGTATACCATTGTGGCATCTGTAATATGTCCTTGTCTGACTACTGGTCACCTGACCTGAACTCCATGACACTTTACAGACACTTAAATGTTTTCATAATACGCTTGTGTGAAACAGACAATTTCAAATTGAAGCATGCAATATTTAATAGATATAATTCTATTTTAGTAGTGGTTCATATGTATATATAAAAAGGAATGTAATGTTAAAGGGGTAATCAGGTTTTAGTAAGTGAATGTTATTCTTTGTATAATGAAACCTATAAAATTATCTAATTTACTTTTTGTATCAAATTCCTCATGATTTTTAAGATCTCCTGTAGCAGCTCACGTCTGTTACAAATTTGTCCGCTACATGGGGGCAAGCCCGGGCTGACATCAGTTTGGCCCATGTAACAGGAGTGCTGGTTTATGTGCCTTGCCATTCGTCGCCGTGTGCCAACCAGGTCACATCATCTGGTGGTATATGGTGTGATTGGTCGATGTGGGGGTATTGTCCCCAACTTGCCAATCAGCCACTATTATAGTATTTATATTCTGAATCTTCCTCTCAGAGGGTGCCTATTATTCCTCTGTATGTAGAGTCCTGGTCTGTTGTCTTGAGTACAGCATTGCTTTACAGTCAGATAAGTCCCTGAAGTTTCATATCCTTACTTACACTTTGTTACTCTGTTGTTATTAACATCTGACACATTGTTGCCCCCTTTTCCATTTAAGTGACAGTTTAGGTAGCTGCCAGTCTCCTGGCATGGGGTTGCCCTTGTCAGGGCGATCTCTCTGCTTTTAGGCATGGCTCTTCCTATATTAGGTAGCTATGGTGAGATTTTGGAACCCCCATTTTTAAGTCCTGTTATTGTCACTTTTTGCTAAGTTATTTATTGTGTGTATATTTGTCCTTTTGGGCAACTATTGTGTCTGATTTGGACAAGGTATGTTGGTGTTTAGATCAAGCAAAACATCTTAGCTTTTTCTCATTTGGTTTGAGTTTTCATTGTTTACCGAAAATGAATAGAAAACTATACTAGTCATGTGATAGACATGACATGTAATGGTACATGGCTTGTTACTGTAACTATAATCAGTATTGTATCTGTTGCTGGAGATCTCCCATATAAAGCTCATAGTACTGTAGTTATTGTCAACTTTGAAGAGCTCATGTGTCATGGTTGATTTCCAATTTTAAAAACACATCATCATCACCATTATTATTACTCTTACCAATATTGGACCTATACAGCAATAACTGCAGTATTTGAATGCGTTTATATGGTGTTACATGCATTGCAGTATACTTAGTGTGTTTACAGGTGGTTTTGTTATATATTTATCCTATGAAAGGCTCTATGGTGGTGATCTCTTGAAATTAGAAACTTTTTACCTATATATAATTAGGATGGTATACTGGGTCTGCTGCAAGGGCCCTGTGTCAGAGATTTGGTACATTCATCTGTAAATCATTTAATCATATTTTTTTGTTTTTTTCTTTAACAATTTAAATTATATAAAATCTCCTGAGAACCAGTTCTATCCTTTTTATGACTTGCTAATATAAATTCTGGTAAAACCTGGTTCCTTAGATCTTGTCTCTGAGGCTGCAGCTGGAGGAGCTTTTGGAATGGAAACATCTACAACCCTTCACAGCCTTCTCTATATTTTTCTCACATATTATCAGCAACAGAAAATTATAAGGACAAGCAGTATAAAAATAAATACTTCTTTCCCAGCACAGCACATCAGCATGCACATGAGCACTATATCCTCTGTCATATGACCTTTATTGAAGCTAAATCAAGAGTTGCTTTGTCGGAAATACCTGCTACAGCTGAATACTACTGTCATAGACTGCACAGACTAGGTAATAATGCAAGTTAAAGAGGATCAGTCACTACTGGCATTCTTTAGATCCTCTATTATTCCTCTTAAATATGTATGAAGAAATTGACAACTATGTGTTACCATTCACCTTTTTAACACTGATTGGATAATGTCATACTATGCAAATCTCCCTAAGGAGAAAAGATAGCGTTCCTGACCTACGTCACAGGCCTCTCGCTAGCCAAGCCAGAAAACTACTGCACACTGGATAAGGGGCAAACATCATCAAACAGCTGTCTGTGTATAGATTCAGGCTTGGCTTTCAATTCCCAGTCATTGTTACATGACTTGTATAAAGAGTCTAACATTGACTTGCAGGAATGCTGCCTTCCAATAGGTGGCGCTGCATAGGTATTGTTCTATCTCCCTTATTTGCATATTACCCAGAGGAGCATGAATGGCCTTATAAGTCTCCTTACTCACTCACCATCTAGGTGCTCTCCCTAAGGAGAAAAGATAGTGTTCCTGATCCACGTCACATGTCTCTCGTTAGCCAAGCCAGAAACTAACTGTACACTGATGAGGGGCAAACACTCCAAAATAGCTGTCTGTGTATGAATTTTGGCTTGGCTTTCAATTCCCGGTCATTGTTACAAGGCTTGTATAAAGAGTCTAACATTGAGTTGCCGGAAGGCTGCTTTCCAATTGGTGGCTCCTCAGAGGTATTGCTCCATATCCCTTATTTGCATATTATGCAAAGACACTCAGTTGTCAATTTCTTCATACATTTCTAGGAGGAACGACAGAGGAACAGCACAATGCAGAGTTTTAATAAAAGATGATCTGAAATTGCTATTTCAAGAGGAATGCAAGTATTACTAAAATAGTCATGTTAGGAGGTGTCAGTTCCTCTTTAAGCGTCATCCCATAGTTATGAACTTCCCACATACTGTAGTTCAAGGAGAGGTAATATGAAATGGCAGCATGCAGTGTTGAAATGTTACACTTGTGCAGTGCTAGAATAAATAACGAATTCAGTAATTCAAATTTTCATTGCTACGTATAGTCTGTTTGGCTCGGTTATGGGAGGATAGTAAGTATGACACAGGTCTAATCACAAATTCAATTTCATAAATATGGAAATTTAATACAAAGTGTTACCACACTTACTTATAATGCAGTAGCTTCTTGTTTTATGCTTTGTCGTGTTCCCTGCAGAGTACAGATAATTATATTGATTGGCACAGGGGGATAAAAATTTCATACAATAGCTTGCTCGAAACTACTGACAATTTATTGGAGATTTGCTCGTTTTCATTAACTAGTTCATATTTTGCTAGATAATATTTTAATAAAGGAACTTAATGTTTCATTTGATTTATTCACCTATTATAACAGGGCATCCAAAACCTAAGATAGTATTGTATTTTTCGGACTATAAGATGAACCCCAGGTTTATACAACAGAAAACAGGAAAAAATATGTCATACTAATTTAAATGCCTCTGGGAGTTTAGCAAAGTGGAGGGGCTGCTGTCATTAACTTTGGTGTTCTAATATAGGAAAGGGGGTTAAGGGTGGCGTCAAACGGCCGTGTAAATATGTGAGAATATGTGTGCAAAACGCTGATTATGTTGCTCTTCAAATCTCGTTCATGCACAAATACACTGCACTGCGGTGAGCATATTTGCACAAACGCTTATGTGTCTTTGCCCTAACAGTCAGCTCCTATTAGGGCAGCCAGCCACAGACGCACGCAATACACAGAAAATAAAACTCATTGATTTCAGTAGGTTAATTCTCATTTTCGTTTTTGCATTTCACACACGTGAAAAAACAATCATGTACTATTATAGGGCGCATTTGTGCACCAAAGAACACATAGGGCTGCATTCGTGCACAAGATACACTCGTAATTGTGCATTACGCTGTGCAATTTTGCGGTAAAAAGAACACATCTGGAAATAATTAAATTATGTAGCCTTTTAAATTAAGAGACTAGTGTGTCCCGTACCCATGTGTAATGCCCCCATTAGCGCAAAAAGTACAGTGACAGGCACAAAAATGCACTCAAAAGCATGGCATTCACAGTACAAATATGATGCACTAAAGTGTGAGTTTTTCCGCTTATGCCTGTGTGAGTGCACCTTAAACATAGTGTGTCCATTCAAACATGTTACAGCATTGCTGCAACATTGTACATGCGCTCAACAGACACAGCTTTGCAACGTACACATGCAGCTCTGCAGCACGCACAATTCTGCGGGATCCTCCACATGTGTGTATTTTATTTACATCAGTATTTTGTGAGCAAAAACCTGGAGCGGGTCCAAAATATGCAAGAAATGCAAATTTCTCCATTATAATTTCTCTTCACACCTGGTTTTGGCTCACAAAATACTGATGTAAAATACGCTCATCTGAATAAGCTCTGCTATATCCACATACAGCTCTGCAGCATTCATATACACACATACAGTTCTGCTACATACACATACAGCTCTGCAGCATTCATATACACACACACAGCTCTGCTATATCCACATACAGCTCTGCAGCATTCATATACACACACACAGCTCTGCTATATCCACATACAGCTCTGCAGCATTCATATACACACATACAGCTCTGCTACATACACACACACAGCTCTGCTACATACAAACACACAGCTCTGCTGGCATGTTAAACACTGATTTTATGCATACTTCAGGTTCCCACATAAGGGTGCATTAGCGTGCACATTTGAGGCTGCAAAATCTGCTCATAGAATGCACAGCGAATAGAAGCCATTGATCTAAATGGTTCCTTCACACTGTGTTTTTTTCCGCGTAAATTTTGATCATGTGGAAAAAAAGTGACATGCTCTATTTTGCTGCGCAATTGTGCACCGAATACCCAATCTGCCTGAAATCGTACAGTAGACTACACTATTTTGCAGGGCTAAACGATAACACCTGGGCCTACTAAGTCAGCTGATCCACCCACCAAGTCAGCTGACCCACCTACTATGTCAGCTAGCTGCTTACTAAGTAGGCTGCCCTCCTACTCAAACAATGGCGCTGCCAGGACCTTTGGTCCAGGCTGGCTTCATGCAGGCATGTATGAGCACACATTGCGCAGAGAATAGAACCCACTATCTTCAATGGGGTCACTTTCAATATTGCTTTGCGCATGCATGATGCGTGTATGCCCGTGTGAAGACACCCTAAATCCCCACATACATGTGTAGTGATATATGACCCCCTCTAGCTGCTTCCTGGTCACAAAGCTCCTGGTCCTATTGACATAATCAGAGGTCCTGCTGCCACTACAAGACCTTTGATCTTTTCTATTTTCTGTCCTTGACTGTACAGAAGAGGACCTGCACCCCCAAATGCCACTGTTATTTCTGATCACAGCTGTGGTGGGAGGGTGCTGGCTGTGTAAGACAGCCGATATCCAACTGTATATAGAGCGGATTCGGCTCCCTGTCCCATTCACATACACAGCATGTTGAGGACGTCTATTTACACCCTAACTACATGAGGTATGTGCAATTAGAGCATAAATAGTCATAGGTGTGTCACGAAGAGGTTAAAGTGGAACAGAGGATTTACAGAAATACTCTGTTGTATCTGTATTTGTTCCTGTTCAAATATTTTTAGTTATTCATTTTTTATTCTTCTACTCTTATTGCAGTAAAGATGTTGATGCATTTACCAGAAGAAGATTTACCAGTATCTATTAAACATGAATTCACTGCTTTTATGTGAAAATGCTCTTGAAAGCCATTTAAACCCTACTAATTTTATACGTTGTAGGCGCTAATGACATTATTTTCTCTAAGTTTAACTAATTTACTTTGTGCTAGTGTTCTATTGTCTTTATTGGCTCTGCATCTAGGCTCTCTGTTTTCCTTACATTGCCAAAATCAATGCTTCAGCTTGTATATAAGAATGTATGAGTAGAAAGATACATATGTAATTATTTAGGAATATATATTGAAGTATATTTATTGTTTACATCAATTTTCCTGCAGTGATGAAAGAGTTAAATCAAGCAAAATTTGTTCAACTGCAGTCATCAGCCTTAACTATCAACTGTATTAGCCTATCCTAATTAAAAAGAACCGGTCAGCACATTTGAGCCCCATTAACTATGTTATGGGGCTCAAAGGTGAGGGAATGGGGGTCCAGGCAGCTATGTCTCATACTCACTGTGTCCCCCGTTACAGCGCTGTGCCTCCAAGAAATAAGCATACGCACACAGCGTGCCTATTTTTTGCTGGCTGTGCACATGTGCTCTCTCATAGACAGCAATGGCAGAGGCACACATATAGCCTTCTGAAAAGAGTTGAACTGTGTACGCACACCGATTTCTTTGGGGCATAGGGCTAGAACAGGGGAACTGGTGAGTATGAGACACAGCTCTCTGGACCCCCATTCCCTCTCATTGAGTCCTATAATGTAGTTGATGGATTCTCTTAAAAGTCTGTTCATGTAGTACAAGATTCCTAATTACACTCATGTTATAATACCATTCAATATTTGCACAATATTACTCTATAAGACCAAATAATTATGCATCAATAACATTTCAATACAGTGTCCGTGTCATAGTCAGCTATAGAAACAGAAGCATGGATCCACCGTTGCAATCAGATTTGGCTTAAGGCTAAACTCTCTTTCACAAAGGTATGGATTTGCACAGAATCGTCAGGCCATATTCTTACAGTAGTCCAAAGACAGTCCTCTGAGGGCTTGCAGGTGATAAAGTGTGGGGAATTAGATACCAGAATCAAAAAAATGAAGCATGGTCGAATAAATCAACAACCTTACTACATAGATAAGAGGATCAGCTGTAATGTCTATATATTACTATAACTTCAAGTCAACTCTATATTACATAGTTAGACAGACAAAATTTTCTAGAATATCATTTTATGTTGTAGTTGTAATATTTATGCTCTGCAGTCATCCCATACCATGGAAAACTAGATAGAGCACTGTTAATTCATCCCCCAATTTTAGAGTACTCATTATAACTTTGGCATGAAGCATTTTCCAGGTATTTAGCCATCAGCATTTAGTTGGCAATGGGTGATTCATTACTTGTCCGGCTAACACATTTCTACTGCTCAATGCTGTGGTATGTTTTACACTACTCTAGTTGAAACTTTACACGGTCAATGAGTATCCCAAGTTTGTGTGAAACTGATTGGCTATAGATGATCATCGCAACTTCAGCAAGGCAAACATTTAACAACATTTAATTACTTGTATAGGGTAATGTAGATTTGGGAACAATAGGATATGTAGTCATAAAAACAAACGGTCACCTCTTCTTCAACGGAGGAACCAGGTTCACCAGCGTAGAAACACATGGAGCTCTAGACATATTGGCAGTCCATCCGTTATTTATAAGCAAGCAGTGAAATAAAGTGTCAGGTCTAACGTGCAAAAAATACTTTATTCTTTAAAAACAGCAGGCATCAGGCTTACAGATGACGCGTTTCCATGGACTCAGCGGTCTTCATCACATCTGATGTGATTAAGACCTCTGTGTCGGTGGAAGCGCATCATCTGTAAGCCTGATGCCTGCTGTTTTTAAAGAATAAAGTACTATAGGATAGTGTGTCCAAGATTGCCACTTGACTGAATGATCACCATCCTACTATGGGCATATAATAAAATAAAAATAAATAATAAATCTTGTTATTTGTATAGTGCCAACTTATTCCGCAGCGCTTTCAAGTAACTTATTTATTAACCCCCACACCAAGCTGGGTACTCATTTTACCAACCTCAGAAGGATGCAAGGCTAAGTTGACCTTGAGGCGGCTATCTGAACCATGCGGAGATTGAACTCGCAACCTTCAGGTCATGTAAAATAGACTTCCACATAAAGTAATTGTCCATATATTACTCCATACTAAAATAATATGACTTGCACTCCTTGACTTGGAGCAACAGATAACTGAGATCATGCTCTCTAGAAGCTAAAGAACAACCTCTGCAGGAAGTTATACATCTATTTTTAAAGGAGAACTGCCACCTCTCCTGATATTTCTGTTTTATTAAACATTTGCATTCCCCATTAAGTAGCAATTTTGCAGCATCTTTTCTCAGGTCTCTACATTGTGTCATTGCTCTGTTATTCCTCCAGCCTTTGAAGACTAATTTGTCAACTGGGCGTTACTAGTTCAGGATGCATTCCTGCACAGGGTGACACCCTCCAATCAGTTCAGACTTTACTAGACTGTATAGGGACACACCCCTTTAACAATGGGAATGGTGATGCTTAGTTTTCAATTTATTGTCAACAGAATTGTCCCCAGAGGCAAGAAAATACCCTATTGGTTATAATCCCATTAAAATATAACTTTTATTACACCAATCTAAAATATACATATGGAGCAAGACAGTTTAAAAATACAGGATTAATAAATAGATAAATATAGACCAGAGATTGGAGCTGCAGGAAGATCATTTGCTTATTTCCTGTGCATTCTGGGAGCAGCAAAGAATCACTGTAAGTGGGAAGATTTCTGGGATAAGTTGGGTCTAGCTGTTCGGAGTACATTGCCAGCACGGGATTAGATGGGACTAGCTGCCCGAACCGCGCGCAAAGTTGTGCACTTAGTAGCATCTTATAGGTTATGTATCTTCAGTACAATTCTTGACTTTTAGAAGTTTGGAAGTGGACATCAACTGACAACAGGGAAAAGGAAAGGTGCCAAAAGCAATAAAAAAAGGATCTTGGGGTTTGTCAAAAGCAAAGAAAAGTACAAGATGCTATTGGATGCTTATAAGATGTAAATGGTGAATTAGTTAAGAATGATGTTGAGAAGGCCAAACTTTTAAATTCCTATTTTGTATCGGTTTTCTCTCAGAAAGTAGATGGAACATCAACTGATTCCCCCAGTGCTATTGGGGGAATAGAAGAATGCAGGATATCTATAAGCAGAGAGATGGTGAGAGAACACTTAGCTAACTTAAATGAATTCAAGTCTCAATGTCCAGATGAATGAATTTATTAGAACCACACTAATAAAAATGAGAAAAGTATCCCAACATCGCCATATAAACTATAAACACCAGGATTGAATAAATACAATTCTGTAGATAGATGTATGATAAGTGATTGAATACTCCTAATTCAAGGAATGCTATTTAGCTGTCTCAAGATATGAACACCATATGCGTATATATATATGTAGAAGTGGATTACAAATTTGGAAGCGTATGAAATAACATTGATACTAAATACAATGACTAAAGTAATATATCACCTCAGTATGCACCCGCTGCCCTCTGGGGGAAGTAGCTGAGAGTAACAAAACTATGCTATAATAATCTTTATTTGTATAGCATTAACTTATTCTGCAGCGCTTTCGAGGTACCAGGGGAACACAAATAATATGAAAATTACAGAAATTACAAAAGTTACATGTGGTATTCAATTATTCAGAAACAAAGGGGGTGGGGGTGATACAGGAGGTACAGGGGTAGACAGTGGATCAAGGGGGAACACAGCAATGTGACGATAACATGTGATACACAGTTTTTAGGACACAAATGGGATGGGGGTAGAACAGGAGGTATGGGGCAGGTAGTGTACATGATGGTGAAAAGTGGAAAGCCATAAGAAAGGGCAGGGGGCATATTGTCAGGGTGGGGGACTAGACGAGGAGGTGTGGTATGCTTCTTAGAGGAGGTGCATCTTTAAGGCATGTCTGAAGTTCCGTGCATTGGGGATTGTCTTTATTTTTTTTCGGGTAGTACGTTCCGCAGGATCGGTGCTGCTCTAGAGAAGCCCTCGAGGCAAGCATATGAGGTTTGTATTAAAGGGGTTTTTAGTCTGAGATTGTTAGCAGAGTGGAGTGGGCAGGTTGGGTGATGTATGGACAGGAGGGAAGCGATATACATAGTCGCATCACTGTGGAGAGCATTGTGGGCAAGGGTGATGAGTTTGAATTGAGTTCTGTAGTGTATGCTCAGGCAATGCAGCAACTGGCATTGTGTAGAGGCATCTAAGAAGTGGTTGAACAGGAAGATGGGTATAGCTGTAGCATTTAGTAAAGATTTAAGACTCTCTCCGCGAGTCTGGTGTGGGTAAGGCCAATGAGCAGCGAGTTGCAAAAGTTGAGTCGGGAATGGATGAGGGTGACAATGAGTGCCTATAGCATGCCTGTGATGAGGAACAGATGGATTTCCTGAGCAATGTTCCTGAAGTGCAGGTGACATGATCGGGCCAGAGATTGGATGTGCGGGGGAAAAGGAGAGGTCAGGATCCAGTGTGACCCCAAGGTATCGGGCATGCGGTCTGGGGGTTATGATGGTGCCAGATACTGATATGAAGATGTCGGGGGGAGGTCGGCTGCTTGAGGGAGGTTAGCTTTAGAGAGGTTAAGTTGGAGAAAAAGGGAGGGCATGGTGTTAGAGACAGCAGACAGACAGTCAGTGATGTTTTGGAGGAGAGATTTTGCGGAAAGAAGTATGCCTGACTTAAACCTAGCAACCCTAGTACCAACCCGCCACCCTCATTTGTCAATTTACTCACGTCATCGACCTGTCATTAGCTAAGCCAGAATTCTACTGCACACTGATGAGGGGCAAACACCCTGAAACAGCTGTCTGTGTATGGATTCTGGCTTGGTTTTCAATTTCCAATCATTGTTATAAAAACTTGTATAAAAGATAAAAGGTCAGACATTGATTTGCAGAAATGCTGCCATCCAATAGGTGGCGCTGCAGAAGTATTGTTCCATCTTCCTTATTTGCATGAATTTATTAAGAATTATTCAGGATGAATAACAGTGGAACTGTGCAATGTGCAGAGTTAGAAGAAAAAATACTCCAAAATTGTTATTTCACGAGGAATACACGTATTTACTAAAGTAGACATCTCAGGACATGTGATAGGTCTTCTTTAAAGAAAAACAAATCTATTTACTTTAGAAAAAGATTTAACTTGATAGTCACGTCATTTAGTTTTATCTCTCAGAGATACCTTTGTTTTTCAAGTTTTTATCAATTTAATAAGTTTTTTTTCAATACGCATCTGTCTTTTTCCATTTGTTACATTTCTGACACATTCAATTTTATGTGCCTAGATGTTTAGAATATAATATTGTAAATGATTCCACCCCACAATTCACAGCACTACTGTTTTATATTGTTCAGTCATTGTTTTCTCTTTTCCTGTTGCCTTGACTCCCAACATTTGGTTTTAGACTCTATTTTTGAAATGTTGGCTGCATTTCTAACTGCAAATGACTTTGTGAATGCTGCTTTTTTAATAAGAAACTAATATCATTATTTCTTCAGGTTTACAGATTTACATAGGACTATTAAAGACCAAATGTTAATAACAGCATGATGTTATACTGTCTGAAAGTACTGCATGTCAATTTACCACTGCAAATGGCTTGCCACATATATGTGCTTTAAGTAACACATTAGAAAAGCATGTTTTGTCTTGGAGGTTAGTAATGATGTAATAAGGACAAACTAAGCAAGTTCTGTAATTTGTTAGATATTTACAAATATCAAGGATTAGATTATTTCATAGCAAAACTTTATGGTGTATATTATATATAAATCTGTCAGTCTACTGAGCGGGTCTCTCTCCTAACAAGACCCGCTCACTTGTTTCAAAAGTGGCGGAGCCGACACATAAAGCCTAAAAAGGCACATTGTTGCTCACATCCCTACTTGTGCAAAAATTTGCAACTGGCATCAACTGTTTAATGCATGTGTCCCTATGTCTTAGGGCTACTTCTCACTGGTAAGAAAATTGTGCGAGATTTGCACATTGCGAGATGCAACAAATATGAAACCCATTCTTTTGAATGCGTTCATTCACACTTGCAATGTTTTCCTGCGTCGCACCACATTGCAATGTGATGCAGGAAACGCATCGCATCATGTCCATTCTGTTTCCTATATTGCGCATTGTTTTCATTGGGGATGGCAGCAGCGAAGCCGGCCCCATTGAAGTCAGTGGGTGAAGATCTCTATCTCCTGCTGTCGCTTTGACATCCGCGGCGGAGATGATGTTTTCAAATAAAATCGCCTCGCATCCAGGAGTTACCACATGTTCTCAATGGGGTCAGCAGCAGCACTAGCCCCATTGAAAACAATGGGAGAAGATCGTGATCTGCTGCCATGGATGTGACAGCCACGGTGAAGATGAAGGGAACCCCCACAGGGATGCGAGGTGGTTTACTTTTGAAAATGCCTCAAATCCAGGGGTTTTCAGGACTGCAAGGGTGATATCGGGCCTTAAATCTTAGCCCAATATCTCCCTTGCCAGTGTGCAGGAGCCCTTAGTGTTGCTTGTCAAAAATGGTTATAATCCTAGGCTAGTCAAGATGATTTATCTTCAGCTGTAACACCTTGTCACTATATTCCAGAAATAACAATATGCAGTCAGGCAACACTAATCCTTTAACCAGCAAGCAACAACTGGTGGAGACATATATTGTAGCATACTTTGTAAGGCTTAAAAATGACATATGTCAATCCAGGTCAACTTATCAGCTTGCAATGTTGATCCAGGGAAGGGCAAAAATTCACATAAGCACATAATCCTCATTTTAGGAAAAAAACTTCCTTCCCAACTCCAAATCTGCAATCAGAATAGCTAATAGATCTACACTTTAACCTACATAATCATATTGTAATCTTGTTACCCTCAAAAAAATGAATTCAGGTCCATTTTGAACTCTTAATGAATTCACTATGATGGCTTTCTCTAGCACTGAGCTCCATTACTTTTATAGTAAAGAGTCCCCTACTGTCATTGTAGAAACCTTTCTTTCCTAGATGTAGACATTGCCCCTTTGTCCAGTCCCCGGTATTAATAGATCATGATAGAAATCTCTGTATTCACCTTTGATATATTTATACATCAAAGCAGTCAAAGCATTCTCATTTTGTGTATCAACCTTTTATATAGTACAGTATCAAATGCGTTTGAAAAATCAAGATATATGATATCCAATTACTCTCTCTGGTCAAGTCTACAGCTTACCTCTTCATAGAAAAGGATCAAAATAGTTTGACAAGATGAATCCCTCATAAACCACGCTAATATGGAATTATATATATTTTTCATTGCACTATTCAAGGATAACTTCTCTTAGAAAACCTTCAAAAATTTCAACAGAGGTTTAACTGAGTATAATTTTGTTGCTCAATTTTTGATAATTTTTGAATATTGACATAACAATAGCAATATGTCAGTCCTCTTAAAAAGTTTCTCTCAATACAGAGTCTTTAAAGTAACCCCTCAGGCCTTTGACAAATAAACATGGCCATGCAAGATTCTCTGACCACCTGATGTATATTCTGCATTACTTTGTATTATTAGTCAAGACATTACACTCCTTTGATTGACCAGTGCTGCCCACCTGAGCAGTACTGGCCAGTGGGAGCTGCATATAGTGTCTATCAGTAAGACAGAGAAGCAGTTTGTCCAGAACTGGAGGGTTGCTTAAAAGATTGGAAATAATGGTCTATCACATGACTTAGTTTCTTAAGAACAGAGAGATGTATGCTATCTGCCCCTGTATTTTTAAATATGGATCTGCAATTCTTCCTGGGTTACACAGGCTATATATAAAGGGGATTGAGCAGGACTAAAGCAAGTGGTCTTCCGTTTTTCCAAAGGCGGTACCACATGTATCCTTGAGCTTTGTATAGAATTGACAATTATTCCAGATGCAATACCAGACACAGACCAAGGGAAGATGTGGCGTTTTCTGCAAACACAGCAAGTGTTTTTTTGTAATTGTGGAAAAACCTCTTCAATGGAGACTTTACCTTATCTGCCTCCAATTCACTTGGCATTTCATTGTGCTCTGTGAATGTAATGGAGAAGTGAAAAACTAATAACTTAGCTTTTTTCTCATTACCATTTACAATTCTTCCCTCATCACTTTTTACTGAGCCAAAACTTTCAGTTTTAACCCTTTTTCTATTTATATACCATATGCGAAGAATATTTTAGGGTTCATTTTTTTGTCTTAGGTAATGAGTTTCTCCAGCTCCCATTTTGCATCTTTTATCATTTTTTTTTTCAAAATGTTTTTATTTCCTAATGACCTTTAGTGCTTCTTTGCTGTCTTCACGTTCAAGTAGTTTATTCATATAAGGTATGCACCTCTAAGGCCTTAGTCAGACGGGCGTTTTTTCGCGCGATTTGCGCATGCGCATGCGTCCGGCGATTTTTTAAAACCATTGCTTTGCAATGGTATCGGACACATGAGCGCTTTTTATGCGCTCGTCCGATAAATTATAGAACAGAAATCGCAGATCGCGCCTATCTGCGATCTGCGATTCCTGTTCTCTTCTCTATATGCGCTCAATGGGGCCGGCGGCAGCAGCGCCGATCCCATTGAGAACATATAGAAGACAAATCATTCTTCTCTGCCACAGCTGTAGCAGCTGTGGCAGAGAAGAACGATGTTTGCCCATTGAATTCAATGGAGCCGGCAATACAGCCGGCTCCATTGAAAGCAATGGGCTGCCGGCGTGCGCGGGATGAATTGTCGGGAAGGGCTTAAATATATAAGCCCTTCCCTGCAATTCATCCAGAAAAGTGTTAAAATAAAAAATATATATATATTCACCTGCTCCCGGCAGCCGGAGTTCCGGGCGGCCGGCCTGCAGTGGGTGTGAAGGGGGGGTGAGTCAGACCTGCCCCCTGATTGGCTCAGCGCTGAGTCAATCAGAGGCAGGTCTGACTCACACCCATTCATGAATTCATGAATGGGTGTGAGTCAGACCTGCCCCCTGACGTTTTTTGCGCGTTTTCCGCGGCTTTTTTTGCAGCCCTCCATTGACAATCATGGGTGCATTAAGAGAAAAATAAGGAGACATATGCAACTGACAGTTCCTATGTGAAAAAACCCCACGAAATGGAAAAAAAAACCCAAATGGACAAGAACACATTCTATACTAATTGCTCTTGAGAAAAAACGCAAAACATCACAGGAAAAAAAAATCGCAAGTGCGTAGGCACCCTAACAATGCATTTTTTAGATGCTTTTAAAAATATATCCCATTTAGTGTTTGTAGTCTGATTTGTGAAGACATTCCTTCAGTCAATGAGGTTAAAAGTGTTTTTATTTCTCCCTAAGGGCTCAGTCACACGGGCGCATCGGCGCCCGTGTTACTGCAGCCAGCAGACAGCCGTACCTGAAGACGGACGTCTCTCAGCAGCGCTGAGAGAAAGAACATGTGACCGGCTTCATTGCTGGTCATGTGTTCTTTCATCAGCGCTGGAGAGAGACGGACGTCTTCAGGTACGGCCGTCTTCTAACTGTCACTCACGCGGGCGCATCGGCGCCGGTGTACGGGTGCCGATGCGCCTGTGTGACTGAGCCCTAAAACCCACCCTCATAAGTAACAGTAGTAGGGCTTTTACTCACTAACATTATTTTTTAATGCTGCAATATCGCTGCATTTTTTTCAGTGGGACTTTCTAATGTTAAAATTGCATTGCACAAAAATTGCAAAAGCACAAACTTGCGATTTTCGTGCAATGCAATTTTAACATTAGACAGTCCATTAAAAAAAAAATGCAGCGATATCGCAGTGATAAAAAAAGTTAGTGGGTAAAAGCCCGTATAACGGACATTTTACAGAAATACTGAGCAGTGAAGGGTGTGAATGCAGCACTGAGATGTGATGAAAAAACACTATTAGCTGCAGCATGTCTGTGTTAGTCTCTCTGCCCCTGTCTCCTTCTAGCAGCTCCCTCCTCCTCCCCTCTACTCTCCATAGACTTCTATGGCCAGTATGAGACAGCTGCAAGCAATAACTTACCATCGCCTCCTATAATCTGTTGTGGTGTCTCTTTTACTAGAGGTAGACTTTACATATCAACAGCTATTGGAGAGCAAAGTAGAAAAAAGTGAGACCCCTAGTGGCCAGCACTTTAGAGTGTTTTGTTTTCTAAAACAAAAAAAAACTTATTTTAGATAAATTAAGTGATTTGCACTTTTGCTAGTTATCAAATTGGCAATCACATAAGCATAAGGCTGTTCAAAGTGCAGTTGTTCCTAGTCCAAAAAGTATAGGAATGGGTCACATTTACATGGTTAAAATCACAACTGCAAACTAATATGCTTGTTCCCTAACCATTAGTATATAACACAATATATGACACATATGTTGTACATGAGATGTGTTGACCATACAATGCATCCTTTTTTGTTTGGGTAACAAATTCGTCAAGTACACAGCATGGTATAAGTTTTTCATTTTTTACAGTGACCCATTGCATTGGAAAACGCAGCAGATCATGTTTTCCTACACAATTAAACTCCTTTCCTACTCCTTTGGCCTCCGTCAGGTCTAGCAACCTCCATGGATACATTTCGCAGGACATTTACTGCGAAATAAACTGCAAACAAGGTGAAATTAACTGTTTGCTTACATTTTATAGATATGATATATAAACTTTTTATGGAGTTTATATATATGCTTTCTATGTAATCGATATCCTGTTTTTATGTTTGGTCAGCCTGAAAAAAAAAGGTCTACTATTTCATTTTTATGGATCTTTCCTTAGCCATTATTCCACAGCTTTAAAGGCAATGCATGTAAAATCGGTCTAGTCACCATCAATGGAACCATGATTTGTCACTAATGCATTTCCCTTCACATCTGCATACATTACACCGCTCCATGCAAAACCTCAAAATAGAACCTATTACTTGTACTGAAGCAAGCATGATAAAATGATGCACATAATGTTTGAGATAAAGCACACATGGCATGAAATATTTCACCTCAGTAATATACATTATTCACTAATCTTAAATGTTGACTTATAGAGAAAGAAAAGATTTTTTTTTAAAATATAAAATATTTTTAATAGGAATTTCACTATTCTAAGCCATAGCATAATCAAAACAGGCGAAATATGTAATTAATCTTAACCCCTTAAAGGTTAAGTTATCCTGTGCTTAATTATAAATACTCAATTATCTCCAGCAGTCCCATTAAAGTGAAAGAATCTGTGGTGTACATTTGCAGGTTTTGCTGCCATAACTTTGTGATGTGCCAAAGGTGAAATCCTAGGATAAGACAACCCAATTGAAGGACCAGACTACTTTGAGGCCGTAGGATTTTTTTCCTTTTTTTAAGCATTTCAAGAGCTGCAACTTTTTTATTTTTCTGTCAACAATACTGTTTGAAGGCTTGTTGTTTTGGAGGATGAGTTATAGTTTTTTGAGGTAGAGTACATATCATTTATTGAGCAAAGTCTATGCATTTTTATTTTGGACGAAATTGAAAAACTCCAACTGCAATACAGTGATCACATTTTTTTATGTCTCTTTTTTATGCCATAGACCTTCTTTTATATATATCATGTTACTTTATATTATAGCTCAGTATAATTCTGGCAATAACGATTTGATATATCTTTTTATTGCTTTAGTCATGTTTTATAGGAAAAAAAAGTAGGCAATGGGCTATGACTGGCCTGGGCGTCTTTATCAGGTCCATGACTACTATGGATGCCTATTTTTACCCTGCAGTTGCATAACTGGATACCAATGGGCCTATCAAGGGAGCCCCCTTCCTGTGTCAAACTCCTTAGATGCCGCAGACGCTATTGACCATGATACCTAAGGGGTCAAATAGCTAGGATTTGAGCTAACTCTGATCTCTGCAATTTTAGATGAATGCCAGTTCTATATGACAGCTGTTACTCACTGTTAATGGCGCTGTGCCTGTATCATACACTGAATGTACCGCAAGTAATAATACTTCCATGTACAGGAAGAAAAAAAGGACAGTTCCACCCAAAAGCTAAATACTAATCTTGAACGAGAACTCATTATCCGACTTCTACCTCGCTTCCTACTCTAAAGGAAAGCAGAGATTTAGGTTAGTGTATGCAGAGTTGTTACATTGTAGAACTGATTTAGCTGACCTTGTAGCTGACAGAGCCTAATTGATATTACACCACTGCTAGCTGTGCTTATTTTAATTTGCTTCCCTGCATATGTAATGCTGAGAAAAATCATATTTAAAGCTTAGATTTTCGGAATATGATTTCTGCAAAGCCTTGTGGTGAGTACAGAACTGTCTGATCATGGCAAGAAGAAGACTGTATATGTCTTGACACTATGACTTAGTGTCATTATTCTTTTCCATTTATAGTAGGTTTCATCTAAACTAATAGGTAAAATGAACAGAATGTTTCATAACTAAGCCGAATCAGCTAAATTTAGTAGCTAGCTTTAATACGTAGAAGCATACCTAATGATATCAATGAAAATGCAAAGCGGATTAATAAACATGTTTGAAGCGGATTAACAAACATGTTTGATCCTCTTGCTTACAGCACATGAAGAAACCCTTTTGCTCTTGGTTAAATTTGCAGCTCAGAGATATCAAATTTAAGCAAAGAAACATTAGAATACATTCTTTCTAAATGATTGTTTTCTGCTAATGTTATATATATCAGGTCGTTGTTAGGCACTTCATTAGCTTTAGATGTTTTATATAATTAGCAAAGGTTTTGTGTAAAGTGGTATCTTGTCATCATAGTATAAATCATTTGGGTTTGTGCTACCTTATAAATATTGAGATGAAACTGCCATCCTAACACTGAGTGAACCAAAGCATAACTCTAAAAATGCATTTTCCATACCTTATTATATGATGCCATTGTTGGTTCACATACTAAAAGCTTATTTTAGCCGCTAGGATAAGTCTGTGACTCATAAAAAACTTTTATTACTCAGAAATGCTGCCATTTAGCTCCATATTCCTACATTCATTAGCAGAAACATTTGCATACATCATGCAGCAAACAAGAAAAAAAGCATCTAAAGACCTTTTTTTTTTAATCCTTTGTGCCCTATCAATAATTTCCATTGTATGATGAAATTGGTAAGTTCAGGATATTGTATACTTACCAATATGTAGCATTAATCCGTATTTTTCTATGCATAGGGGTAGATCTTATGTGTGATCCTGTCCAAAATGTATAAATTATACAGGAAAAGATGCACTATAATTCATTAAGGATGCTAGGAACTTTTGCATAAACAAGTGTGTCAATGAAGGAGATGTCAAGTAACAGAATGTTCTTTTGTCCTACCTATATAGCAGAAGGGATGGACAATGCAGGGGCTTTTGGCTCTCCTGACATATGTTTTGATAAATAATTATGGTTCCCGTAATATAACCCTGCATTATACCTTTCCTATGTTAATGCTTCTTGGAATGTATGAATAAATTGACAATTGTAATCAGTTGTTGCAATATGGCAAAAGAAGTTCCAGTGTTGTTACCCTATAGGGAATGCAAACATTTACTACAATAGACATGTCCTGCGAGCTGAAAGGCCGTCTTCCACATCATGCAAATGTTCATCCATAGCAGGAAGCAATATTGTACTGTATGTACTGTGTGGTTAAATATTTATCATTTCTGCATACAAAACAATAATTGTTGACAACCTCCTGTAAATTACATTTTAAAGCGAGTTCCTGGACGCTGTCATTTATTTTTAATATTAAAGGGGTTGTCCCGCGGCAGCAAGTGGGTCTATACACTTCTGTATGGCCATATTAATGCACTTTGTAATATACATTGTGCATTAATTATGAGCCATACAGAAGTTATAAAGAGTTTTATACTTACCTGCTCCGTTGCTGGCGTCCTCGTCTCCATGGTTTCGGACTAATTTTCGGCCTCCGATGGCCAAATTAGCCGCGCTTGCGCAGTCCGGGTCTTCTGCTTTCTTCAATGGAACCTCTCGTGCAGGATGCCGGCTCCGTGTAGCTCCGCCCCGTCACGTGCCGATTCCAGCCAATCAGGAGGCTGGAATCGGCAATGGACCGCACAGAAGAGCTGCGGTCCACGGAGGAAGAGGATCCCGGCGGCCATCTTCACCGGTAAGTATAGAAGTCACCGGAGCGCGGGGATTCAGGTAAGCGCTTCGGTAAGCTTTCTTTAGGTCCCTGCATCGGGGTTGTCTCGCGCCGAACGGGGGGGGGGGTTGAAAAAAAAAAACCCGTTTCGGCGCGGGACAACCCCTTTAAATGATACATTTATAGAAAACCATCTCACTATGATGAACTGGGTCTCATTTGTATGTCTTTGTACTGAGTGTTTTTCTTGTCCATATAGAACCATGAAATGAGCAACAAACTACTTTATTTATATACAGTAGAGCTTACATATTAGGCATGCACCATGGGTTCTTGTCCCATTGGGCTCACAATTTTTTAGTTGAGCTATTAACATGTTTTTTTGAGTGAGGGAGGAAACCAGAGTGCCCAGAGGAAACCTATGCAAACACAGGGTACAGAGGCATAACTTGTAGCTCCCGGGCCCCGATGCAAAACTTGTAACAGGGCCCCCAACTATAACGCTTTACTCATAGTACTGGGTTCCCTATATGGAGAAAAGAGGCCTTATGGGCCCCCTAAGGCTCCTGGGCCCGGATGCAACCCCATCCCTGCATCCTCTATAGTTACGCCTCTGACAGGGTATATATACAAACTCCATACAGATTTTGTGCTTAGTTGGATTTGACCCTAGATCCCCAGCATTGCAAGCCAACAATAACAGCTAATCATCATTCTGCCTATCAAACACATTGGTGAATAAGCGATATTTTACATCTAGGGAGTGCTATGCTGTCCTGCATAGATGAGAACTGTAAATTTAAGTCCCTGTATATTGTTTGGTTGGCAAAGACATTGCCTTGACCACTGTGAAATGCAGTTGGAAGAAGCAATCCTTTTGTGCAACCCTTACAGAGTTATGATAATTTCTCTGTGTATTGAAGTCCACCCATTCCATTTATTATTTTTGTTGCCCACCTTTGTACCTGCTCAAACTCTGATACGTCCTTCTTGAGTAGAGGTGCACAAAAATGTATGTAATATTCCATGTGTAGTCTGACCAGTGACTTTTAAAGAGGAAGAGCAATGTTTCTCTCATGCACCCCTAGACCTTTTTTGATGCAGCCCATGATCCTATTTGCCTTGGCAGCAGCTGCCTGACATTGGTTGCTCCAGTTAGGCTTGCAGTTAACTAAAATTCCCAAGTCCTTTTCCATGACAGTATTTCCAAGTGGTTCTCGATTTAGTGTCTAATAGTGACATGTATTTTCTTCATGTGCAAAACTTTACATTTATCAGTATTAAACCTCATTTGCCACTTTTCTGCCCAAGCCCCCAACTTATCCAGCTCTTTTGTGTTCGCTTTTGTGTTAATTTCTTTACATAGTTTTGTGTCATCTGCAAATATTGATATTTTACTGTACAATCCTTCTACCAGGTCATTAATAAATATATTAAAAAGAATAGGGCCCAATACTGACCACTGTGGTACCCCACTAGTAATAGTGACCCAATCAGAATATGTACCAGTAATAACCACCCTCTGCTGTCTAACACTGAGCCAGTTACTTACCCACTTACACACATTCTCAGCCATACCAAGCATTCTCTTTTTATATACCAGCCTTTTATGCGGCACTGTATCAAACGGTTTGGAAAAGTCCAGGTACACAAGATCCAGTGACTCTCCCCGGTCCAGTCTAGAATTTGCTTCCTCATAAAAGGTGATCAGATTGGTTGGTCAGGAGCTGTCTCTCAGAAACCCAGGCAGATATGGAATTATCCAGCTATTTTGCTTGAGGTCCTCCAGGATAGCATCTCTTAGAAACTCTTCAAACATTTTACCCACAATAGAAGTAAGACTCACAGGCCTGTAATTTCCAGGTTCACCTTTTGAAGTAAATGGGCAAATGGTCTACTTTTCCATACCACTAGTTTTGATAAATATCTCTGTATATATACTTGCTAAATGGATTCCATGCTTCCCATTTAATTTATTGTCATTATAGTTTAAACATACTTTCATAAAGGAGACCTGTTAGACTTCGATTGCATTTAATGTAGTTATTCAGGACCTGTTGAATCTGTTTTTGTTCAACCTGTGTTGTAGTTTGGGGACAAAGAGAACTGTGATATGTATGCTTATAATGGTGGCTTCACGCCAGCGTGTTCGCGCACGCAATATGCCGAGAATAGAACACAATGTTTTCAATGCCTTAATTCTCACTGTTCTTTTTTGCTCACACAAAAAAGTGACATGCTTTATTTCTGTGCGCATCTAAGGTCCCCATAGAAGACCACGGGTATGTGCAAAACACTGCGTATACTCGTGAACTCCGGCACCTAATTTGACTTAATAGCCATGTCAATAAGTGCTGCTTGTGCAAATGCGCAAAGTATTTGCACGGTCACATGCACAAAAAACACTCCTTCTCAGCGCAAATATGTTACACAGGAGAGGGTTTTGTGATTATGCTCATGTGAAGCCAACCTAAGGTCCTAAGAATTCCATATACTCAACCATTCTGACAGAGGAAGTTGGGAACAAAGCCTTTCCATATTCATTAGTTCTGGTGTGTACAAATGTCGATTTGTCAACCAAGATCAATGATCTCTATCTTAGAACTTCTCTTCCATCCATTTCTCTGTCAAAAATTAAATGGAAATGGGACAGATTAAAAGGCACTTAACTTCATGGTCATCTCTGAGAGATGCTTAAACAACATGCGGCGCTATAGTTATTGCAAGAGAATAATGCCACTATTATGTGCACGCCTACATAAGATGAGAAGTCAGGAAGACTCATGTTAAATATCTAGAAACACATGAAAAAACTATTATAGAGAATGTCATAAGGAAAAAAAAGGAAAATCATGCACATTTACTTCAAATTCCCCTTCTTCCCAAAAAAAGATGACTTTACTGTAATACATAGAAAAGAGAAAGAAAGCATGGAAGGCTATAGAACAGACAGTAATATTTATCCATATAGATTTTTTTGCATTTTAAATGTACACATTTACTAGATGCTGCATAATTCTTAATCCATTATGAAATCCTGCTAAATCTATCAGTATTATTCCTCTCCTCCTATTCCATTAACTTGGCCCCCCAATGGAAGATGCATAATATATTCATAATGGACCTTCATCACATAGAGTGTTTCCTATTTTTAGCAATTTAATTGTATTGGTAAAGCTTGTCACTGTTAATTTTTAGCACATATTTTATTTGTTTTTTAAACATCACACATCTATTTAGCATGTAGAAAAAAGAATAGAACAAAAACACTTCATATTACGCTAAACAAGAGTCCACAATACAAAAAAAAATAAATGAATTTTAACAATCCCATCTTAATGCTTTTATCTTCGGTGTCACCTTAATTCCCTTAACCACAAGTTTTAAACACTTGAAAATACCTCTCAAAATATGAAAAAATGTGATCAGATCCTGCTTTTCTCACTTTGTGAGGACTAAAGATGAGCGAACACCAAAATGTTCGGGTTCGCGTTATTCGAAACGAACTTCCCGCGATGTTCGGGTGTTCGTTTCGAATAACGAACCCCATTGAAGTCAATGGGCGACCGGAACATTTTTGTATTTCGCCGATGCTCGCTAAGGTTTTCATGTGTGAAAATCTTGGCAATTCAAGAAAATGATGGGAACGACACAGCAAGTTCTCCTCTGCCACAGCTGTAACAGCTGTGGCAGAGAAGAACGATGTTAGCCCATTGAATTCAATGGAGCCGTCAATACAGCCGACTCCACTGAATGCAATGGGCTGCCGGCGATCGCGGGATGAATTGTCGGAAAGGGGTTAAATATATAAGCCCTTTCCTGCAATTCATCCAGAAATGTGTAAAAATAAAAAATATATATATATTCACCTGGTGCCGGCGCGGCAGGCTGCAGTTCTCCTGAACTGCTCTGAACAGCTGTGAGTAGTATTCAGCAGCCGGGGATTTAAAATCCCCGCCTGCTGAATAAGATGCCTCTGAATGGTCACAGCCTGACCAATCAGAGGCCAGCCCTCACTCACACCCATTCATGAATTCATGAATGGGTGAGTGAGGGCTGCCTCTGATTGGCTCAGGGGCAGGAGAGCTGCCCCTGAGCCAATCAGAGGCAGCCCTCACTCACCCATTCATGAATTCATGAATGGGTGTGAGTGAGGGCTGGCCTCTGATTGGTCAGGCTGTGACCATTCAGAGGCATCTTATTCAGCAGGCGGGGATTTTAAATCCCCGGCTGCTGAATACTACTCACAGCTGTTCAGAGCAGTTCAGGAGAACTGCAGCCTGCTGCGCTGAACTCCGTCTGCCGGCACCAGGTGAGTATATATATATTTTTTATTTTTACACATTTCTGGATGAATTGCAGGAAAGGGCTTATATATTTAACCCCTTTCCGACAATTCATCCCGCGATCGCCGGCAGCCCATTGCATTCAGTGGAGTCGGCTGTATTGCCGGTTCCATTGAATTCAATGGGCAAACATCGTTCTTCTCTGTCACAGCTGTTACAGCTGTGGCAGAGAAGAAGGATTTGTCTTCTATATGTTCTCAATGGGGTTGGCGCTGCTGCCGCCGGCCCCATTGAGCGCATATAGAAAAGATTTCTCAGGGAAGAAAGTTAAAGTAACCCGAACATCCGAACATCGTGTGGTGTTCGTTACGAATAACGAACATCCCGAACACCCTAATATTCGCCCAAGCATTAAGCTCGGACGAGTACGTTCGCTCATCTTTAGTGAGGACCCTGTTAATATTGGGCTGCTAATGTTTAGAGGGATTGTCCCACTTCTAGCTGTTTTTTGCAAGAAACGGTCACCTTACATTGCACAGGGGACTGATTTGCTACTGCAGGTTGAGTCCTATAGAGATGAATGGGACTGAGCCTGCAGTACTAACCTGGAATACAAGGACTGTGGCTGTCTGTTTCCTGTAGCAAAACAGCTAGAAGTGGAACAACTCCTTTAAAAAGACGGTTTTATCCATTGTAAGTCAGTGATGTTGCATTTAATTAAGGGAGCAAAAGGTCATATACCTAAATATTCGAAAGACTCAAACATTCCAAGTCAACTTTCTGTGTCCTTTTAAAAAAATTGGTATAGAGGTTAGAGAAGAAGCTGGTTCAGCACATAGAAATATGGGAAATATGAATAGAAGTTCAAAAAAACATTTAGAAATAAGTATTATTTATAACACTGGTTCTATATATGGTGTATCTTTGACTATTTTTCTTCTAAGTTCAAATCTATACTTACCCCTTTGACCCATCATCATCTGTGTGACCCATCAAATTCTGAATTATATATATATATATATATATATATATATATATATATAATAGGCAAGAGATCCTTTTGAACTGGAGTACCCATAATTTGATGCAAAAAGCTAAAACACCTTTACAAAACACAAACAAACAGCTATTTGCAGACATGCCTAGAACCCATGAAAAGGAGAGGCACTACATTATTATAACCTGTTAGGACTTATTCACATTGGCGCTTGCTGATATTATAACTCTCCATTGTTCTGCTGCTCTATAGGAATACGAAAAAGAAAATAATAGCTTTGTTAGATATGGGATATGCCAGACACCAACAGCATTGGACGGACTACCGCTAACTACAGTGGGGTTTATCAGCTTTCCATTATAGTGTCCAGCATTTTACTATAAATAATAGCTCAGCGCGCTGCGTTATTTTTTCCAGTAATTTAACAGAATCTGTGAGAGAGGCTCCAAACAGAACCTGTGACACAGATGTGAATGAGCCTTAAATTGATGTCCTTTTGGATTCATTGCTTTTGACTATATCCTTTATTCTATATTCAGTGCAATAAAGTCTTCTACTTCAGTCACATTGTCATGAGGGTCATTTAATAAGAAAGCATTTATTCATGCTGACAGCTACATGTTTGCATAGTGCAGTCGATATAAAAAACACATACAGAGGATCCGATTATTCTTACTGTGTTCAACATTTCTACACTGAAATTGCAATAAAGGAAATTTTAAAAGAAAGCTACCGTATTCTAAGTAGATACAGTCAAATAATGCTGATATACTATAAAGTATGCCTATAATACTACACTTCCCTGGCAAACCCTAAGGACCTAATATGCACATTCTTTGCTTGTGGCTCTAAATGACTAATATTTTACATTATTACATTTAACAGCAGGGAAGATTCAAGTACCGTGTTTGCCTGAAAATAAGACACTGTCTTATATTATTTTTTGCCCCAAAAGAGGCACAGTGTCACCTGGTTCGCGGCATCCTGATGGTCCCCAGTGGTGCTGCGGCAAACTTTAGAGTCCTCCTCCTCTGCCATTTCAGCTTTGCTGGTGATGGGGCTTTGAATACCCCACCTACAGCAAAGCGAGCGCTGTGATTGGCTATTCGAGCGCCAGCAGTTAATCACAGCTGGCGCTCGATGAGCCAATCACATCACTGAGTGGCTGTGATTGGCTCATCGAGTGCCGGCTGTCATTGGCTGCTGGTGTTCGATTAGCCATTAGTCTTACTATGGGGGTAGGATGTACTTTCGGGGAAACATGGTAGAATATTGTTCATACTGTACAATGCATTCTGAGCAGTATCAAAACCTTACAAACTAAGGCCCAATGCACTCAGGTGGATTATCGGTATGGAATCCTGAGCGGGCACCCATCTCCGGATTTTGCAGCAATAATCCTCCATAGCATGCAGTTCTAAAAAGATTTTTCATGCACACCAGTGGAAAACAATTGCGGTTTCTGCTCGTGGATGAAAAATCTCAGCATGCTCTATTTTTCTGCTGTTCCCGCATGGACATCTTCCATTGCAGTCAATGGAACATCTGATCTGCAGCCCATTCGCAATTGACATTGTGCATGGGCCACGAATTCCGCGGTCAATGCAGGAGTTTAAAAAAACTACCTGTACTACGCATGTCCGATGGCAAGCTGTGTGGACCATCCACAGTACAGAAAAACTAGAAGAAGAGAGGTCCACGTGAAAGCAGCCTCCTGCACATACAGGAACGCAGGGTCATCCACCACGGTCTTGGCCAGATTTCCTTGGATTCTGCAGGCGGAATCCGGATCAGCAGTGTACATGAGAGCTTAGTTGAATTTATAATGGTGCAATGAAAATAGAACTATCATGTGACCTAGCTCTGATTGTGGCCATTACCTACAGCTGTTGAAAACAGTTGACACCCATCAGGTATGGAGTGAGCTCAGCCCCCAAGCATGCTTTATTACAACTGTGAATGAATGACGTATATTCATGTTATATTGTCATATAGGATATGTTCACACATGGTGGATTTGTTATGAATTGCTGTGGAAGTACAGTACCTTGCATGTGAGTAGTGTTGAGCGAACTGAAGCAGTCAAACCCTGTTTCTCAAACTATACTAAAAGTATGGTTCGCAGAGAACCCGAACCTACCAGTAGTGTTGGATGTACTGTACAATGATTATCTACATTAGTTTTATTTGAATTCTTGTAAAAAATATCATGGCTTCTTAAAATAAAATGGACAACTGTGGATATTTCATAGAAAGAAAAATAGTTCTCTTTCTTTCTTTCTCTCCTTTTTTACTGTTAGTTTATCTTCAAAATGTGTTGCAGCATTTTGGACCTAATGTATGTACTCGCATTACTTTGGCAATAGACGGCTTTACTGCTCCTGTTGGCACTTAGTTTCATCACTTCACCTTAGAAGTGAGTTATATCTTTCCTTCCGTGTACTATGTCATGTTTTGTTATTTGAGAATATACCCCTGAGCACTGGTTTACTTTCCTTTGTAATTTCCTGTGTTGTGATAACCGGGACCAGGTGTCTTTGGGCTCATTACCTGCACCCTCCAAGTGAATATTCTGAACTGTACGGGGTTTTCTAATGGTTTATTTAATACACTTTGCTAAAGGCTGTGACGGCTTATCAGTGTGGTAGTTTACCTTCTGACCAGAGCAATACCACTCTGCCAGGTGAGTTTATTAATACTGAATCATATGCACTGACACTAGCAGGTTTCTTTGGAGCGCTGTCCTGGTATTTTTTCAACAATTCTTGGTGTCAAATCCATGTTGGAACTCACGCTTTAATTAGCAGCAGAAATCTAAAGTTGAGTACTGTAATTCAGCCACATATTTTTATGTGGATCTGCATATAGACTTAGCCCTAGTCAATGGGGCAAATCAGCATGTAGCCACCTAACGCAGATTCTGTATGGAGACTGTGTTAAAAAATGACAGCTAAATTATTTTTCCAATTACACAGGTTTCAAAATACATGTGCATAAAAATCTGTGCTATATATTCACTAGAATACTACAATGGTGTGGATTTTGCCATGAATTTGAGCATGGACTCTACGCCAGAATCAGCAGCATAATTATCCCGTGAGAACAGGACCTTAATGAGATACTAAATCTAAGGCTAAACCCCAATCAGTATTTGGAATTCCATCTTTCTGTTCTGTCATAGGAACAGTGAAATGCAATTAATGTTGTAATGGATCTGTCATATGACAGATGCCAATGGTCACCATCAGCTCTCATTGACTGCCCTTTCTTGTCCTGGCAAATATCATGGAATTGGTGATGGATGCTCCAAATCAATATAAGAAACTATATAATATGTTATTTATTAGAGAAAAATGTAACTTTATCCACTTAATAGCCACTTTTTCAACTCTTACCTGCCTTCTGCACTGATCATGCACTTTGAATATATTGAAAAATCTATGTTGAGAGACTAGACACATTAGCTCACTGCAGGATTGAGTTACATGCTGCCCATAGAAATCTATGAAGAGGGGATGGGAAGGAAAGAGCAGATAGACATATACAAACACTGCTTCACTCAAGTGCTGAATTCACAGCCACACTGCTCGGTACTGCTTTATAATTTCCTCCATGCTTTATAAATTCCTTATAAGGATTTGCTACATAGAAATGGGGGAGCAAGATATTGTTTCTTGAGTGTGTATTGAAGACATAATAACAGCTAATCTTTGCAAATTAGCTCAGGGAAAACTGGCAACAGAAGGTCAACCATGCATAGGAAAAAACTAGTGAAACATTTTATATGCAAGTCCAATAATGGCTAGAAATTCAGCTACTCTTCAGGTACATACAACAGTTTATTCTGAAAAATCACTTGGAACAAAATGTATGCTTTATACAATGGCAGGTTTAGATTTTTGACATTTTTTTCTTTGTTCGCAGGAGGCTTAGTGTAATAGTATTGTAAGAAGTAAATATTGCCCCCTCACACATATAATTCCTAATATCTATGCATAATATCTATGCATGAGAAAATATTCCAACATATACTAGATTCCAGTTTTGCTATCACTATTTCAGATGCCCAGAATTAATTTACATTTTAGCTAAATTTGAAATTTCACCTCATATATTTGACTGATCCAACTATAGAAGAACATTTGATTCCCATAACTGTCATGCTGTCTAAAGAGATCAATTTATCTTGCTGTTCACAAATAGTTCAGAAATAACAAATATGTTACTGCAATCATAAATCAGCTTCAACAAGCCTACAACAGCTATTCAAATTATACAGTTAAACACAAAATGATGAACTGAATTGCAGTAACTTCTTTATATAACATGGGCTTTGTAGATTATTTGTCCAGAAAGTCTGGGAAATAAGGGAATGTTTTGTTATATTATTATTTCAAGGAGTCATCCAAAACTTTAAGGGATATTTCAGTCCTTTTTGTCATGATTTATCCTCAGGTGGGTGTTGGACTAATGCTGATCTGATATTACTGACTTATCCAGAGGATAGGAGTCCAGTGAAAAAAAATCTTGGAAAACTCCTTTACAAACAGGTTCCAGTAGGTTCATAATCTAAAAATGTTATAATATATTTACTTGGTTGCCATGGTTCTTGGTCATACCTTGAAGCGGGTGCATACTGGGCTTTACCTGGGATTGGAATTCCCCTTCATTAACCTCTTCCAAGATAGGGGTTTTGGTCTTCTTCATTCATATATCCTTTTGCTTTCCTAGCCTGATGGACACGTTATAAAATATGCTCCATTTGAGGGGACCAATGCACAATTGTTCTGAATAAAGACTGTACAATAATTGCATATATTCAAAAGAAAAGTCTGTAGTGCAGTTTATCTTTCTTAATTGCCAAAGTATATTGAGACCCCAAGGCAGTAGGGGTCTTAACCCTGTATACAGAAACAAATTTTCTCCTAAGGACAAGCGTGACCATCTGATAAGTATTCAATAAAAAAGGCCTGGGAAACTCCTTTCAGAATAGGTTGCTAATGGTACATCATCATAAAAAGTTATAATATACTTACCATTATAATTCAGCACCTCTTTTGTTCCTTAAGTTATCATTACATCATTAAAGATAGGTAAAACTGCCTTACAAGACCGTGATCTTGGAGACATCTTATAGAATAATTTCCAAACAATGGACAGAAGTTGCTTGCTGTTGTCATGTTATTGACACAGTGGTGGAAGTCTGGTCATGGTACAGCAAAGACAACAAGTAAAGAGCATGTAGGACCCTATTCTTGGAGATAAGAAATGCTGAAATTGAAATGAAAAAGCTCACATATAACAGACGCCTTCCAAAATAAAGTTAACCCCTTAATGACAAAGCCTATTAGCACCTTAATGACTTACTAATTTTTCGTTTTTTTTCATTGTCACATTCCTAAAGCCATAATGAAGGCTTGTTTTTTGTAAGACAAGTTGTATTTTAATTACAATTGTATAACCTATATAAAAATTTTTTTGAGGGATTAAAAGAAACTAAATTCCACCATTTGTGTTTTTGATTTTATTTTTACAGTGTTCAGCATGCAAAAAAAAATAACATAACATTATTTTCTAGCTCAGAATGATTATGTTTTGCTATTTTTGTACACTAAAAACACTTTTCTTTAAAGATTTGCTTTTGTGATGCTGCATTCCAAAAGCCATAACATTTTTATTTTTCCATCGATGGAGCTCTTAAAGAGCTTGTTTTTTGGCGGGATGAACCGTAGTCTTGGTTTATCTAATCTTTGGGAATATACAGTTTGATAGCTTCTTATTCCATTTTTTGAAGAGGCAACATTAACAAAATCTGTCATTCTGGCATGTTGTTTACCTTTATTTTTAATGGCGTTCACCATGCAGTGCAAATTATGTGTTTAATTAATTCTGTAGGTCAGTACAATTATATTGATATCAAATTTATATAGTTTTTTTATGCAACTCACACTTTTAAAAAAGTATTTTTTTTATCACTGCATTTAAAGACCCATAAGGACATGCTGTATTTTGGTTCTAAGGGCACAGCAATTTATATTGTATAGTTGACATTTTCACAGTTGTTCCGAATTGGAAATATCCATATATAGACAACTGTCAATCTGGTAGACTAATTAGTTTATTTTGTTTGTTAATGTTTTATTAAGAACATGCAAAAGATACAAATACGGATTGAAAGGGATAAGAAGTTATCCCATATCTACATCTTCTTCTATTATTATTTTTTAAGTCTATGTTTCACACATGCATAGAGTCAACATTCTATAGTGTTATTAGATTTAGCAATTTGATTACGGGTGATTTTTTTTGTCTTTTTACTGAAAACCTATTTCTAGCAATATGGTACTTAATGCTACTTCTTGTCACCCTTTTCATACTATCAAGGCAGTGACAGTAGGGGAACTTATTTGGACTAGAATAAATTGCACATCTATTGAGTCATATTTGGAGGACTAGAAAAGTATTTGTGATTGGCAAAACAAAATTTTCCCCTATTGACTCTGGATCATGCAAAAAATATAGATAGAACAAAAACCAGGTCTGAATTGTTTGGCTCATGTAAATGCAGCAAGGTGAGGATTGACAGACCGGTGTCACTACATCTAGCACATAATATACACATGTCAGGAAAATTCTTTCTACTTTTCTTCCTGTATTGTATCAAGATGAAGTTTTAAAACAAATATTGTGCCAAGAGTGTAAAAAAAACTTATAATGTATTTTCTAGCAATTTATTTGGAAATCAGCATGCAATTTGTTAAATTGCAAAGGTTTTTCCAAATGTGATCACAAGAAATGTAGTTGCTGTCCATTTGCTACAAAGGGCTTAGTCACACGGGCGCATCGGCGCCCGGATGCGCCCGTCTTCCTGCAGTGCGTCCGTCTCTCCACAGTGGCGGAAGAAAGAACACATGACCGGCTCTGCACCTGCAGTGTGGCTGTCTTATCCTGCAGGAAGAAGGGTGCATCAGTGCCCGGAGCGCCCGTGTGACTAAACCCTAAGGTGCACACTTTTGTAAATTGTATTATCAATAGAGATGAGTGAGCGTACTCGGAAAAGCACTACTCGCTCGAGTAATGTGCTTTATCCGAGTATCGCTGTGCTCGGGTCTGAAGATTCGGGTGCCGCTGCGGCTGACAGGTGAGTCGCAGTGGGGAGCAGGGGAGAGAAAGATCTCCCCTCCGTTCCTCCCCGCTCTCCCCTGCAGCTCCCCGCTCCGTGCCGGCACCCGAATCTTCAGACCCGAGCACAGCGATACTCGGATAAGGCAAATTACTCGAGCGAGTAGTGCTTTTCCGAGTACGCTCGCTCATCTCTAATTATCAACAATACTCATGTTATCAAACAGTTTATTAATTGCAACTCCACTTATGTTGTGTACCACATTGTGTAAACAGGGTGCAGTCTTTCTTACATCGCATGTACTATCAAGAAAATAAAAGTTAGGATTGCAAAATATGTTCGATATTTTACTATTACAGTAGCATGAATCTCTCTAATGTTTCCCAACATTTAAGCATTGTACACTATGATGATTTAACTCATGTATACACACAACTTTTTCTGAAAAGTAATCAGAAATGACACTTACACTTTATAGATGTCTTTAAAGGTTCTCTTCTACATTGATGCCCCAGACAGAGAATCAGCCCCATTCTCTAAGAATATCACACCTATTGAGATCTATAGACATAGATTAAATCATGGAACAGGCAAATGTAAATCTAAATTTTCAAGTACATAGCCGTGATATGAAGGTGTAGTTTGGGGAGAAAAATAGAAATGGTCTCAGTACTGTATAGAAACATAGAGTCATACTCATCTCACCAATCCACACAGATACTATTCTGTCAGTGTGCTTTCCCTGATGCACTGTTCTTCCTACTCTAGCAATGACATCTAATTATAAGGACATGTGATCACTGCAGCCAATTACTGGCTGTGATCCTGAGTTACATATTAATTTTATGTATGCAGTGCTGAGCACATATCAATTTATTTCTCTCCCTAGACTACTTCTTTAAAATCTGTACTTTATTAGAAAGCAACTGACTACTACTAGTAAAACATCACATATCATATTAAACTGTATCGTAATGTTAAATACTTTAACTACTTTCATTTTTTTTCTTCGTTGAGTGTTATTTCTCAATGCCCCCATGCCCCTTGAAGCGCAAGCAGCATTACATGTAAATTAACTTAATTTGTTAAAGCTACAGATTGTGACACCATTAAATAAGTGGTTGCAACAATCTATATTCACTGACATCTTCACTATGTCTAACATAATATTTTACATACTGCTGCACTTTAATTTTGATTTAATATGCCTTTCCCTTTTGGGTTTTCTCTTTGTGTTATCATAAATTATCAACATAATTTGGCATTCTTTTGTTAATGTGCATTAACATCTCATAGTGGACTTGCCCTTAAACTGAACCGTGGTATAAAGCTATGTTAATTAAGCATGCCAGAGTGCAAGCTAAATTCATGGTACAGGTTTATTGAAAGTTGACTATCTAAATGCAGCGTGAACTTCAACTCCCATCAGTTACCGACACTTAAATTATGTTGATTACTTACTAATTTAATTTTAATGATTGTATTATTAATCAGCAATCCAAAATTTTGAAGGAAGAATTTTAAATAAACACTACACTTGATTAACTTACTGTATACATATACTAAAGCTAATAAAATATTAAGGACAAAAATAGAGAAATACAGATGTCTCTTTTTCTTGCCCTTTATTTTGGTTGCACATATCCTGAGAAATGCAATGCAGGATAACCAACTTTTATAACAGCAAAACAAAACATGATTTTGCAATACACTGTCGCAGAATGTGTATCTAATGTATGGCCACCCAGAGGTTGTGATGTGAATTGCAGCTTGCGTAGAGTCCTACTACACTGTTGCAGTTTTTGTATTTCATTTGCTTTGTGAGAAATTGAAGTCCTTAACTGAATTCGAGGAAAGGTCCTCATTTACAAAATCAGGGCCCAATTTACCAAAAATATTTCCTTCTTGCCCATGGCAGTCAATTACAGTTCAGATTTCAATTTAACAGTGTAGTTTAAGACATTAAACATTTGTACTCTCATAGTCCAATATACAGTAAATAAAGGATATTATTGAGAGGGTTATCTTACTACACTATATGATATCCTTTATTTACTGTATATTGGACTATGAGAGTTGTGTCTAATTCTGGCTGAACAAGGATCATCGGAAATATACCATCTTCAGCCATAGAGAGTTCCATATTGCGGTTACTTTGGATATTAAAATAAAGAAATCCCCTACTGATTACAGTCAGACATAAAACACAAAAAATTATGATCGGTACTGGTCTCGAATTGTGACAGGACAATACACTTACGTATCCCCTACCTTCTATTGGATTTTCTGTCTGTTTGTTTGTACATAAGTTTTTAAGAATCTATATATATAAAATTGAATGTATGTCTGTCTGCGTGCGTGTCTGCGTGCGTGCGTGCGTGCGTGTCTGTTTGTCCTTTATGCGCTACTACACCATTCATCCGATCGCCATGAAACTTTGGGAAGTTGTTAAGTACACTCCTGGGAAGATTATAGGCATAGTACAAATATCCTACGATAAATGGCGCGCGAGCGTCGTCGAAAGTTACGCCCCCCCCCCCACGTAGATCGAATAAGTAAGCCACCTGCTATTGTGATGTCATCACTGATGTCATCAACATCGGACGCCCTTGAACATGCCCCAACATGTTCTATAAAGCTGCATTGTGATGTCATTAAGGCTGTATTATGACACGTACAGCTTGGAACCACTAGAGCACGCCAGCCAATTACCATTGGAGTTGGAAGTGGGTAAACAAGTACTAGGATATCTTCCTAAGAAGCCACAGCAGCCGGATAAATTGTATGTTCCACCCAACGGCTATTTTATTCAGCCCGCAAGGGGGAAGCAGCGGCCTACAAAATCTCATTCAGGTAGGTAGGTTCAGTTCTTGGAGGTTGGGGAATGCTTATGGGCAAGGCCTTATGTCTCATCCCAACTTAATTCTCTCACTTCCCAATGTCATAGAAACTTAAAATTTGGCACGAGCATTGATTATGTCATAAATAGGAAAAGTTAATGGGTCCCAACTCGATTATTCAATTCAAAGCGCCAAAGAATTAGCGTTCAAATTTTACGTACGGAATCTAATTCTCTCATTTCCTGATGTCATAGATAGATAGATAGATAGATAGATAGATAGACTGTATGCAATAACCCTGATAGATAGATAGATAGATAGACTGTATGCAATAACCCTGATAGATAGATAGATAGACTGTATGCAATAACCCTGATAGATAGATAGATAGATAGATAGATAGACTGTATGCAATAACCCTGATAGATAGATAGATAGATAGATAGATAGATAGATAGATAGATAGATAGATAGACTGTATGCAATGACACGTACAGCTTGAAACCATAAATACTAGAGCACGCCAGCCATTTACAGTCAGTCTCCATTGGAGTTGGAAGTGGGCAAACATGTACTAGGATATCTTCCCAAGAAGCCACAGCAGCCGGATAAATTGGATGTTCCACACAACGGCTATTTTATTCAGCCTGCAAGGGGGAAGCAGCGGCCTACAAAACCTCAGTGGTCGCTGCTGCCGTCATCTAGATATATAAAAACGAATGTATGTATGTATGTCTGTCTTCGCAGCAACGCGCGACGGGTACGCTAGTAATTTAATAAAAGTTAATTTTTAGAATCTCTATACTCTGGGTCCTATAAGTAAGCGGGACTAACTATTTGGGACCTTGCTGCCTCTGTGAAGTAGCTATTTACAGGCCAATCATAAATACTGGCTGTGTATTTTTACCTACCAATGTAGAAACAGGAACTTAGAATTTGACTTGTTAAGAAAGTCAAAGGCATTTATGGAGTTCTTTTCCGGTACTGAAACTTTCAAAGGGAATGATACAAAAGAATGCTATAGCATTTATGTTCTCAAATTAGGAAAAGATAAAGAAGAATATCCTTGGATTGTTTACTATAATAACTTGACTCCAAGTTTAAAACACATGTAAGAAGTGCCTTTCCATTTTATCTATCTTTATAGCTGCCTTTTTATAGAACCTAAATCAGGTATTTTAAGGACAGTCATGGAGAAAGTATGTAGAAAATGTATTGTGATGCTAGTAGAAAATGTTGTAACATTTCCTGCAATTTTCTTTAATGAGATATGCTTGTTACAAATCGCAATTTTATATTCTAGTCGCATTGTAGATTGATGATATATTTTGAGGTCAATGATTGTAAAAACTACTCCTCTTTTAAGAGCACTGCATTAACAAAAAAAGGGGATATCTATCTATCTATCTATCTATCATCTATCTATCTCTCATATCTATCTATTTATCTATCTATCTCATATCTATCTATCTCATATCTATCTATCATCTATTTATCTATCTCATATCTATCTATCTCATATCTATCTATCATCTATCTATCTATCTAATATCTATCTATCTATCTCATATCTATCTATCATCTATCTATCTCATATCTATCTATCTATCTCATATCTATCTATCATCTATCTATCATCTATCTATCTATCTATCTATCTATCTATCTAATATCTATTTATCTATCTATCTCATATCTATCTATCATCTATCTACCTATCTATCTATCTATTTACCTATCTATCTATCTATCTATCTATCTATCTATCTCCTATCTATCTATCTATCTATCTATCTACCTATCTATCTATCTCATATCTATCTATCATCTATCTATCTATCTATCTATCTATCTATCTATCTATCTATCTATCTATCTATCTTACTTTATATTTAGAACCTTTCTTTTTTTATAAAGGACTCTGGTTGTTTTGCATGAACATTAATGTTTTTCAGAAACCCATCCTGAGTCAATTATTTATAAAGAAATTACAATGTAATTAATGGGTTTTACTAATGTGTGGCTTTACTTTGGGCATCGCTCATCAATCTTTTGAGATATTTGCCTTTATTGCAATTTTGTAATATGCTATAGATACTGGAAGTGCAGGAAGCTATACATGGTTAATGGTCTTCTAACTGTAGACTACCATAAAATTGTCTAGTCTGTACTAGTTACTGTGCTTGATGTGTGCTTCAGAATGTTTATATAAAACACTATCACTTTCTTTAGTCCAGGACAATTTATACAAAATGAATCAATGGCATTATTGGTTTTAAATATACAGTAGCTTCATTTGACAGGTTAATTTTAATAAACCCATACCTGATTCTAGAATGAATTTTACATTTTGTGCTTCACATATTGTAAGAGACATTTCCTTTGTTCTTTTGTGCTTGAAACACAGTTCAATATCATCTCTGGAAGAAGAAGATGAACTGTAATTCAACTTGAGTGTCAAAAGTTGCTTATCTCGACAACATATTGAAATGGAGTATGGAGGATATCAAAGGAAGAGGTCACTCACAAATGCAAATAAAGGAATGTATCAGGATGCCAGGACCTTAAAATGTACCAACACACCTCAGCAAAAATTATGCTTATTAATGCATGCAGAACTTTATCCTCAAGTAACCTTCACGTTTAAAAGTCATAGTGGACTTTTGTGAAAACTAGAAAGGACATTGTGGAAACTATTCTCTGTAGGTAAAGGAAGACAGCGGCAATAATAAATCATATATGTCCTAACATTTTCTAAAGAGGAGTATATTACAATAGTAGGGATCTTATAGGCTGCTATGGAAAATATTCATATCTATCCAGAAAATTGCTTTTAGATGACTGTCATATAGTAAAAATATGCTCAAGATGTACAAGAGATGGCAATTTTCCCATTTTAGGCCAGCTGCACATGAATAGATTTGGCGTCTACACCATGGATCCTCAACAAATACCGTTCTGAAATTACTATTAAAACACGCTTCTTCCTACACACTTGCAGAATCGAATTGCAGTTTGAGGAAAAATCGCAGCAACGTTCTTTTTCTGTGCGGATTTCGCATGGACAGCTTCCAATGAAGTTAATGTAAGCCGTCCGACCCGTTGCCCATCTGCAATTGACATTGCGGATAGGTCGCGGATACCTGCATCTTCACCTAGCGATGGCGCTGGAAAGAAAAGATTTAAAAAAAAATCTGTACTTGCACATGTCTGACAGTGAGCCGTCCAGACCATCTGCAATACACATTTAAACATTTCTGCTTGGACGCCGGCCACAGTTGGAGCTGAATTTCGCAGCCAGCTCCCGCATGCAGAATCCAACCCCTCCATGTGCAACCGGCCTTAAGGTGCTTTTACATGGAACGATTATCATTTTAAAAATTGCCTGATCGTTCAAATTTGAAGAATAATCATTCTGTGTAAATGCGGCCAATAATCAAATGATGAACGATAAATTGTTTGCTTATTGTTGATCGCTCATGTCATGCAAGCGTGAAAATCATTGTTTAAACATTTGCTAATCGTTTGGTTTAAATACCAATCATTCAGTCATTCTCATTCGCTGTGAATGACTAAAGATTTGCAAGCAAATGAGCAAACAAATTATCTGCTTGTATAAACAAGCCGCATGAGAAAACTCTGACATAGTTCGCTTGCGCTAACGATAAATCATTCTGTCTAAAACCACCCTTACACATCTTATTCTGAAAATCTGGAAATGTATACTCCTTAAATAAACAGGCATCTATAAAAGAAAGACATCTCCTATCGCTATGTTCACACTATTGAATCTATTAGGATCAAGGTGCAAATTATGTACCTTAATTCAGTCAGAATCTACAATCATTCTGTCAGCAATGTGAATAGGGTATGTTAGGCCCCATTCACATGCTCTGGAAAAAATCTGTGTGCAATAATGACTGTGCTGCTAATGCTGTAATACCCAGAATGCTCATTATTGATGCGAATTTCACACAAATCTTCTAGAACTAACTGAAGTAGTGATTTTAAAACAGATTTTCCTAGTATTTTTTAACTGCTGCCTAAGGTCTTGGTCAGACGAGCTTGTTTTGTGCGCACAAAAAAAATGCATCGCTCGCATGTGCTGTAAACACATAAACGAGCAATGTTTCATATGTGCATCGCATGAAACATCGCTCGTTCACTGGAGCTGCTGCACTTGGAGAAGCACAGCTGTTCCAGAAAGAGAGAGAAGAAGCCCAGCAGGGCTTTGGGATTTCCTCAAAGCATGGAGAGTGAGCAGAGCTATGGGGGGTTTCCTCATGACATGGAGAGACAGAGCGGGGTGAAGGGTTAATCCGTCATTTCCCCATAATTTGTCCCTTGTTATAGGGAAATCCCACACAGGTCTGCTCACTCTCTCTGCTCTGGGTAGATCCCCCATAAGTCTGCTAAAGAATCCCTATCGCAAACCACAGGGGGTGGGGCTAGAGGGGCAGGGCCAGAGGATGGTCCATCTAGCCCCACCCCCTCACCCTCACTCTATCTGGTAAAACCCTCAGGGAAAGCCCTGTAGCCCCGCCCTCCTCTCTTTCCCCTCAAAAGGAAAATCCATTGCAGAGAGAGGTGGAGTCCCCTACTGCCCCCTACTGCAGGAAAATAGCCCAGCAGGAGGGCAGGAGGAATACCCCACTGCATATATCAGGAGATTTAAAAGGTGCTTCTGGCCAGAAGCACCTTTTAGATGTCCTGTTGTAAGCAGTGGAGAAGCTATTTTATGCGCAGGAACTTCCATTAACTCTTGCTCCCATAGGAGTCAATGGAAACTCCTGCCCATCACGCATCGAAGATAGTGCATGTTCTTTCTTAGGTGCGTGGTGTTTTGCGTCCCTGATTCCGCGCATATGAACGCTTCTGTAGGAACCCATTGGTTCTTTTAGAAGCGTTCATTTTGCAAAGTACACTCGTCTGACCGAGGCCTAAAGAAGCTTGGCAAAACAATCAACTCATCTCAGAGTGTACTGTTAAATAGGAATTGTACAATATTTATCTCCGAAACAACCTTCTGGGATTAGGTCTCCCTTAAGGCCCAGTTGCACACAAAGATAAACATATGTTTCCTTAAAATTAAAACTGTTCATTACACTAGTAACATTGAATAACAGCTAGCATGTCTCACTTTCAAGTTACAAACTATTTCATTTATTTAGGAGGATAACAGTTTAGACATGCTGTAATATTACTATTCGACTGTTATTGGAGGAAAATGACGCTTGGATCATGACTTCCTCCTGTATGAAACATTACTTCCCCTCTGTAAGAACCAGCAGAAGTTGCCCATCATATTTAGATTGTACTTCACTTTGTAACAGTCTTCAATGACTGAGATGTCTTGTGTGCATAATACGCATTAAATAGAACCCGGTAATTTAAATGGATTTGTTCACATGTGCATATTTTTTTGCACGATGAAGAATCGCGTGAAGAAATACACAACATGACCTTGTTGGGGCATATTACACACTGCAATAAGCCATTGAAACGAATGGGCGGGCACAAATATGCAGTGCGTATGCAAGAAACCTGCTTATTTGCACACCATTTCAATGAGCCTCTCTATATTGTCTTTTATGTAACAATATGCAGTGTATTTGTGCACTTAAAAACACACCAGAGCAGGTGCAAAACACATGACTGAAAAGCACTTATATCCATGGGAATGAGCCCCAATAGGGACCATTCAATAGCCCCAGTAGTAACAGTGGCCTTAGTAGTAATAGTGACCCCCATAGTGGCCCCAGTAGTAGCAGTCCTCTATAGTGGCTCGAGGAGTAATAGTGACCATTATAGTAGTCCCAGGGATTCTGCCCAGGCAGAGGCCAATAGCAACCTTCCCATTGAATCAGGGATAGGTAACCTGGCTTTATGATGCACAGGTTTTATTGCAGAAGGTATATCTGGATACAGAATCTTATCTTTCTGTTTACTGGAGAAACCTCTGGTATTTGTTAGTATGTTGGTCTCTTTGTTCTCGCCATACCATCGGAATGGTGAACGGCATTCTACTTTTTCCATTCAGCCACTGTGTGAGATGAGTGTTACATGACACACAGATGATGAGCGGTGCAACTTCATATCTTGGTCACCAAGCTTTATTCCAAAATACCTGTAATAGGCCCACTTTACCATGGATGTTATTTTACTCCAGTGTGTCTTTGTTGTGAACTGTCTGCAAACATAGCAAAAATTGTCTGAGTTGTTCAGACATCCACACCGCTTAGCTATACTGTTATTAAATTTTGAAAAATAATCCTAGTCTAACCAATGACCTGTAAAAACACAGCTCATTAATTACAACTTACTGGTGGAGGATCCGTAGCATTTCCACCACTTAGAAACATACCCTTAGGGCTCAGTTACACAGATGTTTTGACGTGCAAATTTTTGTGCGCATAACTGATGTGTTCAAAAATTTGCATGACTGAGGCGGGCGTCACAGGGGATAAACCACACCTAGCAGCGTTTATCCACTCAAAAAGGGCACTGCCCGCTATCCCCTGCTGTGGCTATGACAGGGGTTCACCTGTGGTCAATGGGGCCAGCGGGAGCTGCAGTGGCCCCATTGACATACAAAGAACATTGCGCTCCTCTGCTACAGCTGTGACAGCTGTGGTGAAGATTTCTTCATCTCCGCGGAGAGTCTCTTTATCACTGAACACTGTGACAGCATTGTCAAAGTGTCCAGTGATAATGGGACTCCCCGCGGAGATGAAGAAATCTTCTTCCACAGCTGTCACAGCTGTGGCAGAGTAGAGCGATGTTCTCCAATTCAATTCAATGGAGCCAGCAAAACAGCCGCCTCCATTGAAAGCAATGTGCTGCCAGCAAGCCCTGCACTGATGTTCAGGAAAGGGCTTAAAATATCAGCCCTTCCCTGAAAACCATCCTAAAAATGTGTAAAAAATAAAAAAAAAATCTATACTCACCTCTCTGCAGCTGCTGGGGCTCAGCCTCGTCCAGCCAGCTCTTCTCCTGCACTGCTATGAGGAGCTTTCAGCAGGCGGAGATTTAAAATCCCTACCTGCTGAGAGGGCGGCCTCTGATTAGCTGAGCACTCTGATCAATTAGAGGCAGCTCTCAGCTATTGAATGACAGCTGAGAGCTGCCTCTGATTGGTCCCTGCGCTCAGCCAATCATAGGCAGCACTCACCCGCCGGCCCCAATGAGCTCAAGGTGAAACCCCTGGATGCTGTCGCATGTTTCAGATACATAAAACACCGGTTTGCCACAGTTACATGCGTTCTGTGGACCGGCGTCCTATAATTTTCACCACAGGCACTTTTTCGCGTGTAAAACCCACACATGTGCGATCTTTTTTACGTGTGGAAAAACGCCCGTGTGACTGAGCACTTATAGTGTTGAGTCAATGCACAGTGTGAAACAGTGATGGCGAAATAGTTGCACAATCACTTTGCAATTTATGTGTAAATGGACCACCACAATCTGTTTGCAGAGCCCAGCATGTGGTTAATCACATGCTCAGCTGTGCACATAGCTGCATTGTTCTAGTTGCGGGTGCCTGCAGAAGACAATGTTAACAGCCGTCTCCCCACAGAGCTAACAGCCTGCGGTCTGCTGACAGATAAAGCAAACTGCTTTATCTCCAGTAGCTCAAACAAAAAGTTTCCAATGCCAGTGTTTACCTGTAATGATTTTTGCTCAAATTTGGTTGTTTGAATGTAAATGGGCCCTTATAAGTAGAAACATTTTTCATGGATTCTCCTGTTATAATAAAGATTACATATTTTATTTAATTTGTAAGAAATTGAAGTCCTTAACTGAATTCACAGAAAGGTATAATTGGGCACATTTGTGTTTGTAGAGTAATTAGGGCCTCATTTACTAAAACAAATCTTTGTTGCCCATGGCAGTCAATTACAGATAAGACACTTTCAAAAAATGAGGCCTGAAGCATTAATCTAACACGAAGCATAGTTCCTATCTACAAGGTTGTTATAAAAACTAGCTGTGTATTTTTTTTCTATCAATGTAAAAATAGGAACTTAGAATTTGACTTCTTAATAAATTCTCAGATTAGGTCTCCTTTAGGAATAGAAAAAAAATTTCTGAGATTCCACTGTGATAATAATGACAATAGGGTTGGCAATCACTATCTTAAATGGTGCTTGAGGTGTATTTCCATCTTGGCTTTTATTAGCCAAGATGGGAAACTGCTTTTATAGTTACTGGCCACCCAGCTGGAGTCTATGGAAACAGATAAGTGCTTTAGCCAAGTGTTGTTTCTGTAGCTCTCATTGAAGAGAATAGGAGTGTGAATGAAATTTAGTTTGGTTCATTCTGATGATCCCTTTAAGGCATTCAGAAAGGATACCATGCCCTGTCCATGAACCATGAAACACTTAGTAATCTTGTACTTTCCCAGAATGTGGAGACACAATTATTTGCCAATTTATCTCAGAAAGGGTATCAGGATGCAGCTAGAATTGTTGAGTGTGCGTGTGTGTGTGTGTGTGTGTGTGTGTGTGGGGGGGGGGGGTTATCCTTTAATTGTTCTGTTTTCATGACTTTTGCAAATTCCAATGTGTTTACGCTAAAAAATGATATCTTGGCTTAAGAAAGTCATCTTGTAGCCAAGAATGTATATAACCATATATTTTGCATATGTGACATTTGTATAATCCTTCCCATATCTATATGATGGTTACGCCTTTCCTTTCCTTTTAATAAAATTACGGTGTTGGGTGGCTGGAACGCAGAACCCCATTACCATTAACTGGATTCAGATCTCTTGTCTGAGTTTTTGGTTAATGGCTAAGTCACTTGTGACTCTTACTTAACAATTTTACCTGATCTAGGTGTACTTCTTTAAAAATTCTTCAACAGTTTGGAGGCCCCAGCGAGATGCTCTTCCTTTACACTTACTACTGAATGGGGAGCAGCGGCCTTCTTCTCTTGGACGAAGCAGTATCCTGGGCAAGAGATTTCTCTTGACTTCTCCCTAGAGAGGCGGTCGTCTGTGGTGTCAGTGTCAGGTGTACAGCTTCAGCATTTCTGAACTTGCTGCCTATCAGGTAAAATTACTGTTTGTTTGTCTGCCTTTTGCCTGTTTTCATACACTGCCTACCTCATGTACACTGGTACTCGTTCTTTCCTGGCAGAGAAGCAGCACAGTGCAACGTTTCTAAGTTCCTGTCCTGCACTCATGCCTCAACTTTTTCCCCTCTGCACATTGCCTTGATTTCCTGATTCATTGTCTGCCTCTGCTATACCACTCTGCATTGTATTGCTGTTATTGTTATTCTTGTATAATTATGTTCTGTTATTCTGCAGTATGCTTAATAATACTCAACACCCCTGGGAGACAGCTCTAAAGTGGGTGGGTTGCATATTGTGCTGAAGGGTGTTTTCTCGCATTTTGTCTTATTTTATTGCTGACATTGTGGATTGCATACATAGTTTATAAGAACCATAGAGCAGGTTTCCTTCCTCTTACTCGCTTCTTTTAAAGCTTATATGGTTTGTGATTTCTGTATCTGTACAGTTGTTTTGACTAGGGTTTCCTCTGAGAGCCCCTTTGTGTTATGTCATATACGTCCTAATATTTCTTCCCGTAGTACCTATTATTTTAACAATCAGCTCTACCTTGAAATCCCATGTCATGCGTTTCCTATCTTAACTAATGGAAGTCTTTGGACTAATATAACTGATAATAACTGGTATATTCCTTATTGGGTAGATGAGCTTGAATGTCTGAATAATTTTGACGCTTCTGAAGGAGATTCCTGCATTGATGCATGAATTTTCCATTGCTGTGTAAATTGCCTGATAATCTGCACCTGCCTTATCCATGGTTATACTACGACTCTACGGTTCTTGGCTACTGGTAGAGTGTAGGTAAACGTAACTGGGCTCTAGGATAGCCGCCCACTGACAGTTGCGGGATAAAAGGTTTTTCACATAGCTGGATATCCAAAAACGGGACTAGTTCTCCCTGCTGTATTGCTATGGTGGTGATTTTTACCAAACTCAATAGAATGTCAAAGTGTAAGCAAACAATTGTTGATTTGGTGAGAGTCACATTTAGGAAGGCTGTGGTGAAAAATGCTACTACTATATTGCGTAAGGCTGAAATGCCGAGAACAGGTTGTCTAGATTTGCAGGCATGGCGTGATTTTGCCCTGAAGGAGGCGCGTTGGATCGCCGATAATGGTTTTGGGGCGCAAATTCGGCCTGGGTAGATACTTCTTTGTGCTATGATCCCCTTATTCATGGTTATGATGATTTGGAGTTACCCATCCAATCATCCAGCTGAGGTGGCAGTGGAAGTACATTCTACTCTAGTAAAACAGAAGGCTTCGTCCCTTGAACAACAGGTTGGATCTGGAACGCGTTTACGACCTGTTTCCTCGTCCACACCCTTTGGTTGTGGGCCAGGTGACAGGCTCGATGTTACGGGTAGAAACAGCATAACGAGCATAAAGAACAGAGAGGGCTGTTTTTTGCCATTTTTGCCATAAAAAGCCAAGATGGGAATACACCTTTAAGTCTAGCCACACTGTCAGAGGCATAGTGTGAAGCTATTGAGCCCCAATACAAAGTTTGTAACAGTATCCCTAAGAATTATTTTACATTTGTAGTACTAGTCTACTTGTAGGGGGAAAAGAGACTTCATGGGACTCCTAAGGCTCCAGGGCCTGAGTACCACTGCACCCTCTGCATGCACTATATTCATGGCCCTGCTACAATACTACTAAGATTCTGAGGAAAGACTTTGAACATTATTTTGACTACCATCCAAAAAGTCCAACAATATAGCAATGCCCCATAATTTTGAATTAGTTGGTGAACAAATGGTCTCAAACCAATAAAAACTATAGATTTTTAAGTAGAAAGAGAAATTTCCACTATAAGCTCACATAGTATATTCTAGAGACCTTTTCAAGCACATTTAAACACCAACACTTTCTTGGTCTACATAAACATAAACTTGTTCAATATTTTTTATTATTACAAACAATGTATTTCTTTCCTATGATTTAGTTCACTACATTTAAGTGCTGCAAATGTCAAGATTTTATTTTAGGCTAGAATCATACAAGGTACATTCACACTGCGCTAATTTTAGTTTTGCAAAGGTTTAAACATGTACATATTCAGAGTAGCCCATCAATAGGTATTAAATATGCTAGTCATCCTACGTATTTTGTTTTTAGTCTGAAATAAACCTATGTGTTTAAGTAATAAAATATTCCTTGCTTACTAACACAATTGTGAAGTTTTCTCTGAAAAGATGACATATAAGCTGAAGTAAAGTGAGTAGTAGAACCTAGATCACAAATTATTATTGGGTGTTGGAAAATAACATGTCCTTTGTAGGGCTTGTGAGGTTACATTTTCTTTTAAAATGGCAAGAAAATGAAGGGCAAAGTGTGTGGTTGGGAACAAAAATTATTACCTAACTTTTATTAGAAATGATTAAAATAGATATCTATAATGTGAATCTGTACAATTTTTATCAAGATCACTTGAATTTCCTATGGTCACCACAGAATAATAATACCCTTTTAGTGCCCTACAGTTATATTGCTCTTTTATGTGCCCTCATAACCTATTAATGCTCCTTTAGTGCCCCCAACAAAGTAATAATTCCACCTTTCGTAGTTGCGCATGACCAAGGTAAAAATCTTGTTCTTACCTCTAAAACTCCGCACTATTCTGCTATTAACTACGTACTAGAAAGATAGAGCAAGTACTATCTTTTCTCGTCTGTACTATTAACGCAAGCCTCACTGTGCTGCTTCTATTGTAATCAATAGGAACTTTGCAGCAGAGACTCTCTGCCATTTAAGAATGCCTAGGAGATAGAACAAAGGGCTATGTCTGCTGCTGGAGTTTTATGGTCAGTAATGTATAGTACAGGTGTCTGTGTTGCTGGTGCTCAGAAAAGAGAACAACGTTTTTATTGAAGTACATTGCAAAGTTAAAGCTTTCCTTTAGTACTTTAGCATGTGATATTTCATTTAGAACTAGAGGAGTATTTCAAAGTTTTGGTGCCTAAGATTGTAACAGCATTACAATCTTCCTAATTTGGTCCATAATTGTTATATAGGCAGACAAATAGTACTTTACATACAATATAATATGTATTTTAATATGTGTAGGTATTGAATCTACTTATTATGTGCAATCTTTGTTGAGTCTTTGTAAGTATTACAATCTTCTCGATGTAAAGTTTAGAGCTATATTTGATCCAGTCCTTTTCTTTCTTTTGTTGCCAAATCAAGGTTGAAATGATGTGGAAAGATAAATATGTTTACCTGAGCATGTGATTAAAAATCTTGTGTGTAAAGTTTATCATTTCGTATTTTCAATTACTTATGAAATAAAATTTCAAATGTGTTTGTTGGTAAGAATTATCCTCCATTAGACTAAAGAGCCTCATGTTGTGCAGAGTGCTAAAACAGCAGAAATGCAATTCTAAGCTCACGACCTGTTTTGGGTTCAATCCCCACATTATTCAGGACTCAAGGATTAATCAGCCTTACATCTTTCTGAGGTTGGTAAAATGAGTACCCAGCTTGATGTGGGGGCTGGTGTGTGTGTGTGTGTGTGTGTGTGTGTGGGGGGGGGGGTAATAAATAAATTACTTAAAAGCGCTGCAGAATATTTTGGTGCTCTACAAATAATAAGATTTATGTGCAGGATGGAAACCACTCTGAAACAGAGACCAAGGAAGTCTCTGTCTCATTTTATTGAAGCCTGTGACTTTATACCAGCTCCATCCTAGTTTTCTATGCAGTTTTCTCAGCAAAATATGGAATCAGAAGACAATCAGTACTGAATTTAAAAAGCAAAAAAACTGTTGCATGAAAGGAGCCTAGATGACCCATAAGATGGACTTTCTGATAAAATAGTCCCACCTAGTGATGAGCAAACCTTTGACAAGTTTGAATGCATGTTAATAATTGCTATATGGTTTGTACCCTCAAAAAACTTTATTTATTAATCTTTTTGTTCTTTGCAGACTAGCAATTTTTATATACATGGACAACATTATATAGTATGTGTGTGTGCAAGTCTATCTATCTATCTATCTATTTTTCATATATGGATACTAGAGGGTACATGAAAAAATAAGTAAATTTTCTTCTGGTGAGCGGAGCATTACTAGTACAGGCTTCCATGGCTAGATGAATGTCTGCAGAACCCTTCTGAGATGGTATGCCAGCTAATATTGTTGAGAAAGGTTGTGTTCACCTCCTGTGATTTTTTTTTCAAAATATTGTTCAGTTTTTTGCCCATTTTGTGATGGCTGATTCATACAAACAACGTGCAGCTGTGAAATTTTGTTTCCTTTTCCACTGCTCAAAGCACTAATATAAAAAAAAAAGCATGGAGCGAGATCAGGGAAATATGGTTGGTGAGACAAGGGTATCATGCAATTTTTCATCATAAATTGCTTAACATTCAGAGCTATGTGGGTAGGTGCATTATAATGATGGAAGTCCCCTGTTTGCCCACACAGTGCTGAGTATTAAGCAATTTCTGATGTAAAATGGCACAACACCCTTACCTCACCCTCCGCATTCACCTGATCTCACTCAATGCAACTTTTTTTAATTAGTGCTTTGAGTAGTAGAAATAGAAAACTGAACAATTTGCTAAAAAAAAATCACTGGAGCCAAACACAACCTTCCCCAACAATGTTGGCTGGCTCCAGTTATACCATCTCAGGAGGATTCCATAGACATTCACCTAGCAACAGAAGCCTATATTAGTAAGGCCCCACCAACCAGAAAAAATATTTCTAGGTTTTTTGTACCCCCTTTAACTTGAAAACCATTGTTTAGCCACTGCAAGATAGAGCAAATACACTCCATTTGAATATATTTCGCTCATCTTTCAAAAGACTGCATTATGTTTTCCCCATTGCATGTTTACACTAGCCTCCTGAGAACAATGCAATATGCTGGCAGCCTTGAGGAGAATAAATGAATGTGTTGGCAGCTATTTACACAGCTGGGCATATGATTAGTCAAACTCTTGAAACAGCTCCTGGAGCTCCTTTTACATGCAAATGAAGATGATAAACTATTTATGGCCATTAACACTTTATGCAAATAGATTGCTAAATCTTTCAATGTATCAGTCATTTGAAAGATTATCTTTGCATGTAAAAGGGCCTTTGCCTGTGTTACCTTTTACAACATGTACTGTACAAACAAACGAAAAACATTTCCCATAGTGCTACTTTAACTATATATCAAAATTTAGCTTTGACATCTTTTAAACATTTCCTAATTTAATAATAAAATAGGCAAGTACAAAAGCAACAATATGATTTTAGAGTTCATTATGAAAGTATTCCTTCTCCATGCTCCAGCTCATGATGGTAATGATGCTCTCAGTAATGCTTTCATTTTGCATTCTTGAAAATAATGCAGAAAATAATGTGTGTAACTTTCTTTATAAATACAATTTATAATCCACAGTCAGAGAAATGCATGCACATTTTGTACAGAAAAGATTGGTTGATTGTGAATCCTGCCTGAAAGCTAGTTTTTCCTATCTCTATTTTGAAACAGTGCTTACTGAACTGTCAAATGTCTCCCAAAGCTTAAATTGAGAATAGATTTTAAGCAATTCAACCAGGGACATTGCTGTCATCAACTGATGAGAAGCCACTTGAAAAGAAGAATACTTTCTCAAACTGTTTACAAAGTTTTTTTAAGTTACTTTTTGTAAAACTATTTGCAAAACTCAAAGCACCACACTTTTGTAATACCAAATGAAGAAATATGGCAGTAACAGAACACGGGAAGATGATAAAATGGGATATTTTATTTTCATATTTTTTCATTTATATTAAATACTGTAATTTTGAGATTTTTTATTAGCCTCTCTTCTACCATCTGCTATATTTTATAACAAATTAATTTACCAAGTGAAAAGGTTGAATTGAAAATATGAATTTAAGTATGGCATAAGCTGTTACAAACCATTTGGAAAAAAAAAAGATTAAAACTAATATAATTTTTAATGAGGGAGGTTAAAGAGGACCCATGGGTATCCATGCTTGGGACAATAACATTGCCCTTGTTTTTCTCTACAGACAGCTTGTCTGTTCCCTAGAAATACTGTAGATCATACCTCACTCCTTTTACTTTATAATTAGAGATGAGCGAGCACTGGGGGGGGGGGGGGGACAGCAGAGGGGGGCGGGGCGGAGGGGAGCCGACCCCATTGAGAACATATAGAAGACAAATCATTCTTCTCTGCCACAGCTGTAACAACTGTGACAGAGAAGAACGATGTTTGCCCATTGAATTCAATGGAGCCGGCAATACAGCCGCTCCATTGAAAGCAATGGGCTGCCAGCGTGCGTGGGGTGAATTGTCGGGAAGGGCTTAAATATATAAGTCCTTCCCTGCAATTCATCCTAAAATGTGTTAAAATAAAAAAAAATTGTATACTCACCTTTCCGCTGCAGCCGGAGTCCAGCCGCCGCTGTCAGTTCTCCTGAACTGCTTCTTGGCACTAATCAGCCGGCAAGGCTTTAAAATCCCCGCCTGCTGAATGATCTGCCTCTGATTGGTCACAGCCCTGACCAATTAGAGGCAGGTTTCACTCACACACCCATTCATGAATGGGTGAGTGACTGCTGCCTCTCAGCGCTGAGCCAATCAGGGGCAGGTCTGACTCACATCCATTCATGAATTCATGAATGGGTGTGAGTGAGACATGCCTCTGATTGGCTCAGCGCTGAGCCAATCAGGGGGCAGGTCTGACTCACACCTCCTTCACACCCACTGCAGGACGGCCGCGCAGAGCTCCAGCTGCCGAGAGAAGGTGAGTATATATATATTTTTTATTTTTACACATTTTAGGATGAATTGCAGGGAAGGGCTTATATATTTAAGCCCTTCCCGACAATTCATCCCGGGCTCGCCCGCAGCGCATTGCTTTAAATGGAGCCGGCTTTATTGCCGTCTCCATTGAATGCAATGCGCTGGACAGCTCCGGCCCGTTTCTAATGAAACGCCGCTAGGAGCAGATTTTCGGGCGATTTGCGGGTGACTTGCGTGCACCGGTTACGCGATTTGCGGATGCGCATCCGTCATGCGATCCGCAAATCGCGTGAAAAAACGCCCGTGTGACTAAGGCCTAAGGCCTACCTCACACAGGCGTTTGCAGAAACACAGCATTTTTCAATGCTGTGTTTACTGCTGTTTCAGCCCAGATTCAGCAGTGCTGGAATGCATCGTGCCAGTGTTCTGGCTGCATTTTCAGCATAGCTGAAAACACAGCTAAGGATGCTGAAAAAGAAAAATCAATACTTACCTAGCAAGTGCCATCGGCGTTCCTGCCAGTGTTCTCTGTAGTTCTGGGTGGGTTGCCGGGCTTTTGTCAAGCTAACAAAGAATCTTTTGCTAGTGACGGGGTTTGAAGATCTTGCCTCCAGAAAGAGATTGCTTGGATTGGCTGAGCCAGCTGTCACTCAGCCGACTCAGCCAATCAGAGCAATCTCTCACTGGGAGGCGGGGATTTCAATCCCCATCACTAGGAATTGATGCTTTGCCGGCTTGACAAGTGGGACCCCGACAGCACCTGCTAGCTGAGTATGGATTTTTTTCTCCCAGGTAGTGTAGCTAGGACGTTTAGCACTGTCAAAAATGCGGTACCAAGTTGTGCCACGTTTTCGGCAGCGCTGAAACTGCTTCCCATTCATTCAATGGGCAACACAGAGCCGAAAATTGCCCAAGATAGAACATGCATCACTGTCAAATTGCAGCAATATACAATATATAATACAATATAATGTGCATTACCAATCAAGGAAAGTGAGGCTGAACCGCTTTGAGCGTTTTGCTTTGCTTCTTCGGGAGTAGACTGGAAAAGACTCATATGCAAAGTACTCAATGTCTAATAAAAAATGCATATTAAAAAAAGATAGACTTTGTGGTAGAGATACAAGGACAGAATCTAATAGCATGAACTAATTTTGATTGCATATGACATAATTCATAAAAATTGGCATCCATGCGTGCCACATTGGAATGCATAAATGAGTAAAATAAGGTGCATGCACCAGATCAACAAGAAAAAGCCCACAAAAGGCAAAAAAACGGTGAATATTAAATTGATGATTTAGATATGTGATATTAACTGCAGCGTGTGTAATGACTATAAAGAAAGTGTTTACTGACGTTCATTGGTACAAAAATCCTAAATAATATCACTGTGGTTCTCTGTTGCTACTCAATGAAAAGCCAAAAAAAGTCTGAGAGCGATGCATACTTTTTAGAAGTACAATAGCAGTCAGGGGAAAAAAGACACTGTATATAATTCGCTGCTTTTGAATGTAGACAAAGGCAACATCTGAGACTTAAAATGCAGTGAGTTGATTGCCCCTTCCCTATAGTTATATAATATTTTTCATGCTTAATCAAGACCCTATTGGTAACATTACACAGTATATTTTAAGCCAATAGCGGTAAAGTTGAATTTGTTCTCTAATTATGTAGCACACAATACTGTTCTTTCTTTATTTGTTCCTCTTGACTTATACCTATAACAAGGTATTTATGTGCCAATCATTTATCTTTCATGCCTACAGTCCTCACTTCCAGCTGATCAAAACATAATGCGTAAAAGAGTAATTTACTTACAATTTCAGCATTCTTTTTCTTTTCTGCAATTAAGTGATAATCAACCATTTAAAGTATCATTCAGAAGATATGAGTGCTTAACAAACCAGTTTCAAATAATAGGTTTCATCTTCAACTTATTCATGCAATGCAATTTAAATCAGTCTGCTCAGGAAGATGGTTTGACACTTGTTAGGTTCTGGCTTCCAATCTGTCTGCAAGACAACATTTAAATAGAGATTACTCTCTGTTTCTTTTGGCAACTTAAATGCCCCCTTGTCTTTCTTCAAATAAATGTAAATGGTTATGTTTCAGTTACATGCAATTGTGCTGTCATGTAATTAATTTAATTATGCAAATTGCAAATGTATCAATCACAATTTTTGCCTTAAAATATTGATTGCTCTAACAACCTCCTTAATAAGATTTTGAGGGTTTTTTCATATTTATAAAATGCTATTATTTCAGTCTATGCAAAAAGCATGTAGGCCATTGGCAAACGTGGAAATAAAAATGAATACAAAAAACTGCCATAAATTGTGGTTTCTCCAAAATATGTCTTCTTTACTAGAGAAATATTTGAGTGGTATATCTAGTTGTTTATTGAAATGGTATTTGTATCTTTAAAATTCTTATGTAGTGCCAGTGTTGTTCTTGAGTACAAAGAGTATTTTGTTTTTAAATACTTGTTCATCTATTACATGTACATGCAACGTTTATGGGCCTTTAATATTGATAGTCTGTCATTAGGATAAACCATAAATGTATGATTGCTGGGGAGCCAACTTCCAGGAAATGCACCATCAGTGAAGGGGTCGCTGCATTCATGGGAGTGCCATTGCCTTAACATCATTTACATGAGTCATCCAAATGAGCAGATATGGCTAAACACCCATTATCAAACAACAATGCCCTATCCTAACAATAGGTAATCAGTGTTAATGTCCTGGAACACTCCTTTAAGAAAATGTTGACATTTAGTGCACCATTATTAGTAAATATATATAGATTGTATTCCATCGTACTATAATGATAGATTAAATAGCTTTCCATATAATTATGCGTATAGTTCATGTTTGCCTGTTTTTGAGAATAAAATCAAATTCTACATTATGTACCAAAATGAGTAGTGTATCTTCAAAATTCTGCGGTAAGTTTTTCCCATCATAATTAAGGCTAAAACTATTATTACTGCAAATAATAAAAACAATACCTTGACTGTCATATGGCTTAGCACTTGGTGCTGGTATTAACCGAGTAGAATCAATGGAGAAACTAAAGATTTGCTTATATCTATAGTGGACGCCATACACTTAAGTGAGTATATTATTACATAGGAATAACATATATGCAATCCACTGTCTATTTACAGGATTATAGAGCTTAATACAAATAATTGCGTGATGATACTCATAAATTGTGGAAAATATCTCTCAGACCTCATTCACATGGCTGTAGCCATTTTATGAGCCCCCGCCAGTACCTAAAAATGCGTGAATGGGAGCACAAATCTAATGTTTGTGCCCCCGTTGAGATGGCATGGACCCCAGTGCACATACGCCGAGGCTGCAATATGGGTGCCTCCACTTCCCCTGCCCCTTTTTGGCTCACCTTCTCTCTCCTTCCCTCTGGATGTTTGCAATGGGAGTGGGTGAGGTTGCTTGCTCCGCCCCTTGTCCGCAGCAAGCAATGACAGGGGGTGGAGCTTAGCTCCACTCTGCCCCACCCCCTCCCATTGCAAACAGCCAAAGGGGAGGAGAAAGGAGGAGAGAAGAAGGAGGGAGTTTAGCAGTCATGCTGCTAAACTCCCTCCCACCTCCCTTCTCCAGCCACTGTCATTGGCTCCTGTAGGAGCTCACGCAGCGGCCGACGTATTCCGGGCAGAAAGATAGTTCCAGGACTATCTTTTCAGCTCGGAGTGCAAGCACTCAATACTATATTGGTCCAGCCGGCTGCTTTTACATTGTGAGAATACAGCCAGGTTTACTCTAAGTGATGGACATCATTGAAAGGCATTTTACATTATTTTTATTAATGCTCTTGATATAGACATATATAGACTAGCTGACAGAGCTACAAATAATGCTTTCAAATTCAATCATCTGGTGTTGGGACTAGTCTATACCAATGTTACTGCATGCTAAATGGTATGGTCAAAAACAGGATGAAGAGCCTTGTTGGGAAAAATGGATTTGATATCTGAAACATTGTTCACATGAGTTAAAACATTTGCCACATGTTTTTCTTATGATTTAAAAATAATAGTTTTTTCATAATTCACCTTTAGGCCTTAGTCAGACGGGCGTTTTTTCGCGCGATTTGCGGATCGCATGACGGATGCGCATCCGCAAATCGCGTGACCGGTGCCCGAAAATCGCCCGAAAATCTGCTCCTAGCCGCGTTTCATTAGAAACGGGCCAGAGCTGTCCAGCGCATTGCATTCAATGGAGCCGGCAATACAGCCGGCTCCATTGAAAGCAATGCGCTGCGGGCGAGTGTGGGATGAATTGTCGGGAAGGGCTTAAATATATAAGCCCTTCCCTGCAATTCATCCAGAAAAGTGTTAAAATAAAAAATATATATATACTTACCTGCTCCCGGCAGCCGGAGTTCCGCGCGGCCGGCCTGCAGTGGGTGTGAAGGGGGTGTGAGTCAGACCTGCCCCCTGATTGGCTCAGCGCTGAGCCAATCAGGGGGCAGGTCTGACTCACACCCCCTTCACACCCACTGCAGGCCGGCCGCACGGAACTCTGGCTGCCGGGAGCAGGTAAGTATATATATATTTTTTATTTTAACACATTTCTGGATGAATTGCAGGGAAGGGCTTATATATTTAAGCCCTTCCTGACAATTCATCCCGCGCATGCCGGCAGCCCATTGCTTTCAATGGAGTCGGCTGTATTGCCGGCTCCATTGAATTCAATGGGCAAACATCGTTCTTCTCTGCCACAGCTGTTACAGCTGTGGCAGAGAAGAATGATTTGTCTTCTATATGTTCTCAATGGGGTCGGCGCTGCTGCCGCCGGCCCCATTGAGCGCATATAGAGAAGAGAATAGGAATCGCAGATCGCAGATAGGTGCGATCTGCGATTTCTGTTCTATAATTTATCGGACGAGCGCATAAAAAGCGCTCATGTGTCCGATACCATTGCAAAGCAATGGTTTTATAAAATCGCCGGACGCATGCGCATGCGCAAATCGCGGCAAAAAACGCCTGTCTGACTAAGGCCTTATTGTCTGATTTTGGTATATACATTTTACTTGTTTTGTATAAGTGTGCGGCATAAACCTTGCCCTAATTGCTGATATTTGCTGCGGAATCCAAGGCAGGCGTCGGCACTGCGGATCCGCAGCACATAGCACCTACAGCCCCCATAGAATGCTATGAGAAATCGATTCTTTGTGCACACTTGCGGAAACCAATTCCAGTTTTTGCAAGTGTAGGGAAAATCACAGCATGCTCCAAGCGTGTGGATGGCTTCCTTTGAAGTCAATGGAAGCCGTCAGATCTGCAGCTCTTCCGTAATGACATTGCTAGGCAACAACGCAGGAAAAACAATTGAAAAAATAATCTGTACTGTGCATGCCCGATAGCAAGCCGCTGGGTCTATCCGCAGAATGTTATTGTAAGCCATTAAAAAGCTATTGTTCTCTTATTTTAACACGACATAACCCATTGTTAAACAATTTAAAGTGTAAATAAACCAACCCGATATCATGGCTCATCGTTATATCACATCACGTTAAATCTCTATTTACACTGAATAAGTATCATTCAGATAATCTTTCAAACAAACGAAACTGAATGAATCATTTAATTTGAGCATGAGCCAGCAAATGAATGACTAACGAGAATCGTGCGCTTCTCATTGGTCTTCAGTATCTGCCGACATAAAAATCATCACCAGATTGGTCTCTTATCATGACGTTTGAGCACTTCTTGTTCAGTGTTTCACATAGTGCCCAAGGACTGCACAATTCTCAACTAGAATTATACAGTCTGAATGGGCTACCCGAGAATGAAAGAGTTGGTCATGATGTCACCAGCTCCTTCCTTTGTGCAAAAAAAAATCTTGAGATTCTCGGACCATGTAAAAGGGGTATTATATTCAAGCTAAAGAAAAACCCATCTCTATGATATTATGAATATATTAATCCCTAAAGTATTGTCAATAAGCATACACTGGGAATTAAAATATATTAATTTAATTCATATATCCTATATGGTACACTAGAAAGTAATATATGAAGTATATATAAGTATCTGTATAATGTGACACATTTCTTCATAAAGGAAACTGCAAAAGAAAACTCTGAGAAACAAAATCTTAATTTAAATGACTAAAAATCATTTGTTTCAAATGTTTTGCTAACTTAAATATTGCCAATTAGCTGGACAGACTATTTGGCTATGTTCCTAGAGATAAGGATTATAGTCAACTCATCAAGCTGAAACAGATGGAAATTAAATGAATTGCTCCTGCTGTCTCCAAAAGAAACAAGACTAGTCACAGTGTCACGGCTAGTGAATTATTGTAAGATGATAGTTCTTCAGACAGAAACTCAGAAATTAATAGGATAATAGGATTTTTATTATTTTGTAAAAAAGCCAAAAAAAGTAATATTTGTCTAGTATTACATCAAATATTAATTACTGAAGACATAGCAAGTGCTTACTTTTCTTTTTTAAAAAGGTACATGTATAAAGCACTTAATGTGTGATGCTCCATTCCTTTTATAGTCTGGTCCACATGTGTCCTCCCTTAAGTTTTTTCTTATCTAGAAATATCCTGAGATGAGCAGCAAGAGGACATAGGCTTCCATTTTTAAAAAACATATACTATTCAAGTATGCATCCAATAGTTGCCATTTAATATTAAAAAAAAACATCTATACTTACAATATACTTTTTTTACTGAATAACACAATAGAATAGAAATGGCCTCTCAGTTGCTTGATCCCGTAGTAGCTTCTGCCTTTTTACTTTAATTATCCCCATAGTTACAAAGGTAAGGGCAAGCCATTTTTTAAAATATAGTTGGACAAGCTTGACGAAATCCAAAATATTATCTGAAATATTGCGTGAGATATTGGCGGTTATTTCAATAAACACACTAACAAGGAATTTTATTGAGTAATGTCTCTACTTTCCAAGGCAGGCAACAGCCTGAACCTATGATGAGACAGGAGGTAGATTGCAGACTAGCTCAAACTCCTTGTTGGAACAATAGCTAAGCTCACAGTTCACAGCTCTGCCATAATGGAGCTGAGCTGAAAAACAGCCAAGGATCAGGGTCAAGGAAAATAAATAACAAGTGAGCTCCACCTATAGATGCTGACTTACATATTTTTGAGCTCCTCACTTGACAGAGAACCACTATTAGTAAATATATATAGATTGTATGTACAGATGAGCGAGCCTACTCGGCCACGCCCCTTTTTCGCCCGAGTACCGCGATTTTCGATACTCAGGCGAAAAGATTCGGGGGGCGCCGTGGGTGAGTGGGGGGTTGCAGCGGGGAGTGGGGGGGAGAGGGCTCCCCCCTGTTCCCCGCTGCTACCCCCCACGCCACCACGCCTCCCCCCACCCCCCGAATCTTTTCACCCGAGTACTGAAGTACTCAAAAATCGCGGTGCTCGATCGAGTAATTACTCGAAACGAGTAGGTTCGCTCATCTCTAATTGTATGCCATGGTCCCATAATGATAGATTAAATGGCTTTCCATATAATATGCCTAGATTTCATGTATGTCCATTTTTGAGAATAAAATGAAATTATAAATTATGTACCGAAATAAGTAGCAGATCTGCAAAAATTATGTGGTCTTTTTTTCAGTCATAATTAAGGCTAAAGCTATTACTATTGTAAATAATAATAATAATGCCTTGACCGTTGTCCAGTTTAACACTTGGTACCGGTATTAACCGAGTTAAACATTTAACACACATAATAATATCCTTCTACTAGTAATAAAAGTTGAACTTATCTTTATAGCACAATTGCTTCAACTTGAATCCTGCAAAGGTTAGGCATAAACAAGATTTAATTGTATTCATTTTTTCCCTCTCTTCAATAATCCAGCATTAAGCATTAAAATGGTTCTTCAGTATGTTTGCATTGCTTTGCATAAAATTAGTTATATTTGACATCTACAAAGAACTGGAATTCCCAGTGAAGTCGTTTTAAGCTGTATGATGTGAAATGGCCAGGCTATATCACGCAGTGCTTAAATTTATTGATCACTGTATGTATTAAAGTGACCAATAGGCACAACATAATCATGAGATATCACTTCCCAACTGTGTTTCCATGAGGAAAAGACAAATACATTAGAAAATAAAATATTAATGAAAATGTAGATAGCCAGTGGAGTTTTCTCATATAGAAGTAACAATCAGTGAATAATAATAGCAATAATAATAATAATAGTAATAATAACCAATTAGACTAAAACTTATATGTAATAAAGGGTAATAATACTAAATTACTTAATTTCATATGTACACCATCATTAAGTTGAAAGTGGCAAATATAATGTAACATAAAGCATAAAACAACATTAAGATCTCACAAGGGAGATTGACTCTGTTTTGCATCTATTGTATAGAAAACATTGTTAATGTAAAACAAAAAACCCTTAAAAAGATGTCCTTTCCCACTATGTGTTACAGAATTCATGTGTCTCATCAAAGAAAGTTCTTTAGTTAAGGTTCAAGCACCAAATTTGTTAAAACTCTGCATACCTCTGAGCTGTATGGAGCTGTAACATGGCACCATTAAAAAATACAACTCGTAACCACCCCCCCCCCCCCAAAAAAAAAACAAAACATACCCAGATGGGTACGGAGCTGAAAATATAATAAGGTGGTGATTTTGTCTGGAAGTGGGGAGGAGAAAACAAATATGAAAACCCCCTAAATGGTCATGTGTTCTAGGGGTTAATATCAGAGGAATTATTAGTGAAATTGGGCCTCATAGTAAAAGTTTCAGTGGGATTCTCCCTCAAACATGAACATTCACCAGTCCCATGAAAAACGTTATGCAAAAGTTTATGTAAAGACACAGTTTACTGCATTGTTAAACTTAAGAAAAAACTAAGCTGCTAAGTGTGCCCTTACTCCAGCAGGCTTAGGAATAGTGTAATAAACAGCTAAGCACTGGTATGTTTCCCTAGACCAAACTGTTAAATTATAATTAAAAACTGCCAACTTTGCAAACTTGTTGAGATCTGCCAGTTTATAACTAACCTCCATGGCAATCTTCCCTCGACCCCTCCTTCTAACTTTCACCCAGCTAGCTGCCTGATCATCCTGCACTTCCATACTACCATACACCCCCACATCTATCCCAGCAAGGTTCTACTCAGTGAGTAGCAAATCCCTTTTCAGGTAGCCAACGGATCTTAGTGATGCAAGCTGTGCATTTAGATCCAGGATCTGGCCTTCCAAATGCACAACATTCTCACATCTCACACAGCAGTATGCACCACCGAACGGCTGTTCAAGGACTGCACACATGGCACAAAATGTACACTGCTAATGCACATTGCTAATATAGTTGTGGACAATTAAATTTTAGGCCTAAATTAAACTATTCAGACTTAAATATCCATACAACGTAGGACAGAAAGTGTCATGATAAAGATGATAGACTATGCAACAAGGTATTTTGTGGTCTTTTGGGTATTTCTTAAATAGTTAATCAATAGAAGCACTATTGTGGTATTGATATATTAATGTTTTTAATGTTTATGTAATCTTGTTAATTTACTTAAAACATTTAATACTACCATACCACAATGAAACATAGAAATCAGCTTAGAAACAATTAATAGTGGGAAACTGTCAACAACATCTAATTCTTTGGTGCCTTCATAATTATTTCTAGTGCAAGGAAATCTATATGCTAGAGATAATATTTTTGATTGTTTTCTATGTCATTTGTGTTTTTTCCTGTAATGACTTGTGAAATTTCCATGTTTTTATACAAAATGCCCATGATAAAAAGAATGTTTTGATGTCTTGACTTTTGACTCTAGACCAGAAACCTGCAAAGATCTAACCAGAAAATTATTGTCATCAAAAATAATTTCCCATTCTACTGAAAATTATTTCAGCTGAATATATGTTATAATCTCAGTTATTATTAGTTAATGATTAACTATTAGTTAGTGATCTAGCACAGGTTTCATGGATTTCCAGACTAAAAGTTCAGAATAAATTTCTTTTGTGTAAATCAAAATAGAAATACCAATTGTTACCCTAAATAATGTTTATTGGTCTAAGTAACCAAATTCTTCTGCTTAAAAACAATTTAAGCTGTAGCTGCCAACACAGCTTCTGAAATTCTGCTCAAGATGCGTTTAGTTTTTTTTTTTTTGTGCCAGTTCTACACCAGATTAATATTGGTTGAGGAGGGAATTGAGTTCATTAATTGGTCTTTGACAATTTTTCCAGTCAACCGAGCAGCAAAGTACTATCAAGTAATAAAAATCTTTATTTGTATAGCACTAACTTATTCTGCAGTGCTTAAGCTGGACTGAACCCACAACCTTCAGGTTGTGAGCAAGATCTTAGGTCTTCCTTTAGGCTGTCTTAACATTCTGCACCACACAAGGCCCTATGACTGCATACATATTCTGCTTGAGGTTTTTTTTTGCAGCAGCAGTGGTTTTCAAAGTTGATTTTCAATCCATATCAAAAGCAACTACGTTCAACTAGATCACCATTGATTATTCCTCTATCTTGCTGCTACATTAGTGAACCAGCAAAGTCTTGGAGGCCTTGATAAATCTACTTAAAAACACTTCAAAACATAGAATCACAGAATGATAGAATTGGAAGGGACCTCTAAAAGGCTTTGTGTCAGGACTCGAACCTTTAAGTTCCTGTATCCCAGGTGAGTACTCCTCCTGGTGAGCTATTCCTCCTGTTAGCTCCATGCCATCCATACTTCTTTTCTCTCACTTGCTCGCTCTTTCTCTGTATATATACTTTTTGAAGCTCCTAGTGCTGAAGAACATGATTGACAGTTTTGGACAGCAATGTTTTGCAAAACAACATATCTATCTATATAGTGTCTGTTCAGCTGAACTTAATTGTGTAGAACAGCACAAATCTTTTGCTTGTATCATGTAAGCAGCAACTGGCACCAGGGGCGTTGTAGCACTAATTATCTGGATCTTCCATAAACCATCATTTCTGTCATCAGTATGACATTGGATTGACAATCTAATATATACATAATCCCAGCTAATGGTAACATAGCTACTACAAAATAAACTTTTTATCCCAGTTTTTTACTGATGTAGGATTTACATCATTAACAATTTTTGTGTAGAACAGACATTTCTGGTGTAAGAGAAGGAGTTAAAAAAATGCAGCATATTGCTTTTCAGTAAAGTGGCATTAGGCCTGCCAAATATTTAAGTTTCCGTTTCTTAAACACATTAGTTTATGTCTGCAAGTCTAGGTGGATTGTGCTTTTGTCTCCATAGCAGATGACTTGGTTAAAATTTAATGAAAACTATTGCCTTCCAATTTTAGTTTTTATAAGTGGCTTAAGAGTCCTGCAGCATGAGATAAAAAGACTATTAGGGTAAGAAGCATGAAAACTGTCTCAAGGAAAAACAGTTTTTGTTGCCCATAGCAACAAATCACAATGCAGCTTTCATTTTTCAGGAGCAATATAAGAAAGAAAAGCTGCGCTGCGAATGGTTGTTATGGGCAGCAAACGCCTTTTCCCTTTGAGAACATTGTAATAAATATACCCCAAATATTCCTGAATCAACTTGCACAGTGTTACCTAATTTACATCTCTTCAAAATATCCCCCCCCCCCACGACAATCTTGTTTTCAATCATGCTAATTTAGAAGGAATTTTCTATTCTCCCATCTCCTTTACTCTTACTGCCTTTTGTAGGAAACAATGGTGCCATGATGCCCTTTGGGCTAAAATCTAGTCTACATTGTTGGCTAACATTGTAGCAAGGTTGACTGCAAAGAGATTGAGACACTGCTGCAGAACTTCCATAGGAGTTGGTGTAGGACCAACGTGGACCAATCTGGTCAATTTCTTACTATAGCTTAGAAACTCTTTTGTGGCTGTGTTTCAACATTTGGACCATATTGTGACCACCTTCCTGCTTTTGTATGGTTTTTGCCACAGTATTCTGAAAATGTTTTTGCTGTGAATTTAGAAAAGGGAAGAAAAAAAAACACTCCACCCACAATGTGTGAACACAGCTTTAGTAAACCATTACCCCAGTCAGTTTTTCTGGCACACGGTTTTCTAATAGGTTTTAGCAAATTTTTAGGTGCTGAATCCAAATATGTCATTAGATTTTATCCAATCTATAATTTTATGCTCATAGTGGAAAACGTAAGAATAGAGAGATACAAAAAATGTATTAATTTTGGTAATGCTACAGCTGCATAATCCTCCTGTTCTTTGACATTCTGGGATGCAAAGTTTTGGAACATCTCTCATCAAGCTCCAGCAGTAGTCTGCCATCATGCTGGAGTTCCATCAGCCTTGGTAGTGTTCTTCCATTACTTTTATATCTTGATGAAAGTGTTCACCTTGCTCTTCACTAACATTACCCAGGTTCTCTGGAAATTTGTTCAAGTGACAATGTAGGTAGTACACCTTGATACTCATTTTATATTCAAGGGATTGAAAACTCAAGAGCAGCTCCTCCACAATCTCTTTGGTAGTTGTCAGCTTTCTTGTTCCCAAGGAAATTCTGCAGCACATTAGAGAAAGCATTCCAAGCTCCAGCTTCTGCCACATTCAAGTTGTAACAACATGGGTATCCCTGAGTAGTGTTCTTATCTGAGGTACATCAAATCTTCCTGCCTTTTTCTATGGTGGAAGCAGTCTCCACTTGGATGAAGGGCTTTGACAAATTGCTTCATCAAACCAAGTTTTACTTGCAGTTGGTAGAAGACAATATTTTCCTATCAACTAGAGGATCATTAATGACATTTTTGTCACCAGGCATCGAACTGATTCTTGGTGGCCATTACTTTTTCACCTAGTGGTCTGCTGTAGCCGTACTGTCCCAATAGCACAAAAACAGGGGTATTTTGTGTAACCTGCCTGCTGGCCCAGCAGTAAGTTCACCCTTTTCAAATCCACACAAATTACCCATCCATGTACATGATATACATCCTCTCCAGAACAATGTTGATGCTGGCATATTCTTCTTTCATTTTACTGAATTCCTTAGTGGGATTGAACCATACCTGTTTCCAATATAAAGTAAAACACACTGGCAAAAAGCAAAAACATGCCACATGTCACCAGAAAAATACCTCTGCATAGCCTTCAGAATAGTTAGTAATAAAATATCCTATAAATTGAGCTATATAGTAACAACCTACAATCATGAGTAACGAAAAGTTAAAATCCTTGAAAAAGGGGTATATAAAAGCACAAAAACGTGATGTGATAGAGTAAATTTGAGATCAGATTTGGATTCAGCACTCTAATATTAGTCTATAACAGCTCTAACTTTCCCTGCCAGAGAAAAAAAAGGTTTTTATTTACCAGTATTATTAGAAAAATTAATGATTAGCAGGGTATTTGTAGAAATATGGAAAAGAAACTTAATGACTGAGGCAACAAGAGTTTTTCAATATTGTAATATGGTATAAAACATTTATAATTTTATACACCTATTACTGGCTGAGTTGGAGACAGTCATGTTCTGCCATTAACACAGGGAAAACAGATTTTCATTTGCATAAGAGTGTTCTAATTTCAAAAAGCATCTCTTCGTGTGTAAGCCAGTGCTGATGTGTGCATGAGCCAAGGTTTTATTTTATTCCCAAAGTCAATCTGCACTACTAAGATGTTATTACTATTACAGCAGAAGTGTTGTGCTACTAGCAGAAAAAACGAGCCGAGTTTCATTTTTATAATTACACTTTAATTTAGAAAGGTTGCAATTATTTCAGAGGGTAAAAGTTTTGCTGACATAACAAATGTCTTGAGAAAATATTATATATCTTTCTTTTAATCGATATTGATCATAATTCACTTGTCAGATATATATATATATATATATATATATATATATATGTATATATCAGACTATGATTTTGTTTTCAGCTGAAGATACTCTTAACCCTGACATTGTAGCTTAGAATAATGGGGTTTGTCTCCAGGCTGGATTTAATCCAGAACAGAGTTTGGCTGACAGTTAATGTATGTTTTGCCAGATTGTGTCATACATCTATAATACCTTTCCAAGTACATACAGAACAATGCTGCAATGCACTATAGATTCTGGCTAAGTGCACACACGCCATTGTACATTACAGTCAGCCAAATTAAAATGTGTACTGTATGAATACTATAAAAGCAATACAAACTCTCACTCTCTTGTATCCAACATAAATCCAATTACAAAATGTTCTGAAAAACATAATACTCATAGAAAAGGGTATCAAATGGCATTATAAGGACAGGGACATAGCTTGAAGGGTTGACATAAAATACTTCTGCAGATGCTTTAATGCTTAACCAATGTATACATTATTTATATAATGTAAATATTTTCTACAATGTTGGGGCAATTCATTTACTATTTTTCTGCTAACTGTGTGACACTGTCCTTGGCTGTCCTGTATGCGTACTAGCTTTACATACCATTATTACCAAATAATTACCATTATTTATGGAGGCTATGGTTGATAGTCTATAGCCGACAGTATTAATTGGCAATATGGCTGAAACTATTAATGTGCACTTCTAATTGTTCACTATTGTATGGCCACTTATATAGTGAGGGCACAATATTACACTGTCACACTGTCAGTGCTGGTTCTACTCTTTGGCCAGTGAAATTTGGGAAAACATTTGGTTTAGTCCAAACTGGTTTGAACCAAACCGGGACTTCACCAATACCCCTGAAATATGTCAAATGATGGTGGTTATCCTGTGGTTAAGTGGGTAGCACTGTTGCCTTGCAATGCTTGCAAAGTCCTAGGTTCAAATCTGACAACATCAGCATGAAGTTTCTGTGTTTCATAATAATCGACTTTATTTAGCAAAGCATATTATGCCGAGCTTTACATCACTTGATATTGTTTGTCCCCATTGGGGCTCCGAATCTATACTCATCTTTTAGCATATTTTTGGAGTGTGGCAGGAAAACCACATAAACACATGGAGAGCAAACTCCAAGCAGATTTTATCCTTGGTTAGATTTAAACTAGGACTACAGCGCTGCAAGGCAACAGTGCTAATTACTGAGCCACCATCCGCCTGCTCCTCCTTTCAGTGCTGGAGTTTAACATTATGGCTGAGTCTTCAACAGTCCCAAATATAATCTTAGAAGAAATCTCACTATGTTTTTTATCAGAAGCATCTTTTGTGCACTTGGGCTATTGAGATTCCATTTATCATCCTGTTTTAAAGCTTTAACAGTTGCAGAACAGTAAGAACTTTTTGGATGCCAAATTAAAGGCATTTATATATAATAGATGGACAGTTTTCAATGATTTTCTGATTACTATAGAACAGTTTTAAATGGAAATACTTTAATTTATTTTGTAATATGAAACTAAAATCAATCTGTGATCTTGGTGCATCTGTTCTCTCATAAATAGCATCTACTCAATGTGTTTCATTTTCCAATGTTCTTCACATTATCCAATAAATTTCAATGAAGATTGAATAATCACATTTGTATGTTTGGCCTTAGTGTTATGAATGTACGAGTAAGTGTGGCCACATAAAATAATTACTGTAGTAAGAAAGTGGTGTGAATTGAACATAATTTGACTCTGTTACTTGACATCCTGAGTGAGAATATATAATCTTAGAAGTTGTATTTTCTTTTTTAATTATGACTCATTTTCTTAGGTCAGGGAGTCTATTCTACTTATTCCCATATTGCAGATGCACACATTTGCATGTGCCTAAATAAGGAGATAATTTATTATATTTTGTACTGGTTGGAATAATTGAGTTAATTTAAGCTGCCTCTAAAATCAGATGGACATAATAACATGCAAATAAAAATGCTTAAGGGGGCACATGCCAGGAAATCAGAGGGAGAAACTATTTTCAAAAAGCACAAATTTTGTTTCAAGGTAGTCAAGAAGGTTATAAGTAGTATGATAAAGTATACTTTATATATTGGATCTGAAAGACAAGGTAAACATAAAAATCGAATTAAAGACTTCAAGGTCAATATGCTTGTCAACATGGTTCATTTTAGTGGTAATGAAGATATTCAGCACCATGAAAGCAAAAACCGAGAATGTGTTTTCTGATATAGGGATATAGTTTACTTTTCTTAGCAATGACAATAATATTAGTACAATATACCTGTAACTTATAAGCTCTGATCAAATTTCATTAAAATTAAGCATAAGAGGTAGAATAGGATTAATGTATTGCGGTATCGCATAATAAAAATTATTAACATGAAGGAGAAAACTGTTGTTCTGTTCCTGATTGGAGGCCTGTCCATCTATGCAGTGTTAGAGAGAAATTGGCACTATTGCAATTTTATTAACACTTCAAAGATTTATTGAAAGGGTTTTCCCATGACTTAGAATTGCTGCACAACCATTCTGTCCTTACTGGTTGCTGCTGACTAGGAAATGTGACTGCTGCAGCCTATCACTGGCTTTAGAAGGTCACTGCTGTGGCTAGTGATTGGCCACAGCGTCACATGTGCTGGGTAGCAGCAACAAAGAAGGATAGAGTGGTTTTGAAGCAATTTTAAGTCATGGGAAACGCCTTAAAAGAGCTGTGCTTTATTTACAGATGACTGCTTCTAGTATTAGAGACTTGTGGTATACAGTGAAATAATTATTATAGGTATAATATAGAAATAGAAAATATATGCTTACTACTACTGTTGTCGTTGTTGTTGATAGCCTTTTAGTCGTTCGCGACCCCAGGCAACCCTAAAGCTGCCTCCATGTTTTTCGTTTTTGCACTACTTCTTTCAGTTGTGTGATATCCATGCCAGTGTCAGCTTTGACAGTGTCAAGCCATCGTGTCCTTTGGTGGCCGGGTCTTCTTTTGCTGTACTCTACTGTACATTTTCTAAAAAAAAAACAATTACCGCATGTTGTCACAAACATATAACAAATACTCCTGGCAAAAGTGATGCATTGTGTTCTTCCTAGTGATAGTGCATGATACCCATATTCAGAAAACTTCTAAAAGGAGAATACCTGTATCATGCATTGACCCTTTAGGCCCTGCACTACTGATGGTACAGTATAAAAATGATCAAACAATGGCTATTCTAGTCATTATGCGGACACTGTACAGTGGTACTCCGTGTATAATTATTAAACACCATATTTTAATGTCATTGAGAGTTCTTATTTCAGAGTAAAGACAAAATTACTGCCTTACCTGCTCTAAACAATCTACCAACATTCAAAGGTAAAACAAGAAATATGCATATATTAAAATACGCCTTCAGTATTTTTTTTAAATATTGCAGAATTGCATTGTGAGCAATTTTCTTAATAAACTTGTAATTATTCAAAATACCCTCGTTAAAAAATATATACAAACATAGAGCAGGTAAGTTCTTCCATATGGCCAGCCGCCAGGCTGTAGATTGTGTACAATCCAAAATCTTGACATAAAAGACTGTCTTTAGATTGTTGAATTGTATGGTCTATCTGCAGAATATACAGTTTGTACTTCATTTCTAGTTGTTTCCCAGCATTCATGTAATAATGGATGCAAACCTGTTTTAGTATGCATTGATAAATGAGACAAGGGGAGAGAAAGCTTCAGGATTTAAATTTACTGATACATTTTTATTACATAAAAATTGAACACATTTGCAAGATATTTTTTCTCTAATTTGAAAAATTTAAGTGTTTCATTATTTTTAGGTACTGAGTATAAAATGTTAGGGCATTAGAAAATCCTAAAAACATATATTATTGTTGTTAGACCAAAATCTCCTCAAATTGAAACAGGACAAATCAACATACAGAAAGTCAGCCAAAGGCGGCTAAGGCCTCAGTCACATGGGCGCATCGGTACCCTTACACCGGTGCCAATGTGCCCGTGTGACTGACAGTTAGAAGACGGCCTTACCTGAAGACGGACGTCTCTCTGCAGCGCTGATGAAAGAACACATGACCGGCAATGAAGCTGGTCACATGTTCTTTTCTCTGGCGCTGCAGAGAGACGTCTGTCTTCAGGTACTGCCATCTGCTACCTGCAGTAACATGGGCGCCGATGCGCCCGCGTGACTGAGCCCTCAGGCTCTTTTACATACTCATATGTTGATTATATGCCAAATGATGAGTGTCAATCAATGAGATTCATTTGACTAGCCTTCACACAAGCAAACCTACAAGCTTAGACCTCTGATTACATTCTATGGAGTTTTGTGATTTAATGAAATGCCCACCTGTATATAATACACAGAGCACCAAAATGTAGCAATCCAGTTACAATTGCTGTGTTTTTTTATGGAAGTAAACTTGAATAAATGCAAACCACAAACCAGTTACTGAATGTAAAAAAGGCCTGCAGCTCCTATGGCATGGGCAACTTACACATCTTGAAAGGCACTATCAATACTGAGCAGTATATGGGAGTTTTAGAATAACATATGCTTCCAGTCACCTTCTGATATGTGTAATATGTTCTATTGTGAATAATATATGGTTACGGGCTCATGCAGGCGGACATAGTGTTCTGTGCTGCTAGCAGTGCACTGAACACGCTTCTAATAGGTTCCTATAGAAGCGCTCACATAAAGGTTGTTAGGTGCGCGAAACTCTGAGCACGAAACAGAACATAGGACATGCAAGTGCAAACTCACATATCGGCTCCAAGCTGCAGGTAAAGATAGGACATGTCCTTTCTTTGCTGCATGCTTTCTATAGGCTTCTATGGGAGCTGGGAAGCACGCAGCCTGCACCTTGGAGCATGTGAACGTGTTGCTTAAGGGAGCTAGAAGCAGCTTGTTTGCGTGATCTTGACAGCCTGAAAAAAACGCAGCATGTCCTATTTTTTGCATGCTGTGCACTAAAATAGCACATATTAGGGCTTAGTCACACGGGATCATTGGCGCCCGTGTTACTGCACAAAGAAGACGGCCGCACTTCAGGACAGATGTCTCTCTACAGCACCGGAAGAAAGAACTCATGACTGGCAATGGAGCCGGTCACATGATCTTTCTTCCGGCGCTGCGGAGATTCGTCTGCATCTGCAGAGTTGCCATCTTTTAGTGCAGTAACACGGGCGCCGATGTGCCAATGTGACTAAGCCCTTAATTTTAGTTGCCCATTGAATTCAATGTCAGCATACTTGCATGATTTTTTGTTTGCATCATACAGTTAAATGTCCACACATGTGCAAAAAATGCAATTTCCATTGCACAAATACGCAGTGCGGTAAATACGCTTACACTCATGTGAAGCTGGTCTTGCAAACTTGCAAATCCAGCTCTGCAGTAGGAAATCTGCAAGTCGCGCAGAGCATTTACTTATTTGTACTGACAATCATATAGAAACTTCATTGGCAGTGATTTCTGGCTCTCACTTTCGGAAAAAAAAAAAAGTAATAGATGTAACTGAAAAGGCCGAATAGCATCTTATCCAACAATTAGACAGCAGGGGACTTGTATTGGCAAGTGAATTTATGATTGTTAGTGGCAATGCTCATTAACAGTGAACTTCAAGCAGAATTATATAAAATACCTTTAAGCGTTGATAAAATGATTAGCTTTTTTTAACAGTTTTTATTGTTTGACGCGACAGTCTTCTGCTTCTTGGTTCCCTTGACAACATTACTGCTCTGTGCTTCGGCAGCTCAGTCTTATTATTGCGTGCAATCAGCTTCATATATGAAAACTAGAACAGGCGGAGTTGTCTATAGCAACCACATTCATTACCGATTTTGCTTTCAGACCTACTTTGGAAAAAAAAGTGCTTGAACTTTAATGAGTGCTACCAGCAAAATCTCCAGTTCCTATCTGTATTATCATGTCTTCGTACATGAAGCCCCTTATGTGAAAATGTCCAGCTACTAAGGGGTTTACATTGCAGAAGATAAAGTGGCCAGTAACTTGGATACATGATAGATTCCTCTGACAGCACAATGGTCAGAACTAGAGATGAGCGAGTATACTCGCTAAGGCACATTACTCGAGCAAGTAGTGCCTTAGACGAGTATCTCCCCGCTCGTCCCTAAAGATTCGGGGGACGGTGCGGTTGACAGGTGAGTTGCGGCGGGGAGCGGGGGGGAGAGAGGGAGAGAGAGATCTGAGACAAGCAGGGAGATACTCGGCTAAGGCACTACTCGCTCGAGTAATGTGCCTTAGCGAGTATACTCACTCATCTCTAGTCAGAACGTAGGGCAGAATGGCAGAGATGGAACGTCAAACTTTGACAGCACAGCAAAGAAGCATACTTTCTTATGCGCTACGAGCTTCTACCCACTAGCGCTTATTTAATGCAGCCATATTGCAGCGTTAAAAAAAATGCTAGTGGGTAGAAGCCCTAAAACAGTTGTTCTATGGTGAATCTTGGGAAACATTTACTTAGAGGACCTGTTTCCTGTCTTGACATGTCTATCTGAGAGATTCTAAAACATCTTTTCTTAGAAGTCTGTGTTTTGCCATTCCTCTGTTGTTCTTCCTGGAAAAGTATAAATATGTTGATAACCATTTCCATGTTAATAAGGTACTCAGGACATCAAAGATTGTAGTGGCCGCATCAAAGGTGTATCATAAAAAAATCTCAGCCAGTTAGATTTGCAACGTTTCGACCTGGTGGCCTTTGTCAATCAGATATTAATAAGATATTGTCACAACACAGTCTGACACTGGCAACGTTGATTGGACAAAGCAGATTTTGTAGGAACATGACCCATTGACAAGGAAAATTGTAAGGCATACACAGTTCTCATATCCAGTATGTCTAGGAGGAATAACAGAGGATCAGCCCTAAGCAGAGTCATAAGGGAAGGTATTCCAGAAATGTTAATACATGAGGAATGCAAGTATTTGCGAAAAAAACAAATGTCAAGGGAGCTGGCGGATCCTCCTTAGGGTTTCACACAGGCGACAAAATCACACGATTTTCACGTGATAAGAGAGTGACTAAAAATGCAGAATTATGAAACCAGTGATTTTCAACAGTTTCCGTTACATTTGAGAAATTGGGACGTGTCCTATCTTTCTGCATTTTGTGTATTTTTATCTCTCATATTTCTCTATGGAGTCTACTTTTTATCACATCACAAAGCACAAACTTGTGTTTTTCAGGTGATGCGATGTGTTCTTAACATTAGAAGGTTCTACTGACTTTCACGCAAAAAAATCACTGCAAAATCGCACAAAAGAAAACATGAGAGAAAATCGCAAGTGACAGAGATGTTTTTGCAAGAAAAAGCAGCGCTGACGCCCAAAAATTGCAGGAAAGAAAGACGCGATTTTGCTGTGATTGTCTCGTGGCAAAATTGTGATCGCCCTTGGGAAATCGGCGCCCGTGTTACTGCAGGAAGGAGACGGACGTACCTGAAGACGGCCGTCTCTCTGCAGCGCCGGAGGAAAGAACATGTGACCGGCTTCATTGCCGGTCATGTGTTCTTTCATCAGCGCTGGAGAGAGACGTCCGTCTTCAGGTACGGCCGTCTTCTAACTGTCAGTCACACGGGCGCATCGGCGCCAGTGTACGGATGCCGATGCGCCCGTGTGACTGAGTTCTTAGAGTATTTTTACATGGCAGATAATTTTTCAGCAGATAAATACTGCAAATTCAAAAATTCTCATGTCTAACATGCAGATTTTAATGTTCATTTTTGGTGGAATTGCTATAGATTTACAAATGGCAAATCCACAGCAATTGCACATCCAAATCTGAATGCTACACATGTGGAATATGGTGGGGGGTTTTCTATGGTGGAATATTCTGTGGCATCTGAAAACAGATTTCAAAGAGTTTTCCTCCTTTTTTTTTTGCAATAGGTTGACGAATAAAAAGATTCTATATTCATCCATCCCAGCTCTGCGCACCTCCAGTGCTGCACCTCCGTTCACACCACTGGGTCTGTTTACAGGTTACAGATTGTGAATGGAAGGTCATAAACTGCAGCAGTCAATCGCAAACCTCAGCGATCAACTGCTGAACTCTGTGATTAACTGCAGCAGCCTGTGACACCCCACCAATAGGCTGACTGCTGCTTCTAAACAGAACACTGGCTGGGAGTACAGAGATGTGGCACTGGACCTTCGGGGACCCAGGAGAGGTGAGTATAGGGCCTTTCATTATTTCATTATTTTCTAACAAGAGGACCCTAGAAAAAAGGAAAAGTTAAAGAACTTCAATTGTTAATTAAAATGGCAAATAAATGGCATAGATAGATAGATAGATATGAGATAGATAGATAAAATAGCAAATAAAAAAAAAATATATAAAAATATTTATTGACATTTTGATTTACTACTGGTGGATATATATATATATATGTATATATATATATATATATATATATATATATATATATATATATATATATGTATATATATATATGTAGAAATAATAGTTTGTTTAAGAAAAAGTGTAAGATGCTGAGCATGGAGTGACGCTGTCACACTGTCATGTAGCCTGTTGTCCTATTGCTGTAGATGGTTTGTATGCTCTCTTGTTCTGTACACGATATACACTGTACTTGGAGCATGCTTGAGGCGACAAGTTCTCTTTTTAAAGCTTGATTGAAAATCTAACTTTATTTTAATAAGATTGTATTAGCCTACGGACTTTGCATTTGAGTAACTATATATTTTTTAATTTGAATAAATGCTTCTGTTTTTATATTTTCATACCTGAATGGAAAGCTTCTGATTTTATTTGTGTATTTTAATCATTCTGGATAAATTGAAATAAAATATTTGTTTTTATGTGTAGAATACAGACTAGTATGTTTTCCAAAAGAATTCTTATTGGCCTATGTTAGTTACTGACTTCTATGCAATTTTTAAGCATTTGAGTTAATGTTTGAAAAAAATATGGAAAGTAGTAGTCAGAGCATTTTTATCTTATGAAACATATTTCCTGTTAGATCAGTCTTAGGCTCTTCCACATGCTTCAGCACAACATATTTGTGCTATGAACAAGCTTGATTTCTGTGCATGTCTGCGCATTATACTGTACTATTTTGCGTACGCATGGATTTTTCATATGCATGAGCCACAATCTAGCCCTGATTTAAAGGGGTGGTCTCGCGAAATCAAGTGGGGTTATACACTTCTGTATGGCCATATTAATGCACTTTGTAATATACATCGTGCATTAAATATGAGCCATACAGAAGTTATTCACTTACCTGCTCCGTTGCTGGCGTCCCCGTCGCCATGGTTCCGTCTAATTTCGGTGTCTTCTTGCCTTTTTAGACGCGCTTGCGCAGATCCGTCTTCTCCCTTCTTCTCCCTTCGGCTCCGCTCGGCAGCATCAGCATTTTGGCTCCGCCCCCTTGTACGCATCATCGCATAGCTCCGCCCCATGATGTGTGCCGGTTCCAGCCTCCTGATTGGCTGGAATCGGCACGTGACGGGGGCGGAGCTACGCGATGATGCGTACAAGGGGGCGGAGCCAAAATGCCGATGCTGCCGAGCGGAGCCGAAGGGAGAAGAAGGGAGAAGACGGATCTGCGCAAGCGCGTCTAAAAAGGCAAGAAGACACCGAAATTAGACGGAACCATGGCGACGGGGACGCTAGCAACGGAGCAGGTAAGTGAATAACTTCTGTATGGCTCATATTTAATGCACGATGTATATTAGAAAGTGCATTAATATGGCCATACAGAAGTGCTGAACCCCACTTGCTGCCGCGAGACAACCCCTTTAAAAGGCTATTTAGCCTCATGAGGTTCAGATGTGTTCATTTCCCCATGGTTGTCTGTTGCATCTGTTTCATGCATCTCCTTGTATATTGTGTGTGCATTAGTACACTCCCAATAAATTTCTATGTGGCTCATTGGTGCACATAAAATAGAGCATGGTATGCGCAAAAAAAAGTAAATGCACGGTTTCTATTAATATTAAAGTTGAAATAGAGAAGACACAGTCATGATAACTACCAAACAAGGTTAAAGATCAGATAAATCACTAAAGATAAATAATAGTTTAATCACTAAATAAAAAGAAATTTCCACTAGCAAACAATAACCCCTACAACATGCAGAAATTACAAATACATAAATTAGCTATGTTCCTTGCATGTATTAAGTTGCAACTGTAATACTTTTTTCTGCACTCTGTAACTTATTGTTTGCTGGTAGGAACTACTTTTTGTTTAGTGATTATATGAAATCTTTTTCCATTAGTTTTTAGTAGTCATTAGAGGTGAGCGAGCACCAAAATGCTCGATGGTGCTCGCGATGCTCGAGGGTTCGTTTCGAGTAATGGACCCCATTGAAGTCAATGGGCGACTCAAGCATTTTTGTATATCGCCGATGCTCGCTAAGGTTTTCATTTGTGAAAATCTGGGCAATTCAAGAAAGTGATGGGAACGACACAGCAACGGATAGGGCAGGCGAGGGGCTACATGCTAGGCTGCATCTCAAGTTCCCAGGTCCCACTATTAAGCCACAATAGTGGCAAGAGTGGGCGCCCCCCTCCCAACAATTTTTACTTCTGAAAAGCCCTCATTAGCAATGCATACCTTAGCTAAGCACCACACTACCTCCAACAAAGCACAATCACTGCCTGCATGACACTCCACTGCCACTTCTCCTGGGTTACATGCTGCCCAACCCCCCCCCCCCCTGCACGACCCAGTGTCTACAGCGCACACCAAAGTGTCCCTGCACAGCCTTCAGCTGCCCTCATGCCACACGCTGGCCTCATAGCCACACCACCCTCATGTCTATTTATAAGTGCGTCTGCCATGAGGAGGAACTGCAGGCACACACTGCAGAGGGTTGGCACGGCCAGGCAGCGACCCTCTTTAAAAGGGGCGGGGCGATAGCCCATAATGCTGTACAGAAGCAATGAGAAATCCAATCCTGTGCCACCTCCATCAGGAGCTGCAAACGTGGGCATAGCAATGGGGAACCCATGTGCCACACACTATTCATTCTGTCAAGGTGTCTGCATGCCCCAGTCAGACCGGGTTTTTTTTTATAAAAAGTCACAGGCAGGTACAACTCCGCAATGGGAATTCCGTGTGCACCCACAGCATGGGTGGCTCCCTGGAACCCACCGGCGGTACATAAATATATCCCATTGCATTGCCCATCACAGCTGAGGTAACGTCCGATTAAATGCAGGTGGTCTTCGTCCCACACTGCATGCCCCAGTCTGACCGGGGTTTTTAATACATAGACACTGTCAGGTACAAATCCCTAATGTGAAGTCCCTGTGGACCCACAACATGGGTACCCACCGGCGGTACATAAATATATCCCATTGCAGTGCCCATCACAGCTGAGGTAATGTCAGCTTTAATGCAGGTGGGCTAAAAATTAGTAGGATTACACTGTAGGCGAGGGCCCAAAAAAATTGGTGTACCAACAGTACTAATGTACCTCAGAAAAATTGCCCATGCCCAACCAAGAGGGCAGGTGAAACCCATTAATCGCTTTGGTTAATGTGGCTTAATTTGTAACTAGGCCTGTAGGCAGCCCAGTTCAAATAAAAATTGGTTCAGGTGCAAGTTTCAACGCTTTATTGAATTGAGAATTGAAACGTATAAACATTGTTTACAAAAGTTATATGACTGATCCTTGTGGGCCTAAGAAAAATTGCCCGTTCGGCGTTATTACGTGAGGTTTCAGGAGAGGGAGCAGGAGGAGGAGGATGAATATAATACACAGATTGATGAAGCTAAAAGGTCCACGTTTTTGATGGTGATAGAGAACGATGCTTCCATCCGCGGGTGCAGCCTATGTATTGTTTAGGGTGCAGCCTATGTATCGCTGCTGTCCGCTGGTGGAGAAGAGAACTCTGGGGAAATCCAGGCTTTGTTCATCTTTATGATTGTAAGCCTGTCGGCACTGTCGGTTGACAGGCGGGTACGCTTATCCGTGATGATTCCCCCAGCCGCACTAAGCACCCTCTCTGACAAGACGCTAGCCGCAGGACAAGCAAGCACCTCCAGGGCATACAGCGCGAGTTCAGGCCACGTGTCCAGCTTCGACACCCAGTAGTTGTAGGGGGCAGAGGCGTCACGGAGGACGGTCGTGCGATCGGCTACGTACTCCCTCACCATCCTTTTACAGTGCTCCCGCCGACTCAGCCTTGACTGGGGAGCGGTGACACAGTCTTGCTGGGGAGCCATAAAGCTGTCTAAGGCCTTGTACAATGTTCCCCTGCCTGTGCTGTACATGCTGCCTGATCTCCGCGCCTCCCCTGCTACCTGGCCCTCGGAACTGCGCCTTCGGCCACTAGCGCTGTCGGATGGGAATTTTACCATCAGTTTGTCCGCCAGGGTCCTGTGGTATAGCATCACTCTCGAACCCCTTTCCTCTTCGGGTATGAGAGTGGAAAGGTTCTCCTTATACCATGGGTCGAGCAGTGTGTACACCCAGTAATCCGTAGTGGCCAGAATGTGTGTAACGCGAGGGTCACGAGAAAGGCATCCTAACATGAAGTCAGCCATGTGTGCTAGGGTACCTGTACGCAACACATGGCTGTCCTCACTCGGAAGATCACTTTCAGGATCCTCCTCCTCCTCAGGCCATACACGCTGAAAGGATGACAGGCAAGCAGCATGGGTACCCTCAGCAGTGGCCAAGCTGTCTCTTCCCCCTCCTCCTCATGCTCCACTCCCCCTTCTCCCCCTCCTCCTCAACGCGCTGAGATATAGACATGAGGGTGCTCTGACTATCCAGTGACATACTGACTTCCCCGGCCTCCGTTTCCGAGCGCAAAGCGTCTGCCTTTATGCTTTGCAGGGAACTTCTCAAGAGGCATAGCAGAGGAATGATGACGCTAATGATTGCAGCATCGCCGCTCACCATCTGGGTAGACTCCTCAAAGTTTCCAAGGACCTGGCAGATGTCTGCCAACCAGGCCCACTCTTCTGTAAAGAATTGAGGAGGCTGACTCCCACTACGCCGCCCATGTTGGAGTTGGTATTCCACTATAGCTCTACGCTGCTCATAGAGCCTGGCCAACATGTGGAGCGTAGAGTTCCACCGTGTGGGCACGTCGCACAGCAGTCAGTGCACTGGCAGATTAAACCGATGTTGCAGGGTGCGCAGGGTGGCAGCGTCCGTCTTGGACTTGCGGAAATGTGCACTGAGCCGGCGCACCTTTCCGAGCAGGTCTGACAAGCGTGGGTAGCTTTTCAGAAAGCGCTGAACCACCAAATTAAAGATGTGGGCCAGGCATGCCACGTGCGTGAGGCTGCCGAGCTGCAGAGCCGCCACCAGGTTACGGCCGTTGTCACACACGACCATGTCCGGTTGGAGGCTCAGCGGCACAAGCCAGCAGTCGGTCTGCTCTGTCAGACCCTGCAGCAGTTCGTGGGCCATGTGCCTCTTCTCTCCTAAGCTGAGTAGTTTCAGCACGGCCTGCTGACGCTTGGCCACCGCTGTGCTGCCACGCCGCGCGACACCGACTGCTGGCGACATCCTGCTTCTGACACATCTTGATTGTGAGACAGAGGTTGCGTAGGAGGAGGAGGAGGAGGAGGAGGAGGGTGGTTTAGTGGAGGAAGCATACACCGCCACAGATACCAGCATCGAGCTGGGGCCCGCAATTCTGGGGGTGGGTAGGACGTGAGCGGTCCCAGGCTCTGACTCGGTCCCAGCCTCCACTAAATTCACCCAATGTGCTGTCAGGGAGATATAGTGGCCCTGCCCGCCTGTGCTTGTCCACGTGTCCGTTGTTAAGTGGACCTTGGCAGTAACCGCGTTGGTGAGGGCGCGTACAATGTTGCGGGAGACGTGGTCGTGCAAGGCTGGGACGGCACATCGGGAAAAGTAGTGGCGACTGGGAACCGAGTAGCGCGGGGCCGCCACCACCATCATGTTTTTGAAAGCCTCCGTTTCCACAAGCCTATACGGCAGCATCTCCAGGCTGATCAATTTGGCTATGTGCACGTTTAACGCTTGAGCGTGCGGGTGCGTGGCGGCGTACTTGCTCTTGCGCTCAAACACTTGCGCTAGCGACGGCTGGACGGTGCGCTGAGAGACATTGCTGGATGGGGCCGAGGACAGCGGAGGTGAGGGTGTGGGTGCAGGCCGGGAGACGGTCGTGCCTGTGTCCTGAGAGGGGGTTTGGATCTCAGTGGCAGGTTGGGGCACAGGGGGAGAGGCAGTGGTGCAAACCGGAGGCGGTGAACGGCCTTCGTCCCACCTTGTGGGGTGCTTGGCCATCATATGCCTGCGCATGCTGGTGGTGGTGAGGCTGGTGGTGGTGGCTCCCAGGCTGATCTTGGCGCGACAAACCTTGCACACCACAGTTCGTCGGTCGTCTACACTCTCAGTGAAAAACTGCCACACCTTTGAGCACCTCGGCCTCTGCAGGGTGGCATGGCGCGAGGGGGCGCTTTGGGAAACAGTTGGTGGATTATTCGGTCTGGCCCTGCCTCTTCCCCTGGCCACCGCACTGCCTCTTGCAACCTGCCCAGCTGCTGCCCTTGCCTCCCCCTCTGAAGACCTGTCCTCAGTAGGCCTAGCAAACCAGGTGGGGTCAGTCACCTCATCGTCCTGCTGCTCTTCCTCAGAATCCTCTGTGCGCTCCTCCCTCGGACTTAATGCAATTACTACTACCTGAGTGATAGACAACTGTGTCTCATCATCGTCGTCCTCCTCACCCACTAAAAAGCTCTTGAGACAGTTGCCGGAAGACCCCAGTCTCATCCCCCGGACCCCGGGAACTTTCCAAAGGTTGGGCATCGGTCACGACAAACTCCTCCGGTGGGAGAAGAACCATTGCTGCCCATTCTGGGCAGGGGCCCGAGAACAGTTCCTGGAAGTCTGTCTGCTCCTCAGAATGTGTCATTGTAATGGAGTGAGGAGGCTGGGAGGAAGGAGGAGCAGCAGCAAGAGGATTCAGAGTTGCAGCAGTGGACGGCGTAGAACTCTGGGTGGTCGATAGATTGCTGGATGCACTTTCTGCCATACACGACAGGACCTGCTCACACTGCTCATTTTCCAATAAATGTCTACCTCGTGGACCCATTAATTGTGAGATTAATCTGGGGACGCCAAAAACGTGCCTCTCTCCTAATCCCGCAGCAGTCGGCTGCGATACACCTGGATCAGGAGCTCGGCCTGTGCCCACACCCTGACTTGGGCCTCCGCGTACTCGGCCGCGTCCACGTCCTCTAGGTCTACCCCTACCCCTCAGAATGGTGTATTACCAGTAGTGCAGAAACAGAACGCTGTAATTAAATGTGCCGCTTATTGGCCTGTGGTTGGAGGCTGACTTCGCTTACGGAACGCACAGCAGAGCCAGAAAAGAATTTTGCGCAAGCCTGTAGTGAGACGTAGGTGCGTATGACTGAGCTAGTGGAATTCACAGCGCAGAAGCAGTCAAGTGTCCAAAGGCCACTAGTAGGCCTTAAGTATTTTGCTTCTATTTTTTTAAAGGCTGAGCTGAGACAGCAGACAGATACTGTAGGCAGCGTATATATATGTATACTGTTTCCCTCTGGACGTGATGACGGCGGTGATGTAACGGGCAACGCAGAGCCAGGAATGAATTTTGCGGAAGCCTGCTGTAACACTTAGCTGCGTAATAATTAGAACTACTACCCCCAGCAGAGACGCAGTACACTCAAGACGATCACAGGCAGCCCAAAGATAGTATTTTTCCCAAATTTGTTTGAAAAAGCCCACTGCCTATATAGACAGTATATCTCTTTCCCTGCCTCACCAGTACTGGCCCTATACTATGTACAAGGACTGCAGACTTTTTCCCTCTGGACGGGATGACGGCGGTGATGTAACGGGCAACACAGAGCCAGGAAAGAATTTTGCGCAAGCCTGCTGTAACACTTAGCTGCGTAATAATTAGGATTACTACCCCCAGCAGAGACGCAGTACACTCAAGACGGTCACAGGCAGCCCAAAGATAGTATTTTTCCCAAATTTGTTTGAAAAAGCCCACTGCCTATATAGACAGTATATCTCTTTCCCTGCCTCACCAGTACTGGCCCTATACTATGTACAAGGACTGCAGACTGTTTCCCTCTGGACGGGATGACGGCGGTGATGTAATGGGCAACGCGGAGCCAGGAAAGAATTTTGCGCAAGCCTGCTGTAACACTTAGCTGCGTAATAATTAGGACTACTACCCCCAGCAGAGATGCAGTACACACAAGACGGTCACAGGCAGCCCAAAGATAGTATTTTTCCCAAATTTGTTTGAAAAAGCCCACTGCCTATATAGACAGTATATCTCTTTCCCTGCCTCACCAGTACTGGCCCTATACTATGTACAAGGACTGCAGACTGAGGACGCAATGCTCTGCATGCCCGATATACAAAAAAAAAAAAAAGGGCAACACTGCTCACAGCAGCCTTAACAGTACTGCACACGGTCAGATGGGGCCCTAAGAAGGTACGTTGGGGTTCTTCAAGCCTAAAATAACTCCTAACGCTCTCCCTATAGCAGCAGCACCAGCAGCAGCACTGTCCCTGATCTATGTCAGAATGCATCTGTGGCGAGCCGCGGGAGGGGCAGATTTAAATACTCGGGTGACACCTGATCTTGCCAGCCACTCACTGCAGGGGGGTGGTATAGGGCTTGAACGTCGCAGGGGGAAGTTGTAATGCCTTCCATGTCTTTCTATTGGCCAGAAAAGTGCGCTAATGTCTCAGAGATGAAAGTGAAAGTAACTCGAACATCGCGTGGTACTCGTCTCAAGTAACGAGCATCTCGAACACCCTAATACTCGAACGAGCATCAAGCTCGGACGAGTACGCTCGCTCATCTCTAGTAGTCATCATGATTTTCGTTTCCTCACTATTTTAACTGTTTCTTTTTTGGTGTGCATGTATGTACTAGAGCATGATAACAAAACATGTATGACTCAACCCTCAAAAAACAAGACCATAAATAGATAAGCAACCTTATAGATAGATATAAGATAGATAGATAGATAGATAGATAGATAGATAGATATGAGATTGATAGACAGATAGATAGATAGATAGATAGATAGATATGAGATAGATAGATAGATATGAGATAGATAGATAGATAGATAGATAGATAGATAGATATGAGGTAGATAGATAGATAGATAGATATGAGATAGATAGATAGATAGATAGATAGATAGATAGATAGATAGATAGATAGATAGATAGATAGATAGATAGATAGATAGGAGATAGATAGATAGATAGATAGATAGATAGATAGATAGATAGATAGATAGATAGATATGAGATAGATAGATAGATAGATAGATAGATATGAGATAGATAGATAGATAGATAGATAGATAGATAGATAGATAGATAGATAGATAGATAGATATGGGATAGATAGATATGGGATCGTTAGATAGATGAAAAGTTATCACAGAAATGAGGAGGCAGGAATTAAAGAAATCCTCTTGGTCCTTGCTTGTCTGCTTTAGTAAATACTTGCATTCACCATGAAACAACATTGCTAGAGCATCTTTTCTTAAAAATCTATTTTGAGATGTTCTGCTCTTAATCCACCTGGAAATGTATAAACAAATTGATAACTGAGTGTTATCATTCCCTTTGTCAATAGAGTATATCCCTACACAGTCCTGACATTGTTTTTACTGCTTGGGCAGTGTAATAGCATTTAGAACACAGACTACTGATGAACTGAATAGTAAGACCCAGAAGAGCACAACACCGAGTTCTAAGAGAAGATGCTGCAGCATTGCTATTTTATAGAGAATACATGTTTAACAAAACAGTCATGTCAGATGAGTTAGAATATAAACAAAGTCAGTAAAAAAGTCCCTTCGCTCCAGAGGTTCGGTAAAAAACATTAGACCTGTATAGATATACCAAATGATGTTCGCACTTACATTTTGGGGGAGGTAGGGGGGAGTCCTGAGACAGAAAACCCTCCTATAATGCAGATGTACCTTGAACCAATCAGTGGTGTGAGAATGAAGTCTAAGGTCATGAAAATCTGACTCTTTTCAGATAGCTGTGTATGCGCCCTCCCATGGGCCAGCTCACACGAGTGTAAATTACTTGTGTATTACACACACAATGTATGTGCGCATAATCTGCAGTAAATGGAGTCAATGAAAATATATTGATTCATTGCGTATAATACGCGCATAAAAAAGAACACAGTATGTTCTATTCCGCCATGTATTACGTGTGATAGAGCCCTATTATTCTCTATGTGTGGTGTTTTTACACAACGTTGCTTAGAGACAATAGAAGGAAAGTTAAAAAAAGCAGAAGAAACTAGTGCATGACTGCGTGTGTGAGATATGCTGCCATGGGCTGGTGTACGCAATCGCAAACACGGTCATATGCAGCTCCATACGCCAATAAATCACTGCAGTTTTTGCGCAATGTTTTACCATATGGTCCTGTGACCTCGCCATAGAAGTCTTAAGGCACATTTACACGGAGCGATGATCGCTCAAAGATCACTCAAACGATAGTTTGAGTGACAGCTTTGAGCGATCATTTTGCATAAACTGTTAAGTAACTACTCAATAGCTTATTAGCGTGCAAATAAAGCCTTTAGCGGAATGCACTTAATAGCTGGAGGGCTCTTATCTCCATTCAGCTCCTTTGTTCTCCGACAGGAAACAATGCTATCAGCATTACCTGTGGTGAACTCAGCGTGCGGTCCTGATAAGACCGCACAACAATTTTTAGGTTGGGCTGAATTTAACGATCAGCTAGCTGTGCACAAAAAGTGCATGATGGCCTTGCGTTTAGACACAACAATTATTGCTCAAACGATTGCTTTTTAGCGATTTTTGAGTGGTCATCACTCCGTGTAAATCGGCCTTTAGTTTATGGTGCTGTTAGGAGGTGACAAGTTCCCTTTAAAGGGGTTCTGACATGACAGAAAAAAAAATTTACTTACCTCACCTGGCAAGGACCGATCATCAGACATGTCCCCTCCATCGGGCATCTTCTTCTTTAGCTTCTTGAAGCAGAGCTGGAGCGGCCAAAATGACCACTTCCTGCTTTGCTCTGTCACTTCCGAGGTGAACGGACTGGCTGAGCTGGATGGTCTGCGCATGCACAGTGGAGAGGCAGCCCGTCCTGACTACTGTCAGAGGGCACCTGTCTTCTGTGGCTGCGCGCAATCCCAGAGGGGGGCGGCCCATCCTGGCTCGTTACAGGAAGAAGGAAGGAAGAAGAAAGCCTGCTGTGAGATGACGCCCGCTGCACAACAACAGAAGAAAAGGTAAGCATTAGGTTTTTATGCTTTAGCAGCCAAAAATCGTGGGTTCCCTGTGTCCGTTAGGCAGACCAGGGAACAATGGCTGTTAAAGCTTAAAAACCTTATTCGTGTCAGAACCCCTTTAAGTGTAAAACATGTAATTGGGATCTTGGTTTTTAACTTGTGTGAATAGTGTGTCCCATCATCATAATAAAGTTTTGAATATGTCTTGGGTACTATTTTTTGCCCCTACTTGTTTATTTTCCTTCACTGTGTTTTATTTGTATTATTCTTGTTTTAATATTTTTCTTTTTAAGACATTATTTGTTATCTTCAAACATTTATCGTAATTGTAAATAATGCCAGAGCAGAATTTTATAATTTTATACAATAGTGCCAAAGTATCCTGCATATGAAGCTATAACGTCGATGTTTTATGTCCCAAAATGTTAATAATCTCATAAAGAAGATGGTTTCATGCAACATCACTGAGCACTAATTGCTTCCTGTTGAATTTTTTCCTGAGGATGTAGTGTGGAAAATGAGTTATTTTTAGTAGCTGGTGACTTTCAATGACAGTAGAAAGCAGTGCGGATAAAGACTGTTTTGTGACTGCGATCTTTAACTTCCGAAACTTAGCTAGAGAAATGCACTGTTTGCTGGTGACCTTTTGTTGTAGTACTAGTCATTTATTGTATACACTATGAATTATGTCCTTTTGTGCTTAATCTTGACATATGAATCCCCAGGGAATATCCATGTCCTTTCATCCACATCTTTTTCCTGGCACGAGTAACAGTCTATGTTAAGACGGTAACTTCTAGTGCATTACAAGTGTCAACATCACTGCACTTAACTCCAGTAGAAGCTCAGAAAGCCACCTGACTGACTGATAAGCAGAATCTAATCATTAGACTAAATTAGTTTCCAGTTCACATCACAGCAACTTAAGTCTTTACATATCATTGCAGTACTATGTACAGCATGCCATTAATTAGTGAACTTTACAGCTACTGGAATATTGCCACACAGGAATTATATACAGTACTGTACCTTTAGATATTCCAAGCATAAGACTCCAGGATATCCAGGCAAAAACAGTAGTGGGAAGATATAATCAGAAAGCATTGTCTTTTTTCTTCTGTTGTTCTGGCTCAAAAAACCTAACCTACTGAAGGAAGCAAAAGGCAAATGTAGACAATTGCTGGAATCTGGGTTCTCCTGAGTAGAGAAAAGAACAAGTAGGTCAAGTTCTTAAAATACTATGGTAGAGATTTATCAATGTTGGCACGCTGACCAATGTGCCATTTTCGGCTACAGTGTAGTCAGTTAAAAATGCCCTAGAATGCTGCAATACGTTGACAAATGAGTTGCAGCTAGTGTAGCTCAAAAGCCACACTCACTTTTCTAAAAACATATTTAGATATGTTAGAAAAAAGTGATGTAGGGGCTTCATTCATACTGTATGGATTTTTGTTGAAACATAAAATTCTTCCTTCCTTCCATGGGTGTAACTATAGGGGATGCAGAGGATGCGGTTGCACCCAGGCCCAAGAACCTTAAGGGGCACATAAGGCTTCTCTTCTTCATATAGAGAGCCCAGTAATATGGATAAAGCATTGTTGCTGGGGACCCTGTTACAGATTTTGCATTGGGGCCCAGAAGATTCAAGTTACATCTCTGCTGCCTTCCTTCCTTACTTCCTTCCTAAATCAACCCCGAATACACTTCTCAAAAAATTAGGGAAACTCTTAAATCCACATTGAATCTCAATGAACGAAAGATTCAACTTGAAAATGTTTACTAATATAAATTGTATAATTCATTGGGAACAAAGTGACATATTATAAGGATCAATGGAACCCAAAATCATCAATTAATTGAGGGCTGGATTCCAATTCACCTACAAAGTCCAGCTAACATACGCTACCGTGTGATGCACGGTACGGCGTATATGCCGTCGGGAGGAGGGAGACAGCTTAGCTAAGACAGCTCTGCTAAGCTGTCTTCCCTTTCCTTCCTCTTCACCAGCTCTCTGCAAGGGGAGAAGGCGGGATGGGGTGGGAGCTAGTATGCTGAGCTCCTGCCTCTCACCACCCCTCTCCGCCCCATGCCGCTGTTTGCAATGGGAGGAGAAGGGCTGAGCTCAGCCCCTGCCATGCCCCTCCCATTGCAAACAGCGACAAGGGGCGGAGAGGGGAAGAGAAGGAGGACAGAGTTTAGCAGTCACGCTGCTAAACTCTCTCCCACCTCCCTTTTCCTGCAGCTGTCATTGGCTCCCATAGGAGTCGATGCAGCTGCCGCCGCCATAAAGGCGCCCGGGTGAGCACTTTTATGCTGTGGAGATATGCCCCTGTGCAATGATGCATTGTAAACCAATGCATGAGAGGTTCAGCGTATATCGGCCGGGGCGTGAAAACCTGGCTGATATACACCCGTGTGAATAAGCCCTGACTCAGTAGTGCTATATAAATTAATAAAAAAATAAACAGAAACATCATAGTAGCTTAATCCTATATGCTTAAATTGGAATGACATGTATTACCAAACAAAGACTATGGACAAGGCGGGCACTATTTCTTCAGGAGAAAAAAAAAGAAATTTTTCTTACTTTGGACAACTTTAGTTTGAAGTCAAATAAATTCTAGTTGTCATGTTTAAACCTCGATTTGTAAATGGGTGAAGGATAATCTTCCCCTGTACCAGTCATCATATCTCCCCATCTCTCAGCAGAACAAGACAGAAGATACAACAAAGAACAGTCAGCAAACTTTGTAAACACATCCCTAAATCTGAAGAATAGAAAATAGCTAAAAGCCAATAAAAAGCTTAACCCAGCAGGAAGCATAATCTGTGAGTACAGGTGATTTGAAGAGTTTGTGTGTTACTGAACTGGGAGAAATCTTTCAGCAAGGTCTCTGCATATATAGATGTTCCTGCTGTTAAAAGTGGCTGCCCAGATGGGATAGGTGATTTAGGTTAGGTTTTCTGTTATTTCTTTAGTTAAACAGCATATTATCCATTTTGTTGTTTTATTGTTAGCAAAATGAAATGCAATATATTGTTTGTACCATACTACTGTGTCTGGTCTTGGCTAGTTGTTAATCTCCCCTACTAAAGTCTAGTTATCTTCTATATGAGAATTACAGGACATATTTACTGAATCGTTAATATTTATTATAAATCTGCCTTCAGAATACAATGCACTCACTATTTCATCACCATACCATTGACAGTTTTTAAAACAATTATTGTGACCGACAGCGGAGTTTAGCATACATCATCATTGGTGAGGTGCACTAAATGGGCAAAAATTGAACAGACACCGCTTAAAAATCGTGACACTGATAAGCGCTGCAACCAAGCGGCTGTCTGAGCAGTCCCATTGAAAGTAATGGGAGCGTTATACCGCCTTTAGCACAGTGCTGTGCTAATATCCGTAAAAAGCGTCTGTGTGAGGGAGGCCTTTTTAATAATAACAGTTATAATAATGTGTTCAGCGAGCCGAACCAGTAAAATCCCGTTTTGAGATGAACTTTGCTAAAAGTTCTGTTCTGCGCAAACCCAAACTTTGGTTCATACTAGCCAAACGCACTAAACATAAGTGGCGATTACTTCTGTGGTTTGTTGATTAGCACTGTTGCTCTGCAGTGTTGGGGTCCCAGATTCAAATCTGATAAAATATACGTACATGGATTTTCTATGTTCTCCCTGTGTTTCATAATATTCACCTTTATTTATATAGCACATAATAAGACATAGTTTTTTGCATCACTTGAAGTTCGGTTGTGTCCCTATCGGGCTCAATATTTTTAAATAAATAAAGCTATAAGTATGTTTTTAGAGTGGATGAGTAAACCCATGCAAATACAGAAAGAAAATACAAACACTATGCAGATGTTTTCCTTGGTCAGATGTGAATCTAGAACCACAGCACTGCACAATAACAGTGCTAAGCACTGCGCCATCTTGCTTCTACTTCCTTTTCATCTTCCTCCTTCTCAGAAGTTGATGTGTAGGGAACTGAGTGACTTTGACAAAGAACAAATTGTGATGGCTAGACCAATGGGTCAAAGCATCTCTAAAACAGCAGGCTTTGTGTTCTTGGTATGCTGTGGTTAGCACCCATCAAAAGTGATCAGAGGAAAGACAGCCGTTGATCCAGTGAAAGGTTATGGGCTTCCAAGGTTCATTGACGTGTATGATAGCAAAGGCTAGTCCAGTCCCACATAAGAGCGACTATAACACAAATTATAATATATGGATTATACCGATATGTAAGAGCATAGATGTTTATATGTTTACAATTTGAATTTGAAGTAATACATGAGGGCAGGATACAGTTCCCGAATGAAATGATCAGAGGAATGGCGTTGAGGATTTTTTTTTTAAAGTGAAGACTTTTATTGATTTTGTACTGCTGTATTACAATGTTAAAAATGCAAGTATCTTTTAGACAGCTCTCCATTACTATTGCTGGGGATTGGTGTCAGCTAGCAGTATTTTTTGCTACCCCCCCCCCCCCAAAACGGATACACTCCCACTCACTATTACTTACAGTAGCCAAAAGACCAGGGGTACCAAGAAGAGCCACATATAGTCAGAAATGGGGACTCTTATGTGATGGTCCGTTTCTGGGGCAGCCGGGGACTGTTATTTTTAGGGTGGGACGGGCCCAATGTCCTTGTACCTTCCCATCCTTATTATACTAACACCCAGCTATTGGTTTTACCTAGGCTGGTTATGAAAAAAGTGGGGGACCCTGCATCATTTCTTTTTACTATCAATTTATTCATAATCTGTGTTAGACTCCACTAAGCTACAACCCTTTGCCGATGCTTCAACTTTAAAGGAAAAACAGAAGTATTTCAGTTTATTTATTTACTGATTTACTTTTTGTAGGTGAAAAAGAGAGTTGTAACAGAACTATTAGAGCAGATAAGTGCTATATAAAGCAAACATAAGTGAGCGTGCAAGCTGAGTGTGCATGGCTATATTCTAAGTGTGCTGTTTCTTATGTGTGTGACTTGAAACTAGTCAGTTTAGATTCAGGGACTTTGGAAAAGTCACTTGTATTTATTGATCGCTTATCTATTCGAATTTTTACATATATTACTTTTATCTTTATCTTTCTGTACGATCCCCATTCAGAATGTGTTCCATGATTAACAATGTCATCCAGTGTACATTTTGTACCATGTATGCTGCTGTTTGAGGTTGCATACTGCTGTTTGAGATGTGAGCATGTTGTGCATTTGAAAGCCCAGATCCTGAATCTAAATGCACAGCTTGCAACACTGAGATTTATTGGCAACCTGGCAAGAGATTTGCTGCTCACTAAATGGACACTCGCTGGGGAAAGATGTGGATGTGGATGGCAGTATGGGAGCGTAGGATGATCAAGCAGCTTGCTTGGTGACCGAGGGAAGGTTAGAGGGAAGAGAACCAAGGAGGCTAGTCCTGAACTGGCACACCCCAACAAGTTTGCAAAGTTGGCAGATGAAGGGAATGCCATTACAGGGTTAGCACTGTTGTAGCATTACATGCCCTCTGACTGCTAGGGGAATGTCTGCTCTAGTGAGAAGGGGAATAGGAGTGTGGGAAAGGCTAGACAGGTCCAGGTAGTGGAGTGCAGTCTGCCACAAAGGCTGAAATAGTCAAACAGTGTGTTGGCACTCGAATTTGGCACATTTCAGATCGGGTTGACAGATTACTGGAAGGGGCTGGTGAGAATCCAGCGGACATGGTACACATTGGCACCAATGACAAAGTTTAAGATAGTTGAAAGGTCCTTAAAAATGCATAATGTATGCTTAAGTCAAGGACCTCCAAAGTAGTATTTTCTGAAATACTACCTGTATCCCGTGCCACATCAGAAAGGCAGTGGGAGATTAGGGAGGCAAACAAGTGGCTCATGAGTTGGTGTATGATGGAGGGGTTTGAGTTCTTGGAGAACTGGGCCAACTTTGCTGTTGTCTGCAGGTTCTTCCATAGGGATAGGCTGCATCTCAATCAGAAGGGCGCAGCTGAGCTGGGGGAGAAGATAGCTAGAAGGTTAAAACTAGGAACTGGGGATGGAGAGTAATTACAGAGATAGAGGGAAAGATAGAATAGACAGTGAGTTGGGGCTAATAATGAAAAAGGTGGTGGAGTGATGGAAGGGGTTAGTACAGTTAGAACTGGCAGAACAGTTGATAGGAATATACACCTAAAATAAAAATAATAACCTTAACCTTGTAAACTGTATGGTAAATAATGCACAATATATGTGAGAAAGATGAACATGTGGAGTTTCTATAGGTAGAAATACATGGAGGTGAAAACAATAATAATCCTCATAGGGGTTTTCTATGGGCCACCAAATATAATGGAAGCCATTAAAAATCTATTAATGAGGCAAATACATGAAGCAGTAAGTCACAATGAGGTAATTATTATCGGAAACTTTAATTATCTGAATATAAACTTGGAAGCTAAAACTTGCAGATCTTATAAAGATAACAAGTTTCTCTCAATAAATATAGATAATTACCTTACACAGCTTGTAAAGAACCCAACTAAAAGGATATTTTTGACTTAATATTAACCAAGAGTCCTAACAGAATAACAGAGGTGCAGGGTGAGGGGCATCTGGGAAATATAGAGCATGACATAATAATCATATTTAATGCCAAATAATAAACCATATTACTATTATTATTGAATTATGGCCTTATAATAAGAAATACAAAATACAGTTTTCTATTAGTAGATCAAAGTTGCATGTTCTACTAGCAATAAATATGGTTACTGAGCAGGCCAGGGAAGTCCAGGCAATGTCATGCAGGCATTCTTGTGACTCCCTTGCTGTTTGAGGCTGAGCATTAGCCTGTTAGAAAATGCCTCTTGGAAGCCCTACCATGAGAGGCAACATATAGGAGTGACTGACTGTCATACATGATGGCCCTCTAGACCATCAAATCTGCAGTGGGGGCGGTGTACTGCTCCACAGTACTGACACACAGTACAAAGAGCAACGTAATATATCAACAGTGCAATTATGTATTTTTTTCATCTCATTTTTAAAAGATTTTTAATACATTATATGGGACATTAATACAAAAATACAACTTGTTTTGCAAAAAAATAAGCCTTCCTGTGGCTATGTAAAAAAATATAGGATTTTTTGAAAGCAGGGAGGAAAATATTAAACTGAAAAAAGAAAAATGGTTGTGTCTCCAAGAGGTTATGGTGATGGTAATAGTATTAGAAAGAAAGTATTCTGTCCATATCCAGTCACTTATTTCACACTATCAATTTGTATCTTTGTCATCAAGTATTAATTTGTTCAGCTAACAGATATTTACCACAGAATAGTGACAGGCATTTTTCATAGCGGAGATGTTCATGGACAGGTTACAGCATCTCTTTCATTGCCTTTTCCAGACATTAGGTGTCAGATACTAACTAAACTCTCTGTAAATAAAAGAGTGGTTGGATAATTTGTACCAGTATCTTTTCACTCTAGTCCTCAAGGCCACCCAACAGGTCCTGTCTCGAGGATATCCTATAAAAAGACAATACCTGTGGCAATTATTGAGACCCTGAGAACTATTACATTTCCTGTAGAATACTAGAGAAATCCTGAAAACAAAATATGTTGAGTGTACTTAAATCTGGGAATTGAGAAACACTCCTTTATAGCATATACACTCCAATGAATGTTATAACGCCACTAGAAGGCCCTGTCTACTGAACATTTCATCTGTAAAGCACTGACATTTGTCAGTCTACATGTATATATTGTTTTTTGATTCTACACATTGAGGACGAAGACAGACGAGCATTTTTTTTTTTTGCAAAAAAAGCACGTCTGATGGAACCCTATGAAGTGTTCACATGTCCATTTTTTCAGGCGCAAAATATTCACACCTGCAAAAGATAGGACATCCGTGCGCCTGGGAAGGTCTGTGCTGCACATAAAAAATCCCTGCAGGAAGTCTCCTCATTGAACACTGTGATAGCACTGTCACAGTGTTCAGTGACAAGAAGACTCCCCGCGAGGAGTAAGGAACCCCCTGCCACAGCTGTCATAGCTGTGACAGCTGAGGCAAAGGAATGTTCTCACAGTGCTTTCAATGGGGTCAGCGCTGCTGCTGCCGGCCACATTGAAAGCAATGGGTTGCAGGCAACCCCTGCAGGGATTTTCGGGGGAAGGGCTTTAAATATAATATTCCATCCTGCGGAATACTCAGCATCAAAATCTGCATTGCTAATGTGTGGATTTTGACGCACAATGGAAAATTGCATATTCAGCCAACAATTCCACATCAAAATCCACAGTTAGCCGTGTGGATTTCGGTGTGGAATTCTGGCATGACATATTCTGCAACACTTTGAAAGATCTCAAAAGGTATCTTATCGGCGCAGTCCTTTTTCTATACACACAAGGATTTGTTACAATGTATCCAATCTAGTTAAACCTCCATAATTGAACCTACGCTGCTATATTATGACTACAATTTAGTTAGCAGAAAAAGTACACCTATACATATATGCATGTTTACAGATATGTCCATCCTCAACTTTAAGTTTTGTAATGACTCAATTTTTTAACAAGAAACAAATCCGTACATTATTGCAACCCTCAACAGATTGAAATGCACATCAGCATTCCATGGATGCACATAGACAATTATCGCAGACACATTTCCAGGAAGACTACAGCGATGTTTGCTTTGCTTTTTAAGAGTGAGACATCTCATGCAACACACCTGTTACTATATTTTTCTTAAAGAATGCTAATTGCAAAACAGTATCCAAGAACTATCTGTCACGTTTGTAATGAGTTGTGTATTTCTATGGCATACAATTTGCAAAATACCCATGCTAATGATAATATAATACCTATAATAACATATACTGGTAATATTGGTATAAATTCAATTAAGAACTATGACATTAAAAAACTGAAAAAAAAAAACTTAAAAATGGCTGCTTATGCTATATGCGCCAAACATGCTTACTGCAAAAAGCCTATAATGAATGGTGGCTTTGTGTGCATTTTTAACAATAATGGTAATACAACAGGCACTTTTCTGTTCATTTTTCATAAAGTTATTCTCTACATAACTTGAAATCAGAAAGCAGTACATCACTGCAATCTTGACAAACTCAAACATAGTACAAAGGCACAAAGTGCTGAAATGATTGCATTTTATAAAGCTATAGTAGAAAAATCCTATGCTGTTCAGTTGCAAGAACATTAAAGGTTTTTAACATAAAAAAAAAAACTTTATCCAAATGAAATTTACCACCCACTGCCACCAATTTTCTAATGAGTTCTTATTTTTTAATTCTCCCCATTTCTCTAATCTTCATGCCTGTCATGTGACCCATGGCAGCACTGGCGTAACTATAGGGGATGCAGGGGACGCGGTTGCACCCATAAGGCCTCTCTTCTCCATATACATAGCCCAGTACCATAAATAAACCATTATAGTTGAGGGCCCTGTTATAGGTCTTGCATTGGGGCCCAGAAGCTTCAAATTACGCCTTTGAATGGCAGCGTGTTCTTGCCACATTCCACAGATGTCACATACATTCCGGATCATTTATTTCCAGCCTAGAAAATGAATGCAATGTCTGCTATGTCTGGATTTTCTGCTAAATGGTAAGCACTACAATAGAGTAATACCTGTAATGGCCTCTTATGAACATTCCTAACACTGTGCTGATCATGAATCCAGGCATTGCAAACTTTATATTGTATTGACAAAACCCCTTTAAGTTAGAAATTCTATAAATATGTGCATTCTGCAATTCTTGAATTTATTACATTTGAAGAATACTTGTCATAAAAACTCAATCACTCCTCAGGCAGTTATATATGTGCATGAGCCATACTGCAGCAAGGAATGTATCTAACTTGAAAAAAAAAAGATATTTTCTACCCATTTCCATAATTACTTTAAATAGCCATTTTTACACTAAAACTGGAGTAGACAGCTCTTCCTATTGTGGAGCTGGAGAAGCGAGATGGTCTGTCCTAATCAAATGTCTCATCTTTAATTCTACATCTCCCTTCTTAGGGCGCCCACCCACTTGCGATTTTTGTTTTCCTTTGTGTTTTGCGTTTTTTCTGAAGAGCAATTAGTATTGAATGTGTTCCTGTCCACTGGCGTTTTTTTTTTCAGTCCATTGCAATTTTTAACATAGGAACTGTCAGTTGCATATGTGTCCTTATTTTTCTCTTAATGCCCCCATGAATGTCAATGGAAATTAATGGAAAAGCCGCGAAAAACGCGCGGAAAATGCTGCGTTTTTCACGCACGAAAATCGCAAACGCCAGTGGGTAGGCGCCCTTAAACATGAGTTCCTCACTCATGGGGCAGAGAGAAGATAGCATGATGCCCCTTCTCTATCTTCATCTCCTGTCTGTCCTCAGTTCCTGTATTACTAAAGATCAAAAAGGTTTATAGACAGGGAAGGGAGATCTACAGGCTGTTGGAAGATGAGGAAGATGGCACTTTCCCATAATAAGTTATATTATAAAAGATTCATGTCTTTGTGTGTGCTATTGATTTATATAGGAAATATACAACCTCTTAAGAAAAGGTATATACATTTCAAAAAATTTGTCATAAAAAATGTTTACATGATTATTTTTTTTTTAACTATATACCGATTTTGTACATGATTGCCAGCAGATGGCAGCCATTGATTCCAGGAGATACTGTTGATAGAGTACTGAATAGATGTTAGCAAATGAAAATATATGCAATGTAAAAGAATAGAAATAATGGAGACTTTTTTATTTAACATAGTTTAGGTAGATTTCTAATGGCCTTGACTTTTTTCCTTAAAATAATAAACAGAGAATTATTATACAGTCATATTGAAAAATATACAAAAATGTGTTTGAATGACAAGACAGATGTGGGTGCCTGGAGCCATTTATTCTAATCCCTACACAGATTGTGTTATCTTATTAGCTTTCATTAGTGCAAGAAATAGAAACCAGGGCTTTTGTAGTCTAGATCTTTGGATATGCAGTCATAGCTTTAAATAAATATACCAAAGGATTCATGTTTACCATTTAATGAATGCATGAGTAAAGATAATAGAACTTATTGACTAAGTTTGGGATTTTTGTTTTACGAATCAGAGTAAATTGCTCTTGGAGAGATCAGAAGTATTAAAGAAAGGGTCTTCTAGAAACTTTCTTGCCAATGACCCATTCTCATAAATGGTTATCAGCAAAAGATCAGTGGGGGTCTACCCCTGGGGCACCTGATGATCTGCTGTTCTCTGGTAGTTAGTGAACAGAACTACTGTGTTCTGGAAACACACAGCTCTGTACACTTTGCAGTGACTCTGAATGGTATTACAGGCTCTCTCCAATTGAAGCTGCTTGGCGACTGTCCCAGATAGCAACCCCTCCTCATCCCTCCAATTTAAGGATTCAATAATCTCAACTAATAAGTACTAATAAGACTGAAACTGTATGTGATGAACAAATATGTAGCTTTGTGTATGCTTTATACTAGCATGTATAGTTAGCCACATAAAAGAATAATTTACTTGATCATTATCCTTATATGATAACATATGATGGGAGTGATGGAAGTGTTATACTGTATAAGTAGCATCATTTTAATATTACTTTGCTGAGTTTTCAAGTTTGGATTTAATTATTGATATTATTTGATTTTTTGGGTGCTGTCATTAAACTGTATTTTATCCATTAGATATCCCCATTGCAAGTGGTTGAATGAGACTTAACATTGTTAGTAAAAAGGTACTACTAGCCAGCCTTGTGTGTAAAATATAGCTATGCTTCATCATGTTTAGTGGTTAGAATCCAGTGCAGCTATCACCTAGTCGCAGAATAAATTAGAGCAGGCATGTGCTTTGCATTTAAAATAGGTTGCCTTGGAAGCCTGCCAGGTTCTATTCACAAAGATGACCTCATGAAAGCTTATTTAACAGAGACTTCACTATCACTTTATAAAGCAGCCAAGTGCCATTATTTGTTGGTTCTTCTTTCATTGATTAAAATGTGTCTTAGGAAAGAGGAGTTCTTTGGAAATCACAAATACGTATCAAAACATTTTTTTCTCTGCTTGCATATATAAATAAATTTCAAGGCTGTAGACACCTTTGGGAGGCATTTTTTTTCATTTAAGTGCGGGTATTTTGGGCTATCAATCATTTTTGCGATAGAACTTAATTAAAAATGTTGCACAGTTTGTCTTTTGCAGCTTCTACATATCACTGTATATAGAAACTGCAGTCTACATATCAATAGGAGATCTGTCAGTAAAGTTGGACTGATGGCTTAAGGTACCTTTACATGGAGCAATTATCGCCCAAATAATCTTTTGAAACAGTGATTTTCAATGATAATCATACTGTGTACAGACAGCCATTGACAAGGCACAGAACAAAAAAATTGCTCAGTAGATACTACTTGCTTAATTTCAGCTCACTGAAAAGAAGCAATTTTTTGCTCAATTTAAGCAGGAGTCATTCAATCTCTGAACGACTGTGAATGGAGGTGGGTGGTCTATTTACTGAGTGACTATCGCTCCTGTGTGAAAGCAGATGAGAAGTAGTCATTGGTAAGACTGTAGGGCACTTATCTACTGGAGATTAGTTTGCCTCTGCTGTCTCCTGCACATTCTTATTAGCTCATTTATGACAACAACAAAGTTTATCTTTGTTTTGCTCATAAATTAGCTGATAAAAATGTGCAGGAGAGAAGAGATAACGGCTAAAAACTAGAGGTCCTTTTACAAGGCACTATTACCATTCAAACGACCAAAAATGAACAGCAATTGTTCAGTGTAAATGCAGCCAATGATTGATGGGCATAAAAATCCTTGTTAGCTCGTTCACTAATAGTTTGGCTGAAATACCGATTGTTCAGTTGTTCTCATTCACTTATATACTTTTCTCATTTGAATAATTTCTCACTTGAACAAGCCAACAATCTACCTGCATAAACTGGCTGCCCGAGCGAATTAGCAAACTCTGACATTGTTCACTCATTTGCCCAAATGAGAAATCAGGAGGTCTAAACTGATCCTAAGCCATCAGTCTATCCTCACTAACAGATCTCCTATTGAGACTTAGGGCGGCTGTACAGGGGCATATCTCTAAATGTGTGGTATGAGATGACCAGCTTTGAAAAAAAAGATGATTTTGTGATACTCTGTCTGAAGACATACACTAATTGTCAAAAAAAATCAAGCACCCAGAAGGCATTGTCAGAATGGGATGAAACTTTCTGTCTGTGATTGTAACACTGATATAAGTAAGTGATTATAATATCAGAGCAAAAAGAGAATTTATTGCAGAAAATGGCACACTTGAAGGTAGGCTCTAGTACCCTGTTGGGCCCCCTCTAGTTTGGATACAAGATGTGATATGATAGACATGGAGGTATACAGAATCTGTATAGTATCCTGCAGGTTTTCGTTCCACATTTACTGTAACTGAGCCTCTAGATCAATGGTGTCAAACTCATTTTTTTTATTGAGGTGTACATCAGCATTCTGGTTGCCTTCATAGGGCCATTTTTAAGGGCGTATTTGCAAGAATACTACATCAAAGTTCTTTGTAGAAAGTTGAAAGAAATTAAATATAGAATCTGTTGTAGAATACCTTTTTTTTAACACACATACATAGGCCTCATTCACACGAGTGTTTTTATGCGGCTATTTAGCCACGATAAACCATCGTCCAAAAATGCGACCATTTGAAGCATTGGATTCCAATGCATTCATTCACATGGGTGATTTTTAGGTGCATGAAAAAAATCGCACCATCAAAACATTATACTGACAACTGTTTTCAATCGCCGATTTTTCATGCTGCGTCAAAAGATAGGTCTTGACCTATCTTTTGATGAAAGATGCTCGAAGCTTCCATAGACTCCTGTGGGAGCTGAAAAAATGAAGGGGGAGGGAGTTTACCTGCGTCTGGCAATGATAAAAGAAGACAGCTGGCTATATTTAAGCATTAGATGTTATTTCAAGGAATTCTGCAGAGCGACAGAATTCCGCACTGGAGCGTATTTTTCATGCGATACACCCATGTGAATGGCCAAGACAACGCTAATTAATCTCTGGACTCGATCGCGTCTATTCTTCATGGATGCGATTTTCAGCCGTGATGTTGTCGACGTAAGAACGCTTCGCCTGTGTGAACGAGGCCATATTCTGAGTTGGCTTACACAATAAAACAGTTCTCCAATGTTGACTGTTTTCAGTGATCGTTTGTTTAGAAAATTGCTAATGATTGAAACCATGCTACAAAAGTTTATTTAAAAGGACTGTTCAATATGCTCTTACAGTAAGTACTCTACCTATAGCTGAACCCGCAATCAGTTGATGTTTCTTTCCAGAGAAATGCAGTTCCTGAGTACCAGTGACAAACAGAATAGCATATAATTGATGTAATAAAAGCTTATATGACTTTCAAATCTTACCTTCGTGTGCCAATTTCTCAGAGGCAGTGAGAAAAGCGAATTATTAACACAATCCCTTGAATGCAACCTAGCACACAGGATCACACACAGCAACAGATGGTAGCGCTACGAGAAATCATATAGGTAGATGCCATGGCATTTACATATTCTGTGTAGCGTCTCTCACACAGTGCAGTAGGAGAAACTATACAGAACATTCATTCATATTTGACTTTTATTCAGCTTCTCTATTTACCAGCTGAGACTCAAACTCAGGATCTGTGGTACAGGAAGCAACAGCACTAGCAAGAATATCAGGAAGCTACAGGATGCACTCTTATCTATGAGAGGATGTTATCTGGTTAATAAAATTTCTACAGTATTGTTCTTTACAGACATAATGTGCAAATATATATATATATATATATATATATATGTATATATATATATATATATATTGTAACAGGGTAAGAGGAATGGTCTGGAGTGGAAGGTATGTGTCACAGAGGTTATTAGCCTCTGTGAGGTAGTCCGGTCCTCTTTCACTCCAGACCAGATCTTACCACCTGTCCAGCCGGCCATTTAAGGAGACAGGTGGAAGGTAGAGGGAGGTGTGTGCCTGGGAGATACAGGCTGGAGTTACTCTGTGACTTGCAGTAAGAGTAAAGAGGTGCTGTGGACGAGGCGCTGCAAAGCTTCCAGCAGGACCACTGGGGGATACGCCGGCCCTTGGACTAGAGCCTGAGAGAGTGAAGGCATAAGGACCAGTGGCGCTCTGGACATCCACAGGTCTGTGCACCTCTAAGGACTTGTATGGTTCCCTCAGCTGAGGACTTACCTGCGTCACCTCTGGACTGAGGAGGGTTAAACCTGAGCAGACTTTTGTGTTGCTATCATTTACTATTTATCTGGAGACCCAGTGATTTATGTTTCTGTTAAAGACTGTGTAAATAAACCAAAAGAAACGAAAAGTGACAGTTTGGAGTGCTCTTTAACCCCCGCTGTGCTACTATATATATATATATATATATATATATATATATATATATATATGTACATACATATAACATTATGATGAATGATGACTAGATGGCAACCAATCACAGTTCAGCTTTCATTTTATCAGAGCAGTAAGAGAATTAAAAAAAAGCTGTGATCCGGTGCTATGCACAAAGTTTTGCTGTTAGATAGTTTTGATAAATAAGGCATTTTGTCCCATAAATTTTGTTTGATTTTGAAGTCCTCGCTCACTATGCAGAAACACAGTTGGATGACACAAAATGGCAACTTGATAATAATGTGTACAAACCAGGGGTGTAACTATAGGAGATGCAGAGAATGCAGTTGCACCTGGGCCCACGAGCCTTAGGGGGCCCATAAGGCTTATCTTCTCCATGTAGGGAGCCCAGAACTATGACTAAATCATTATAGTTGGGGGCCCTATTACAGATTTTGCATTGGGGCCCAGAACTTCAACTTATGTCTCTGGTACAAACAGTAGTGTGCCGAAACAAAATCAATTATTTAAGTGCTAAGAAATTACCGATACATGTACAGAAGAGATGCACCTGATGGAAAAACAATTAGCTGTGGTTACAGAAGTTTCTCACAACTGGAGGTATCCTCAAACACTCTGTGGATCTTTTCAAAGTGCTTATAATGAGAAAGTGGAAGAAATTCAGGTGGAGTTGGGGATAACCACAAATCTCCTAGTCTACAGAGAACATGTCTGAAATAGCCCAAAACATCTCACAATATCAAGATTTTGACTACTTCTTCCCAGTTGTAGATTTTATAGATTATTTCCAAACCCCACAGTTTTTCGCAAGAACATGTGAAAATTACAAGGTATCCCACTTACTGGAGGCTTGGAAAAATCAGCTATAGATCTAAGACAAAAGAACACATTTAAATTAAATTTGGTCAAAACATACCTTACTGAAAGTACCCAGCCATTTACGTCCAAGCATGCCAGAACCTGATGCTTTATATTACTGAACGCTCTGGTTAGCATCTCCAGCGTTCTTGCAGCAAATTTTGCATGATGCTTCTTTTCAATTCTTGGATAGGCTTATTCCAGTAAACTTTTCTCTTTAGGAGGCAGCACAGGCTCTGAATGATTACATGACTGAAGCAAAAGGTGGCTATTGGGGCAGCATGGTGTACTGAGTCAGACAGCCAGGCTAGCAACCCAGACTAGCCATTTTTTTCTCCCTTGCTGGTGACTGTCACCATACAGACAGAAGTAGTCGAGTTAAGGAGTGCTTAATGACCATTTATGAAAGTTTCTTGATTCTCATTCAGTAAGCTATGTTTTAAATAAATTTCATTAAAATGTGTTCATTAGTCTTAAAATTTGAACCAGGTTTTCTAGGACTCCAGTGAGTGTGACAACCTGTGTAACTCCTGTTAAACTCAGTGGATATAATTGGCAAATTAAGCGTGTGATTCTCTAAACAGACCAAAATGCTTTGGGCAGCAAAGGAAATACATTCTGACCATTTCTCTTCATTTCTATGTATTATTATCATAATAATTATTATTATTATTGCTGTATCAAAATTATGCGGTTATTAATGTGGATCCACTCTACGGCCGTCTTTTCTTTTCTTCTACAGAGTGCCACACCTGACATTTGTTAGGCTACTTTCACCTCTGCATCAGGGGTTCTGTTTTCCTGCTCCTTTATGGAAGCAGGAAAGGGGAATCTCCTGGCTGAATGGATCCTTCTTATGATGAAACAGAACGAACCCAATTGACTATAATGGGATATCTTTGGTTTCCACTCAGCTGTCCAGTATTTTGTGCCAGATCTGCACTGGAACCTCCAAGCCGACGTTCCAGAGCAGATGTCAAAGCAGCCTTAGGGCTCAGTCACATGGGCGTTTTTACGCGCGTATATACGCGCTTAAAAATGTTCGTACTGCGTTCGTCAAAAAAAAAATTGCACCTACAAAAGATAGAACAAATGGGTGGCAATGGACATGGTCACACATTCTTTTTACGCGCGTATATACATACGTAAAAACGCCCGTGTGACTGAGCCCTTACTCACTTCAATGGTCATTCACTGAAAGGGCTTTTCATTGTGAAATTAGACTTACCTATTTTTTTGGAAGAGATACTGTATGGAAAAAAGTTACTATGGCCACTTAAAGGAGTTTTCTAGGGAAATGCTATTGATGACCCATCCACAAGATGGATCATTAATAGTTGATTACCTTTGGTTCACCTCAGCTGATTGGGCACCCGCTGTCAAAGCCACAGCTCAAGGGGCACATAACTCCGACTCCTATGTAGAGTTCAGCGCTTTGTATTTGCAGACGCAGATCTAATTGCAATCAATGACAGTTTTTTCTGCAGGTATAAGTGCCATCCATTACACTGGGATCAAAGCAGCAGCTTCTGTTTTGTTACCAGCTGATAAAGTGAGGTTTCATTCAACCACTAGCAATATGGATATTTAATGAATAATATACTCACAATATCAAACGCCCCTGGTCTATACACATTGTTATGGAGTTGCCATTTTGCGTCATGCAACTGTGATTCTGCGTAGTGTGTGAGGACTTCAAAATGGGACAAAATTCATGGGATAAAATGCCTAATTTATCAAAACTTTCCAATAGCAAAACTTTATTAGCACCCAAAAAATCAAATAATAACAGTTCTTACATCCAAAACTTAAAAAAACACAGAAAGGTGATATTAAAATAAAGCTATTTACACAGTATAACACTTCCATCAATCCCATCATGTGTACTAAATCATCATTTAAGGATAATGAGCAAGTAAATTGCTCTTTTATACCCATGTGGCCAACTATGCATGCTGGTATAAAGAAGACACAAAGCTATGCATTTCCTCCTCGTACACAGTTTCAGTCTTGTTAGTACTTATCAAGTAGGATGATTAAATATCTGTATTAACTTAGAAATTAAAGGGGATTTCCATGATTTTTTTTTATTGATGACCTCTCCTGAGGCTAAGCTATCAATAGTATTTCCCTGGAAACCCCTTTAATTTCTAAGTTACCACAGTTATAATCTAATATTGGAGAAGTTACTTATTCCTGTGAGGAATGGGAAAAAGATATTTGCAATAACACATCATGTCAACGGTCAATTATTTTTTGAGGTGTCAATAAAATTGTACTTAAAGGGGTTGTCCCGCGAAAGCAAGTGGGTCTATACACTTCTGTATGGCCATATTAATGCACTTTGTAATGTACATTGTGCATTAATTATGAGCCATACAGAAGTTATCAGAAGTTATTCACTTACCTGTTCCGTTGCTGGCGTCCTCGTCTCCATGGTGCCGTCTAATTTTCAGCGTCTAATCGCTAGATTAGACGCGCTTGCGCAGTCCGGGTCTTCTTCTTTTCTGAATGGGGCCGCTCGTGCCGGAGAGCGGCTCCTTGTAGCTCCGCCCCGTCACGTGCCGATTCCAGCCAATCAGGAGGCTGGAATCGGCAATGGACCGCACAGAAGCCCTGCGGTCCACCGAGGGAGAAGATCCCGGCGGCCATCTTCAGCAGGTAAGTAAGAAGTCACCGGAGCGCGGGGATTCAGGTAAGCGCTGTCCAGTTTTCTTGTTTAACCCCTGCATCGGGGTTGTCTCGCGCCGAACGGGGGGGGGCTGTTGAAAAAAAAAAAAACCCGTTTTGGCACGGGACAACCCCTTTAACTTTGCTCATCAGTATTCACAATGTATGTTAATTCAATGCTTATACTACATGTTCAAATACGAGGGTTAGGGTTAGCGTTAAGGTTAGGAATGGTTGGATGGTCGTATATGTTTGGAATGGGATGAAGGGAATTTTACTCCTAACACAAATGTGGTATGTTGCACATGGATCTTGTACATCTAATCTGGGCATGTATGAAACATTATCAATATTAGAGTCAATTAATTGGATATTTAGTATCTTCATTTAATATTCAGCTAAATGCAACAGCAGTATTCCTGCTTTTGGTGAATTATTCATATTGGAAAGATAAAACATAAGTCTTGCTACAACTGCAGTTTTCGAGATGCATAATAAAAGTTTTTGAATAACCACAGCAAATTCAAAGCTGGAAAAATCAGGTGTACAGGGTCCTATTGTAGAAAAAGATTCTATTAAATGAAGAGAAGATGTAATATGTTTTTTTAATAAATGGACATGTTGGATCAGTCATTTTGACAGTGTGCCTAGAATTTAAGTTTTAATGGTGGATTAGAGGTTTTCCTTCTTTTCCTCTTTTCTTCCTCTCTTGAACCTTGGTTGGGGTAGCTGGGAGTTGGCTTAGGATGCTGATTTATTAGTTTTATCTATTTATTTTGTTGTATGCTTAAGTGGTATAATTTTAAAAAGTCACCAAGACACTTTAACTCTAGATACAGTTATACAGTTCATAGGTTCTATGCCATTGATAAGATACTGCTGGCGTATCAGTTTATTCTGTCATCAGGTCTGGACATTTACATAAATTGATAGATACTGTAGCTTGTTTAACAGTTCCATGTCTTGTATTTTCTACCCTAATTTCTATATTTGCCTCCATGCAATGACACATCCCTGGAGCAATTATATTTCTATTGCAAGCAGGGTCATGGAAGGACAGCAGTCTAATATAGAAGTAAAGAAACGGAATGCATACAGTAACAAATGAAATTATAATACAGAACTAAATCCAATAGCAAATACGTGCTTGTAAACATTGCCATAATCCTTTTAAAATGTTGTGTTCGTTTGAGAGCAGGTCCCTTAATCTCTAAACATCTAAGATAGCTACTTTCTTGTTCTTTATTAAATCCCACTTGAGAAATTTTGTTCCTTAACAATAAAAAACATTTTCCTTAGCTCCTAGTCTTTTCAAAAGAGATGGGATCTTAAGAAGATGGCTAAAGTATAACATGTTGATTCACTTTGTCCTGCTGAGACATTGAAGGATCTATTGTTGAAACTTATTACTTTCTTCCTTTCACTCTTGAATACTAGTGTTCATATTAGCTTCTATGGTGGTTGATCTGTTGTGGGTTCTTTTTTAATAGTTAATATAAATGTGACACATGCTACAGGAAATAGAAGCTTTTATACGACACTCAAGAAAATGAAAGATATTCCAGGCCCATTTGCAGAATACAATAAAAATGTCCAACTATTATCTGGAGATACAGAGTAAATTTATTTTGTGACTAGTTGTTATGAAACATGTTTATAATGTTATCATTTGTTGCATTTTATCAATTATACTTAGGCAGTTTTGAATGAGTGCTGAAAATTCTCTTCTTTTCCACCTCTTGTACCTTATATCTAATAAGTGAAAGTCTATTTCTATGGGTGCTGAATAAAAAAATTACAATGTGTGAATGTAACATATGTAAACAACGAATGCATTATGACAAACAAACACAAATGCATCTGGCTAGCATATAATAATAGTAGAAATAAATATCAATACTATTGCATTTCTCTGTACAGTGGCACACAGAGCCCCTATAGCTCATTGCAAAGGAACAGTAATCACTCCATGTTCCACTTTATAGGGACTCTGTATAGAGCCTTAAGGGACCTTCTACAGGGGACAGAAATTCTGCAACAATGTTGCAGAATATGCCGCCCCAGAACTCTACACCAAAATCCAAACAGCTCACTGCGGATTCTGATGTGCAATTGCCTGCAGAATTCTGCTATTTTCAATTCCCCATCAAAATCTGTACATTTGCAATGCAGATTTTGGAGCTGAATATTCCGCAGGAGGGCCTATTCTGCAACTCTGTAGTGGGATATTCCATCCTGTGAATAAGGTCCCTAAATAAAGAGGTGTTCTCCTTTAGGGCATATCTCTGTAATTCAGCATCTAGTTTGTACCTAGTATATATTTTTTTCTGTAGTCAAATAGGTAAAACCTTTGTATGCCTCCATGTGAAATGGGAACTATAAGGGGATACAATAGGGTCCCATAAACTACAGTACTATAGGTGCTTTATCAACCCTCTGTACAACTTGCAGAGTCTACTGGGCTGTAAAATAATAACCCCATAGTAATTAGCCTATTTTTGGCCCTAATGTCCATTCACTTTTTTTCATTGCCACCTTCTAAGATCTATGTCTCTTTTAGTTTTTTCATTAACATAGCCATCCAAGGGCTTATTTTCAGTGGAAAGAAACAAATTCAGTCATTGTTGTTTCTTTTTGTTTTGCCAATGCTCATTATGCAGTATAAATAACATGCTAAATGTATTTTATGGATCAATAGAATTATGGTGATAGCAAATTTATATAGTTACATTTAAGCTTTACTACTTTCGCATAATACAAGCAGTTTAAAAAAACCTATTTGCTTTTTTGTTGCCTCATTACAAGACATGATAATAAACCAATTTTATCCATTTAGTTGGGGAAGACTCTCTGTCACTTTATAGATCAGCCCTCTCCACGTGGTTCTGTTCTGTGATTCTTCTTTCATTTCAATTATTTGCATGTTGTGCTGGGTTTGATAGTATCAATTCAGCACATTCTTTTGACAGCAGGGTTCTCTTTTGCTACTCAACGCTCCTAGTATTATCAATGTTTCTAATGAATTAAGGCCACATTATGTTGCCAAAGTAAGAGAATCTCTGTTTGGTAATTTTGCCTCCAATGAAAGCTTTGGTTTGATGTAGACTAGGACTGTTTTGTTCCTGATCTTGGCGAACCAAGGAATTCATAGGAGTTTCCTTCAGCACCAAAGTTTAAAGACATCAATCTACCTCCCACCTATTTCTTCATTGTCCAACTTTCGCAGCTGTAAGTTGTCATTGGGAAGATTATTGCGTTGACTATCTAGTATTTTGTTGCAATGCTTATGTCTTTCTTTTTCCAGTTCTTATCCATACTTAACAATACTCTGTGACCTAGTGCGATTCAACGTTTGATTTTAGGTTGATGAGAAGAAGATGAAGATATTAATATTTATCAAGAAACTAAAATGTTGGCTAATTTTTAAGACAGCTGTAAAGTATACAGTACCTAGTCAGAAGATTGTCAAACTGATGCAGTAAAGCCATAGCCCCAAGTCATTTGAGTCAGGCATAATAGTATGTATATATATATATATATATATATATATATATATATATATATATATATATATATATATATATATATATATATATATAATTTTTTTCTTAATCTTTTTCACAGAAAAGTCCTATGGACATGTCTAGAAATTTTTTACCAAGCAGTTTGGATTTATACCATGGAATGCTTTTATCCTTTTCTTGCCACAGATTTGAATGCATCAAATACAACTGCACAATAGTTATAACAATTCTTTGTGAGAAACCAGTGAGGTACCTTGGTTTTTAATGTAATGCTATAACTTGCAGTGGAAGCTATATAAAACTTTAGTATATTAACAGTAGTAACTGCAAAACTACAATATATGACAACTACAATATACTACAACTACTTCAAACTACAATATATGAAGTAGTTACCAAATTTCCCAAACGTAATATAGTTCATCTATTTTATACCTACACTGATCAGCAGTAACAGTCTAATATTGTGTAGGCTCTTATTGAGCCAACAAACCAGCTCTGAACTGCTGAGTGATGGGCTGCACAAGACCTCTGAAGGTGTCCTATGGTATCTGTCTTCAGGATGTTAGCAGCAGGGTTGTTTAAAGAAATGTGTCATCAGAAAGCATCCTATTATAAAAATCAAACTTTAATGTTAAATATATTTTTAAGATGTTTTTGTGGTTTTTTTTTCAATTTTTAATGCCATGATTTATATTGAAATAAATTGTGTAGTTTTCCCACTGACCACTAAACATAATAATAGTTTGTCACTTCCTATTCTTTACAGATGACCTCTCAGTAGCCATCTCATTATCATCACAGGCAGTATTGCAATGAAAGGTAATGCAGGATCCACCATTCACAATAAGTGATAATAAAAGCTTATCTACTCCCCCTCCCTGCACAATGGTCACAGAGCATGCCTAGAACAGTTTCTTATAGAAGTCAATGGGTCAACACCTGTCCATTATGTGTATGGACCATTAGTTATGCTATGAAGCATCTTTAATGTTGTTAGTAGTAGCTTAAATAAGATGGTCACTCACATAGTTATGTACAGACAAAAAAATATACAATCAGAAAATAAAAACAGATTAGCAAAATGGAATATGTGTCACTATCAGGTCAGGAAAGAAATGCCATCACAGACACAGTTCGTTACTGCATGTTTGCTGTGAACTACTGCTTGATAGTAACAAAATATTACCGTGATTGTTTTCAGTAAGAGTAGCTAAGTAATCTTGTAGGTAAGATACCTTTTAATAGCTAACAAAAATACACAATGCTAATGTGAGCTTTTGGACCTATCAGGGTCCTTCATAAAGGCATAATGAAAAGGATCAGAAGAGGCATGCACACATATACACACATACTTATGACAAGGCACATATATATGCATGCCTCTTGTATGTATGTATATATATATATATATATATATACTAGAGATGAGCGAGCACCAAAATGCTCGAGTGCTCGTTACTCGAGTCGAACTTTCAGCGATGCTCGAGAGTTCGTTTCGAGTAACGAACCCCATTGAAGTCAATGGGCGACTCGAGCATTTTTGTATATGACTGGTGCTCCGCTAAGGTTTTCATTTGTGAAAATCTTAGCAAATCACCAAAGTCATGTAAAAAACACAGAAATGGATAGGGCAGGCGAGGAGCAACATGCAGGGCTGCATTTCGGGCTCCCAGGTCTCACTATTAAGCCACAATAGTGGCAAGAGTGAGACCCCCCCCAACTGTCAGCATAAAGATCGTTCTCCTCTGCCATAGCTGTAACAGCTGTGGCAGAGAAGAGCGCGGGATGAATTTTCGGGAAGGGCTTAAAAATATAAGCCCTTACCTGAAAATCATCCTAAAATGTGGAAATATAAAAAAATAAAAATTATGTCAGCATTAAGATCGTTCTTCTCTGCCACAGCTGTAACAGCTGTGGCAGAGAAGAACGATGTTAGCCCATTGAATTCAATGGAGCCGGCAATACAGCCGGCTCCATTGAAAGCAATGGGCTGCTCGCGAGCGCGGGATGAATTTTCGGGAACGGCTTAAAAATATAAGCCCTTACCTGAAAAAGAAAGATTTTAGTGTAAAAAAGAATAAAAATGCAGGCATTCTCTTCAATGGAGCCGCTGCTGCTGCCGGCGACTCCATTGAAGACAATGGTCCGCTGGCACACCTGAATTTTTTTTCAGGGAAGGGCTTTACATATAAGCCATTCCCTGGAAATGAATTAAAAGTGATTTAAAAAACAAAAAAAATAGATACTCACCTCCCTTCAGCTGCCGGGGCACAGCCACGTCTTTTCCTGCTGTCCCCTGCACTGTGGTGCTGAACTGCTGTCATTCAGCTGAGAGCTGCGCTGAGCCAATCAGAGGCAGCATTCACTCACCCCCATTCATGAATTCATGAATGGGTGTGAGTGAGATCTGCCTCTGATTGGTAAGGCTGTGACCAATCAGAGGCAGCTCATTCAGCAGGCGGGGATTTTAAATCCCCGGCTGCTGAATACTACAGAGAGCAGTTTAGGAGAACTGCCAACTGGCCGCAGCTGAACTCCGTCTGCCGGGACTAGGTGAGTATATATTGTTTTTTATTTTTACACATTTCTGGATGAATTGCAGGGAAGGGCTTATATATTTAAGCCCTTCCCGAAAATTCATTGTGCGATCGCCGGCAGCCCATTGCTTTCAATGGAGCCGGCTGTATTGCCGACTCCATTGAATTCAATGGGCTAACATCGTTTTGCCGGGACAAGGTTAGTATATTTTTTTTTTTACTTTTTACACATTTTAGGATGATTTTCAGGTAAGGGCTTATATTTTTAAGCCCTTCCCGAAAATTCATCCCGCGCTCGCCGGCAGCCCATTGCTTTCAATGGAGCCGGCTGTATTGCCGGCTCCATTGAATTCAATGGTCAGTGCTCGTTTAATCGAGACGAGTACCGCGTGGTGCTCGTCTCGAGTAACGAGCATCTCGAGCACCCTAATACTCGAACGAGCATCAAGCTCGGATGAGTATGCTCGCTCATCTCTAATATATACCTCTTCAGATCCATTTCACTATGCCTTGATGAAGGACCCTGTGTGGTCAGAAAAGCTTGCATTAACATCATGTATTTTTGTTAGCCATTAAAAAGGTGTCATATCTACAAGATTATTTAGTTTCTCTTACTGAGAAAAATCAAGCTTTGCTTAACAAAACATTTTGCATGGCCATACGTTTTTGCAATGTCGTCAATTGTCATCAGTCTCTCTTTTGCTACATGATTCAGTCCCCTGATGAGTCCTCCCCTTTGTAGGTGAAATGCATAGGGTCATAGGAACACAAGAGATCTGGAACTGGGTACATCAATAGGGTCCATAAACAAGGTTACTCCAGTGACTCCACTTAATTATGGGCAGAGTGCAGGTAGCAGAAAAGGACTATTAGGTAAGTCTAATATACTTTGATCTCTGGTCCTCTTACTTTTCTCTGTACTCTGCCTCTGATTTACTGTGTTGAATATTTCAAACACCGGTAAAAATAAGACCATCTAATTTTATTGTATTGATGCATTTTAAAAAGGCCTGCTTATTACACCTCCACAACCTGAAGGTAGTGTGTGTCCAAAAAATTATTTCCCTAGGCTTTAAAGTTTCTGAGAAAAGAACAATCTCATATATCAAGTTTTTTTGCAGATTTTTACGCTTCGAATTGAATAATCAAGTTGCGCCCCATTTACTTTTCCAGCTTAGGATTTATAGAATGTTTGTAGCAAATTTAAAGTTTCTACGACACAAAGAAGTTAGAGAGTTAGTGATCAGTGAGTCAGTGTATAGGGCTTTTCGAGATTCTCATTTTGATCGTGAATTATCGTGGTTGGACAATGAATTTTTCAAAAAGACCTGCTTAGTATGTTTCCACGACCTGAAGGTATTGTATGTGCAAAAAAAATTCATTTTCCTAGGCTTTACGGTTTTTGGGGAAACAACTCAGAAACCATAAATGTATTGTATTACGGTTTTTCACTCTTATAATTGAATAATGAAGTTGCAACCCCTTTACTTTTCCTATTTAGGACCTAAAGAATGGTCGTATCAAATTTCAAATTTGTACAGAAGGAGAGAATTAGGGACGAGTTAGTCAGTGAGTGAGTCAATGAGTAAGGGCTTTCACTTTTATATGTGAATGCACATTATGTATATTGCCCTAACAGCATCGTATATATCTCCCCTCACAGTACATTGTATATAATTCACCACTTCCCACAATGTGTATCTCTGCCACAGCAGTATGTATCGTATCTTTCTGCCCTCCACTACAGTATGGTATATCTACCCACACTGTATGTATATCCACCCACAGTAGACATCTCTCCCACACACATATTATTTTTACCATTCCCAAATAGCATGTATGTCTCCCACAGTAGGTACTTCTCCACCTCCCCAATATAATATATCCCCATATATCTCCCCAAGTTATGTAATATCCCCCCCCCCCCACAGTATGTATATCTCCCACCCGATGACAACTCTTACTATTCCTCTAATCGTCTCCCTCTACTCATCACATAAAACATCTCTATCTTCCCTGTAACTCTAAACTGTTCTACTGCCCTAATCAGAGACAATCTCTGTCCACCTGACAGAGCAGCTGCTGTGTAGAGCCACAGAGAAGGAAGGGTTGCTGTGTGTAAAGAGGAAAGGGAACAGACTAGGGAAAGGTAAGCAATGCCTACAGGGATATACATGCAGCCAGCACATGCCCCCTGGCCCAGCCTGTGCCTGCCAGTGCTAAGCTCTAGCACTAGTTCCATAGATGCCTTGGAGGAGACTCTACCTTTTACCAATCCATCTATATTGGCAGATCTGTGGGGTCCAGATAACTGGTGGCTATGGTTGAGTTCTCCTGTTCTAAAGGATAATAGACTATATTTTGGCCAGTTGCAACTATTTTCTGTGGTGGCTAGATGCTCGTATATTAGGAAAAAACTGAAACAATACAGTTTGGTGATTCTTGTTCATTTTATTGACTCCAACCCAAAACCTAAGAAAAATGTACTATTTGTAAAAAATCATCTCAGACTCTTTAAACTAGAGATGTGCTGTAAAAATGTACATGCACTGTGCACGTAGCAAAAAGATTCTTTGAAATATTTTGTTCAACCAGATAAGAAAAATCTTGTAAGACAAGCACATGTAATGTTTTCCACGAGATGCTGGCACCCTGTACTAGCGCTGTTTATTTTTAGAAAGAGGAATTTTGAGCATTAAAATGTAGTGTAAAAGCTCAACAGCATGTCACTTTAAGAAAATATGCAGGTCTAATCTATTGCAAAAATGTTATAAATGTTTCTGAGACAGGGCCACACAGTGGTCACCTTAAGATAGTTTCTGTGGTCTTTAATATTTCAAATGCTGGTACTTTTAGTCAAGGAATCACAAAGCACAATTTACCAAAAAGTGAATTCAGAAAAAGCAAAAACATTTAGCAGAAAAGCAAACATCAACCTTCAGATCCTCTTAAGAATACCTACATAGGTCTCACACGTTGTAAAGTTTAACTGATGTTCCTTTTCCTAGAGTGCATTCTAAATCATTTATAAACGCAAACACATGACAGTCAGTATGATAATATACCAAGGGGATTGTTTTCCCCACAGGTGGTTCTGTCTTACCACATGTTCTTGATGAATGTGTACTCATCTATAAGCAGTCAGTCTGAAAATGTGAGAAAGACACATACATTGTATTTGCAACAAGAGTTGCAATTTGTCTTAACTAGCAAAAGATTGCATTGCCTATGTTGTTAGGGTATTATCTTCCACTACTTTTACAAGATGTTCTCCTTGAGAGAACTTCCAAGTTTAGGCAGTTAGTTGAAAGTGTAGCAAACTATAAATTTCCACAATAGTAATATGCAATATATAACTACTTTGTGAATCAAAAACATCAATAAAGTACCACAACCTACAATCTGAAATCAAAAACTACTCAAGAATAAAAACATGTAATATTTTAAAACAATACAGAGATGTGCTTCAAGGATTATACATTTCCACATTAGGCATCAAAGGCAAGTCACAGACTGTACAATAATAATACATTTTCATCAGTGGAAATTACACACAATGGTATATTTGAAGAGGTTGTCTGGTTACCGGACAGCATCCCTATAATAGTGTTTCCCGTAGTAAAATAACAAACTGATCAGTACTTGTCCCTCCTCTAAAGCCGGAATCTAGTGCTCAGCCCCATCATAGTCATGATGTCTGTTGTTATGGCTGATGTCACCGGAAGTCAGATGACTTCTGTAGCCAATCAGAAGCTACAGCCTGAGGCCTTAGTCACACGGGCGTTTTTTTCGCGCGATTTGCGGATCGCATGATGGATGAGGATCTGCAAATCGCGTGACCGATGCCCCAAAATTGCCCGAAAATCTGCTCCTAACCACGTTTCATTAGAAACGGGCCGGAGCTGTCCAGCGCATTGCATTCAATGGAGCCAGCAATACAGCCGACTCCATTGAAAGTAATGCGCTGCGGGCGAGCGCGGGATGAATTGTCGGGAAGGGCTTAAATATATAAGCCCTTCCCTGCAATTCATCCAGAAATGTGTTAAAATAAAAAAATATATGTACTTACCTTGTCCCGGCAGCCGGAGTTTAGCGCGGCCGGCCTGCAGTGGGTGTGACTCAGACCTGCCCCTGATTGGCTCAGCCTGAGCCAATCAGAGGCAGGTCTCACTCACACCCATTCATGAGAGGCAGGTCTCACTCACACCCATTCATGAATTTATGAATGGGTATGAGTGAGACCTGCCTCTGATTGACTTAGGCTGAGCCAATCAGGGGCAGGTCTGAGTCACACCCCCTTCACACCCACTGCAGGCCGGCCGCGCTGAACTCCGTCTGCCAGGACAAGGTGAGTATATATATATTTTTTATTTTAACACATTTCTGGATGAATTGCAGGGAAGGGCTTATATATTTAAGCCCTTCCCGACAATTCATCCCACACTCGCCGGCAGCCCATTGCTTTTAATGGAGCCGGCTGTATTGCCGGCTCCATTGAATTCAATGGGCAAACATCGTTCTTCTCTGCCACAGCTGTTACAGTTGTGGCAGAGGAGAATGATTTGTTGTCTATATGCGCTCAATGGGGCCGGCGGCAGCATTGGTGCGATCTGCGATTTCTGTTCTATAATTTATCGGACGAGCGCATAAAAAGCGCGCATGTGTCCGATACCATTGCAAAGCAATGGTTTTAAAAAATCACCGGACGCATGCGCATGCGCAAATCGCGCGAAAAATCGCCCGTCTGACTGAGGCCTCACCGTTCATTCTCCTGGCACTGGCACTCATATCCTAGGTACAATAATGATTGGGAATGAGACATTGTTTATCAGGAGCAACAGCATCAGCCAATCTTCCTTGGAGACAGATTTCCTGTTATGCCTTCAATAAAACTGAGGGATTTTCAATATTAGGAAAGCAATGTGGAGAGGAGCAATTCTGATGTATCTATATCTTTTCCATTTGCTATTGCTTAGGTAGGTTCAACCTGCTGTATTGTACACTTGCTGCATAGGGATTATTATCGATAGCATCAGTCCCTGACCCAAAAAAGACACACATTGTTATGTTCCTACTAGTGAGTGAACAAAACCAGTAGATCCCCACATGCTTAAAGTTCAGTTTGGCATGAAACCGTAGCCTTCTTACCTGAAATAGGTCTATACTGGTTTGATTTACTCAACATTAACTCTGAACATTGGTGTATAACACTGTCTTAGGCCTCATGTCCACGGGCAAAAGAAGAATTAAAATCCGCAGCAGATTTTAACTCTTCTCCTGCACGCAGATCCGCACCCCATAGGGATGCATTGACCACCCGTGGGTAGATAAATACCTGCGGATGGTCAATAAAAGTGATTTAAAAAAAAATGGAGCATGAAAAAATCTGGACCATGCTCCATTTTCGTGCGGGTCTCCCGCGGGCTTCTATTGAAGCCTATGGAAGCCGTCCGGATCCGCGGGAGACAAAAATCAGATTCTACTCACCCGCTCCGTTTCTTCTCTTCGCCGCGGCGCCATCTTCTCTCAGTCGCGGCCGGATCATTTTGCTTCGGGCCGGCGCATGCGCGGGGCACGTCACCGACGTCATCCTGCGCATCCGCCAGGCGAAGAAAGAAGATCCGGCCGCGACGCAGAGAAGATGACGCGGCAGTGAAGGAAGGATCCGGAGCGTGCGAGATGCAAGTTAATTCTGATTTATTCTTATTTTCAGCGCTCATGTCCGCGGGGCAGGAGGGACCCGCTGCAGATTCTCCATGGAGAATCCGGAGCGGGCCTGATTTTCCCCGTGGACATGAGGCCTAAAACCCATAGAAGCCATGTATAACAGTCTCAGACTACTTTTAGAGGTTTTGGTGAACTTGTGGTTTGGTTCGAACTAAGGCCTTAGTCACACGGGCGTTTTTTCGCGCGATTTGCGCATCGCATGACGGATGCGCATGCGCAAGTCGCGTGACCGGCGCCGAAAAATCGGCCGAAAAAACGCCCGAAAATCTGCTCCTAGCCGCGTTTCATTAGAAACGAGCCGGAGCTGTCCAGCGCATTGCATTCAATGGAGCCGGCAATACAGCCGGCTCCATTGAAAGCAATGCGCTGCGGGCGAGCCCGGGATGAATTGTCGGGAAGGGCTTAAATATATAAGCCCTTCCCTGCAATTCATCCTAAAATGCGTTAAAATAAAAAAAAATTGTATACTCACCTTTCCGCTGCAGCCGGAGTTCTGCCGCGGCCGCTGTCAGTTCTCCTGAACTGCTTCTCGGCACTATTCAGCCGGCGGGGCTTTAAAATCCCCGCCTGCTGAATGATCTGCCTCTGATTGGTCACAGCCTGACCAATCAGAGGCAGGTTTCACTCACACACCCATTCATGAATTCAATGGTTTTATAAAATCGCCGGACGCATGCGCATGCGCAAATCGTGGCTAAAAACGCCCGTCTGACTAAGCCCTAATTTAGAACAAACCAAGTGCTTTACAAATAAGCCAAACCAAAGTTTTCAAACATTCTCTTATCACTTTTTACGAGTACGGTCTGGAGAGGAAATTGTAGGTGTGAACTAAATGGGTGATTTTTCTGTTGTGTGCCCCCTCTGTAATATGTACAGCCCTACTGTACTAAGCCCGTTTTTATGTAAAGTGTACACAGATATTAAATTGGGATTCTGAAAAGCTGGATTATAATTAAAAGTGTTTATCTTCTTGAAGATGACTTATTTCTTCACAAGATATTCATGTCAGTACGGTTTCATTTGTCATTGACCAGTCAGAGACACTTTCGACTTATCGTCTCATATCTTGCAATTAAAAATTGTGCTTCTTGAGTTTGATTATAAATACATGCCCTGATCTTTCTGAATATATGACCATCTGCTACTGATTGCTGGCAGGACAATATGTTTGTCTTTCTTCAGCAAACAACTTGAATCACAAGCAAGTTTAAAAGATGCACTTTTGGTATAAATATCTGCAGCAGTAGATTGTGATGTTATGCTGTTCAAAAGCTGCATTAATAAAGCCCGCAGCAGCACATTAAGATAATGTTAAACGGGCAGTGATTACTTATAGTTCGTAGCCTTACTTTTATCTTCTACATAGTAAAATTTTGATAGTAGCAGTCTTTGTTATTGCACAATAAATGGGCATACAGAATATAAAGTTACGCAATGTTGAACCTATGGAAAAAACATAGATAGGAACAAAATCTAAAACATATTCTTGTAAATGCCTTGTACAGCAGAACATGTACTGCATGACAGATGTATTTCTCACTGTATTGTAGGCGTTCAGACATTGTGTAGGAAGAAAAGGCATATGGAAAGAGGTACTGTAATTTGATAAAAAAAGATATGAGATTTAAATTAAATTTGGAAATCATGACTGATGATTCATCCTTAATGTATTAAGTTGATCTTTTTATTAGCTCTGCTTAATCTCTGTTACATAAGTTTTGATTGGTTTCATATACAGTATTTATTGTACATGCTTACATAAATAGTGGTCTTAAGCAATCAAAATCAACCTCAGGTTTTTTACAACATCAGTTTAATATTATGCAGATTATATACATAAATAGTGGGCATGGAAAAGTATCCTGTCTCTGATAATACTGTGACAGGAAGAACAAGCAAATGGATTATTTGTTCCAAAGCTGTATTGATGTTAGCTAATACTGTCTGCAGCTCTTCAACAATGATGCTGCAGATAGTGCTTATGATGTTTTCCTCAAATTCATCCAAAGTAAGCAGATTACTATCATACTCTTTCTGCTTTAAATTTTCCCACAGATAAAAAACGCATGTGGACAAGCTGAGGGAATGTGGTAGCCATAACCCCTTCCTCACAGTTTGCTTTTTCATAAACAGTTCATGAACCCGTGCCAATGAGCCACGAGAGGTGTGGCATGTTGCCTAATCTTGTTGGAATAAGTAGCACATTCTTTCTTAGGGTGTTAAGTGGTCATAAAACTGTTCAAGCATGTCCTTATAAACTGCAATATTCACAGTTGATTCAAAGAAATTGGGCCCATTATTCATATTCCTGACACTGTACACGAAATGCAATTTTCCTGATCATGCAGTGGTGTTTCATGAGTCTGGTCTGGATTTTTATTAGTACTTTACTTCAATTAACTCCCAGCACTCCTCAGGATTTTTAAACCTATTAAAGATGACTAACAAGTCAATAGGATACACGCCAAACATGCAGGGGTAAGAGCTCCAGAAAACCCAAAAAGATATACTCCAATGTCTCAATAAAGGAATGGCAGCATCCTGGGCGTAATGCAAAGCAGTAATTTATTCCTCCAAAATCTTGCTACGTTTCGACCCCATTGGGGTCTGCTATAGGACAAACACCAGATTTATGAAAGCTGTCTAAAAAAAATCTGTTTCTGTCACTCAGAGCAACCAATCACAGTGCAGCTTTAATTTCTTATACTGCTGGGGAAAAGTTTAAGGGCTACAGCCTTCTTCGAAAGTGTGGTTTGGTGACTTACTATATACATATGTTTATATAAACACACATATGTATATACACATACAAATGTAAATATGTACATGGTGGGTCACACACAGTATTACATATATGGTGTCATTTCCTTATTCAGATTATTTGACCCACAGTCCAAGAATGCTTGCTTTGATATTATTCCGCCAGGTTGATTTTTGACATTTAGATAGGAGTTTAAGGAGTTGACATCGATATATGGACTTTCTGAAGAAGAAATGCTGTATGATTTTTAAGAAGAAAGGAGTCTATGTTACTTGTTCTATGTTATCTTGACATGGAAAAACAATTATAGCAGATTTATTAATGTCTAATAATCAGACAGAGCAAACTTAGATTAACCCATCTTAAAATGCTCAAAATTTATCACAGTGACTTTACTGGATGATCAATCTTATGTCTCTTTAAATTGTCTAGTCTAATTTTATTCCACCTACTAGTTGGCTTAGTTTAAACCAGATATTGTGTTAAAATTTTGGTATAAATTTAGTGCACAATATCAGATTTAGGTCATGCCCACTTTTTGCGAAGCCATACCTCTTTATTGGGCATGATAAGAAAATGCGTCCAAAAAGTCATCCTAAATGTGGTCAATGTATGAAAGAAAACTAGGCGATCCGCCGCATTTAGAAAGATCCCATGACAGCATGAATGTGAAATTCGGGAGAAATGATCATGAGCTTGCTCATATAAATACTAAAATATTAGCCATAAGCGGAAGAGACATTTTTATAACCACATGGCATGTAGTTTGGCCAAAGATTTTGCCCAGTTAAAAGAGTTTGAGAAGGGTCGCATTACTTGAATGCAAGAAACTGAATGGTCATATTGACTAATTGCCATTCCGACCAGACTGTTAGGAGATGTTTGGATCATTGAATTCATGAGGGTGTGCACACAACGTGTCAGAGCTCAGGATACCCCTGACAGGTCACCAGTAGAGAGAATCATATCATCGTCCAACAAACACGAGCAGCTCTGACTGTTGTGTTGTTTACCATCCAAACATGGATATCACCATTGTTACAGGACCTTGTTTCTTTCAGAATCATTTCCAGGTGCTTGGCTGCATGATCTTTGGTCTCATGGCACCCACTATGTGTACTGCTTTTGACACCCATCCACCATTGCCTGTGTTTGCAGTGGTGTCATAAATGATTAAACTGGACTGCTATGAAGTGAAACTAGGTTGTCTTCAGCAACGAATCTAGGTTTATTTTTGGCACTGATGATGGCCGTGCTCATTTCTGGAGATCTAAGGGTAAACACTTCAATCCTGCCTTTGCTGTGCAGTGGCACACTGCCCCTACTTCTGGTATGATGGTTTGGGGATCCATTGCATATGACAGTTGGTCATCAGTTGGTCCTAGTAGTGGTATGAGGGACAATGACAGCTCAATGATATGTTCAGGACATTCTGAAGTCACATGTGTTGTCTCTCATGGCAGAGCTTCCAAAAGACTCTTTCCAGCAGGATAATGCTCAGCCACACACGGCAAGGATGTCGCCACAACATTGCCATACTTCTGTGGCCTTACTATTTTATGTTTTTCCAATCTTCCTGGGATAGCAGTGCAGAAAAATCGTACCTTACCCTGTTACTTTACAATAGCTGAAGTTATCTTTTACATTGTATCTATCTACATTTTCCTGAAACAATGTAAGCAGTGGGTAAACTAGTCATCAGTGATTATGCTGAGGAAGCTGGGTTGAGGCAAGGTAAGACTATCATAGTAAACATTAAATGCTCAATAAGTGTATGGTCCCTCACAGCAGTGGCCAAACATTGACTGTGCATCTGGCTTGTGGTAGCTGTGTAACTGACTAGTGGTACAGGTCCAAGTGGCTTAATGATAAATTAAGTGTTCACTAGCTTTAAGTTTTTGGCAAACCGTGCAGACATTAACAACTTTCAGCTACTGAAAACTTAATTAATTTGTCAGCTGCATGATTATGCACCACTGGTGGAGTTATCAGCTGCATCACTGCCAAAACCAAGCTGCATGGTAGCCATATGGCAACCATTACATAGGACCATACTTTAATGGTAAATCTTTGCTTGCTGCACTATGAAGTAAAATTGGCTAGAATATACTCATATCATATCCTTTGAATGTTTTATAACAATAATATTAAACAGTGAATAGTTTAACTAATCTGCATAATAGAAGCAACTTTTAAAGTTAATTTGAGACAGCTATTTAGATAATATTTTAAAAATGCTGCTAAATGGAAGTTATTGTAAAATATCAGTCACTGGTTAAAATACTTCAAATTCCAGACACGTAGATGTCAAATACAAATCTGCCATTTGGGAATAGAAAAACACATATTCTTTAAATGTACAATGTACAGATGAAAGCTGCCAGTTTGATAAATGGAATAACAGATCTTAAAATATGAAGGATGGTAATGCATTACTTTTGTGTATTTTCTCTTCCCATAGACAAACTGTTCAGTTAAACTTTCATACATAGAAAGGGTATGCTTACATTTTGCAGAAATGCTGCAAATTTTCTGCAGCAGAATTGGCTACAGAAAATTTGCAACATTTCTCAGTTCCAGCAGTACAGATGAAATTTCAAATTAACTTATTAAATTGACCTACGGTGCTGATTCTAATTCTACAGCATTTCAATTTATGCTGTGGATTATCACTGTGGATTTCAACTCCTCAAATATGGGGTGTGAAATCTCAAATTTTGATAGACATTTTGAAACCGATCTTCAGCCTATGATATCCTGAAGGTTAAAAAGCTTTTTTTTTTAATTAATACATTTTTTTTAAATTTAAGGTTTTCTGATTTACAAAGCTCAGTTTGAGAATAAAAGCAAAGCAGTTAGAAATATTAAAAAAGGGGAGTCCCTCATTTGGGGGCTTTTTAAAAATTAGCTGGAGTAGAGAGTGGTTACAAAGAGAGTTTTTGAAGGACTTATCATAGCATTATAATTTTGCACTTTGAGATCTCATTACATTTAAAGGGGTTATACCACAAATTCAAGTTATCTTTTATCCACTTGCTGATTGGTGGGGCTCTTAAGGCCCATTTAGACACAACGATTATCACTCAAAATTCTCTAAAAAAGCCATGTTTTGAGTGATAATCGTTCTGTCTAAATCCGCTTTCATTGTGCACTATTCCTTCATCGGTGATTTCTAGCAAGCTAGCAAAACTAACTTGACAGAATGTGATAATAATAGAAAAATAGGATTCTAAATGCATGGCTTAGCTTTATCATATGAGAATGACACCAAGGTTAAAGTGACTCACCGCACCTGGAAAAACAAAAGTGGCTGCGCTGCCTTCTTTGAGTATGTGATGCATGCTATGACCAGTGCTGCCCACATGAGTCGGGCTGACCAGTCAGAGCAGCATATAGTGACTTAGACACATCAAAGCATACTAATGCACAGGCAGTCATAGAAGCAGTGCTGCCGTCTTTGTTTGTCCAGCCCCGAAGAGTTGCTTTAAGGATAAATGTCAATTGAAAAGTAGTTATCCAATTTGCCTTCCATGTTATATTCCGTTAATCATTTTCTTGGTTTCTCATCTGGCACCCAGTAAGTTTGCAATATCAATTTAGTTAACATGAATGAAAAAAGTCTTTACAATCCACCATTGTTTTGAACTTTAAATTTTTAATGCACTATTTCTCAAGGTTTCATAATCTTATTTCATATGGAAAATATCAAGCATAGTACATTATAAGTCAAGGTTCGGCACTTGTATTTCCATTCATATACACTTTGATAAACTATCTACTAGCATTGGCGTTCGTGTCATATCAAACCACTACTGATCTTCAAATAAATAGGCATTTTGACCTTACCAGTTACAAGGTACATTACTTTTTCAGCCCATCCTTTGTTAAAATCACATAATGAAGTCTATTCTTACCACTTAGCCATGACTATTATCTTCAGTGGCCATGTAATTTTGAAATGCAAGTGATATTAAGAGAGAAAATGTCATGTTTCAGATATTTTTGAATAGAAGCAATAAACCTGCTATTGCATCATATTTCATTTTCCAACTTTAACCCTTTCCAATTCAATTTTGGATTCAGGGTCTCCTAAAAGGCTTTCTTTTGTTGCTGTTGTGCAATGGTGCCATCTGCTGGCTAAAACCAGTGTGTGTACTTCAGAGAGGCTCCGACAGTGGTGTGGCAGGCAGGCAATAGATGGTAGAATACCCTGTCGGGCATCTTTTGACATTGGAGCTGTACAAGTCTCAATCAGAATGTAGAAAGATGTCAGACAGTGAATTGGAAAGTGTTAAAAAGAGGCAAACATCACTCACCAATGGACGACCAATACTGACTGCGACTCTGTATGGTAACTCAAAGGTGCTTCAACCTTAATGAAAGAATCTTAAATATCCAGAGATTTAGGGTCAGAAATTGAGAAAACGTCATGTGACGCGAAAACAAAAAACAGCTGTCGCCTATTTTTTGTGCACCATGTCCTGTTTTTGCACCTGCTATTTTTTGATATGAAATAAAGTGCTGCTATAAATTTGAATACCAAGGAGTGATGCCTTTCATCATATTTCATCTTTATTGATACAGATGTACCAAGTTACAATAGTTTCCACCCTTACCTCGTTATGAATTTTTTAAGTATTCCAGTTTCTCATTAAACCAATTCAGTAAAATATTGTGACACTCTAGAAAAACTCCTGACAGGCCACAATGACCTTCACTATCAGTGGGTGGCAATACATAATGAAATATAAGATGGACATCTGATAACAGAGTATTATCCTATTTAGATGGGACAAGATTCATCTAAACGATTGCACAAGCGTTGACATTACTGCTAAGGCGATTCTGCAGAGCGTTTAGACAGGCAGACTTCACCGCTAGATTGCGGGCTTCTCACTCAGTGCTTCACCTTCTATGTGAAGCGCTGAGCAGGGAACATTTACACTGAGCGAAAATTCTACAATCCAGTGATATTTTTTATGCTGACTAAAAGTCAGCGATAGTGAGAAATGAACAAATAGAAAACCATTTTGTTTTTGCATTTACACAGGATGATTATCGCTCAATTTTGTTTGTTTGAATGAATTTTGAGCGATAATCATCCCATGTAAATGGCCTTTATCACAAAATCATGTTTATTTGTTTTAAAACTGGTTATTTTGTGCCACACTTCTTTAGATATGTTGAATGAAGGACCAGGTTAAAGGAGGACACATCTATATGTGGTACAAGAAAAGTATATGTTCAACAGATGCCTCCAAAGGATGCCATCAGCTGGCCATCTGTCACCATAGGCTCCTGTGTAAAAAAAATTATAAATTTTAATGAATACATTTTTTTACTAGATGGTTTTGACAGATGTCTCTGACAGATGCCATCTGTTGGCCATTCAACCCCCAATGTTTAAAAAAAGACACATACATCTAACATATTTTTTTCTAGATGATTTGAGAATTTATCATTTCTGTATCATGAGAAATTGGTGTCATTAGCATAGTTGAATTCAAAGTAAGAGTTCTGTATTTCATGGACATCACATAGCCTTATATTAGCCTAGAAGGCTAATCACATGGCTGATTTTTCATGTGGGCCCATGGTCCATGTGATTAAAAATGCTACATATCCTATTTACATCCATTTTCACAGATGAGATCGCATATAAAATGTGCAGGGTCTGTGAATATCAAAAAGCACACAGACTGTGGTCAATTACTGTCCGATGCAAGTTATGCAAGTTATGCCCAAGCTTCTCAGGTACAACTTAGGCCTTAGTCAGACGGGCGATTTTTCGCGCGATTTGCGCATGCGCATGCGTCCGGCGATTTTATAAAACCATTGCTTTGCAATGGTATCGGACACATGAGCGCTTTTTATGCGCTCGTCCGATAAATTATAGAACAAAAAATCGCAGATCGCACCTATCTGCGATCTGCGATTCCTGTTCTCTTCTCTATATGCGCTCAATGGGGCCGGCGGCAGCAGCACCGACCCCATTGAGAACATATAGAAGACAAATCATTCTTCTCTGCCACAGCTGTAACAGCTGTGACAGAGAAGAACGATGTTTGCCCATTGAATTCAATGGAGCGGCAATACAGCCGCTCCATTGAAAGCAATGGGCTGCCGGCATGCGCGGGGTGAATTGTCGGGAAGGGGTTAAATATATAAACCCTTCCCTGCAATTCATTCTAAAATGTGTTAAAATAAAAAAAAATTGTATACTCACCTTTCCGCTGCAGCTGGAGTCCAGCCGCGGCCGCTGTCAGTTCTCCTGAACTGCTTCTTGGCACTATTCAGCCGGCGGGGCTTTAAAATCCCCGCCTGCTGAATGATCTGCCTCTGATTGGTCACAGCCCTGACCAATCAGAGGCTGAAAACACTCACACACCCATTCATGAATTCATGAATGGGTGAGTGACTGCTGCCTCTCAGCGCTGAGCCCATCAGGGGCAGGTCTGACTCACATCCATTCATGAATTCATGAATGGGTGTGAGTGAGGCATGCCTCTGATTGGTCACAGCCCTGACCAATCAGAGGCTGAAAACACTCACACACCCATTCATGAATTCATGAATGGGTGAGTGACTGCTGCCTCTCAGCGCTGAGCCAATCAGGGGGCAGGTCTGACTCACACCCCCTTCACACCCACTGCAGCACGGCCACGTGGAGCTCCGGCTGCCGGGAGGTGAGTATACAATTTTTTTTTATTTTAACACATTTTAGGATGGATTGCAGGGAAGGGCTTATATATTTAAGCCCTTACCGACAATTCATCCCGGGCTCGCCCGCAGCGCATTGCTTTCAATGGAGACGGCTGTATTGCCGTCTCCATTGAATGCAATGCGCTGGACAGCTCCGGCCCGTTTCTAATGAAACGCGGCTAGGAGCAGATTTGCGGTCGATTTGCGGGCGACTTGCGCGCACCGGTCACGCGATTTGCGGATGCGCATCCGTCATGCGATCCGCAAATCGCGCGAAAAATCGTCCGTCTGACTAAGGCCTTACTGAATATGGCCTAACACATCTCTATGTATATCCCTTAGAATGACCCCTGTTTGAAATTCACTTCGAAAATTCATTGTCAATGCCCAGATTTATAAAATGCCATAAATTGCTTTTCTTGGCAAGTTTTGCAAAGTGCATCATAAACGTAGGTGTGGTTTACTGTGAGGGGGCATGGCTTACAAGTCTTAAAAATATTGATTAATACTAAAACTAAAAAATGGTGCAGATTTAGATTCGTATCTATGCCTGTTTATGTCAGGAGCAGATTTTATTTTCTGACCTTAGCATGGTGTAAAATGGAAGTTATTATCAGATGTGTGCCTTTTAATAAATTTGGCGCCAATCAGTCCAATGATTTTTTGTCTTTTCAAAACTACTATAAAGTATAAAATTCCAGTCTTAATAAATGATGGCCAATATTTCCCTGAAGAGCAAAGCTTCTATTAACAATATGGGCTATAGTTTAATTTCCCTTTATACTTTACAGTATAATAGCAGTTTTTTGTCAACCGCTGTTCACAGGGCAAAACACTTCAGAATACATTTGCAAAGAAGACAAAACTATAGAACTAAAGTTTTACCTTTAATAGGTATGATTTTTTACCATACCTTTATTGCCTTTTTGGTGTTTGCAGTTGTTTTTAGTTCATTTATACTATGAGCAGTTCCTGAATATGTGTTCTGTTGCCACCACGTATACAGTATATAAACCATTAGGCTTCTGTCTGACCTATCATTATTTTATAGTGAAAACAGAAATGTCTTATGCATCAGTTCATACAGTACTGCATGCCATCTTCCTCTTCCTTCACTTCTGAAACTCAACATGAAAAAAAGGAAAAGTCATTATTTCTTCCATTACAGCTATTCTCCTCTTGGAGATAGAAAAATCCTGAAAATGATTCTAGAGTATCTCCAGATTAACATGCCTCTGCTTAGGTATAACATATAGTTTTGCTCTGTCTTTTAGATCACACATTCTACCACAGCTAATTCAACCTCACCCCAACATGAAGAAGAAAGAAAATAATTGTCATCGCTATCTTTCATTTGCAAAAGAAAATGTTATATCTGCTGTTGCAGCTGCTTCCCACATAGTCTCTGCTCTTGCATAGATCCTTTCACCTCAGCCAGGTGAGAGATCGGCTTCACCCCCCAGACCCAAGTGGCAACACAATAATAGTATATATTTTCTCCAGAAAAGGAAAACGGAGCTGGTGACTCTCTAAAAAAGATATGCTTTTCTTTATTATTCAAACTGTGCCATTACATATCTCATATAAAAGCAGCTGGAGAACGTGTTTCAGCTCCTTACATAGGGCCTTGTAAGGAGCTGAAACATGTCCTCCGGCTGCTTTTATATGGGATATGTAATGGCACACTTTGAATAATAAAGAAAAGCATATCCTTTTTAGAGAATCACCAACATCTTTCATTTGAATTACAATAACTATCTTTTTGTCATGTTGTGCTCCTGAGACTTGTATTACTATGGGTTTCCAGGAGTATACTGCTGCAGGTCTGTTGATTTGGCTGCTGATGGCATGGAATTCTTGTGCACATAAATACCAGCCCCTCTCTGTACTCTGGTGCTTGGAGTCGTGCATGATCTGTTTTGGTGTAAGTTGCGTGCATGAGGTTCTGGGTAGGATTTCCTTGTGTCCATTTGTTGATTTAATCAGTGACTTGTTCAGACTTTAGATGTGAACAATCTCTTGGTCTGTGCCTGTAAGCATGGTTGATTTTCTGCATAGTAATGTCTCTGTCTGTAGGTGTGCGTGAGTTTTATGTTGTATTCCTGTCTCTGTAGGTGAGCAGATGCCTGTTGTGTTATCTCCCTTGCCTTATGTTCCTGCCTGCTACCATCTAAGGTGAGCCAGGCCTCTACGTTCCAATGTGGGACCATACCTATTGGGACAATCACCTCTCTTTTAGGCGGGGCTCCCTTTTTGGGTGTTTTAGGGTTTATTTGAGTAGGGATTCACAAGACAATGGGGGGCCCTTGACATTGGCTTGTGAGCTTACATGTTCTGGCCTAAATATACACTAATGCCTTATACTTATTACCAACTCCATTTGCTTTTGAGTATTAGTGCTATTGGTAAGTATATGGTGTTGCTATGCACGTTTGGTCTATGTATGTTAGTGTTCAAGTACATACCCCTTCCTGTCACTTACTTATTCATTTATCCATTTCCATGCCAACTCCCATTTTTTCCTGTTCTTGCCCAGTCTTCTAATTGGGTTGCATTCGTGTAGGACTCTGTACACATGCCCTGCATGAACCTAACGCTTGTGTTACCTTTATTCCACGGGTAATAGTTAAAAAGTTGCCAAACATGTACTGTTTTTTTTTGTTTTACCTAATGTTGTACAACTTTTTTACAATATAATTAGAGATGAGCGAGCGTACTCGCTAAGGCAAATTACTAGAGCAAGTTTTGCCATTTTCGAGTACATGCCCGCTCGTGCCAAAAGATTTAGGAGCCGGCATGGGGCGGCGGGGGAGAGTGGGGATGAACGGGGAAGATCTCTCTCTCACCCCCGCTCTCCCATGCTCACTCTCGCAACTCACCGGTCACCCTTGCAGCCCCCAAACCTTTTGACACCAGAGGGCATGTACTCGAAAATACTTGCTCGAGTAATTTGCTTTAGTGAGTACGCTCGCTCAACTCTAAGGCCTTAGTCAGACGGGCGTTTTTTCGCACGATTTGCGGATCGCATGTCGGATGCGCATGCGCAAATCGCGTGACCAGGGGCGAAAAATCGCGGGAAAAATCTGCACCTAGCCGCGTTAATCGTCGCAGCAAAACGCCTGTCTGACCGGAGAAAAATCGCCGTGCGCATCAAAATGCACATGAAACTTAGACTGGCCGGCAAAAAAAATGATTTTGGTGCGCACATAAAATGCCGAACGCAGATAGGCGCGATCTGCGAATCGTCGTGTCCTATAATTTATCGCATATCCGCATAAAAAGCGGACATGTGACCGATACCATAGCGAACCATTGGTTCTATATATGCGCGAATCGCATGCGCAAATCGCGCGAAAAAACGCCCGTCTGACTAAGGCCTAAATATAAACACTTTGAAAACAAATAATTTGTTTTTGTGTCACCATATTCCAAGAGCAATACTTTTTTTTTTTTATATTGACAGCTGCATGAGGGCTTTTTTTTTCTACTGGATAAGTTGGTGTTTTCACTGGCACCATTTTTTTGAGTGGGATGGGTGCTTGAATGCTTTATAATTCAGTTTTTGAAACAGAAAACAGCAGTTCTGGCATTGTTCTTTATTTTATGATGTTTACCACTTGGGTTAAATAATGTGATAATTCTATAGCCTGGTCATTACAAACATGATGTTACCAGTTACTGTATGGGAATTTTTTGTTTTTCCTTCTTTTTTCTCTTTAAGAATTTGTAGACATTCATTCAATTTTTGTGTTGCACTAGGGCACATGTATGATCCTGTTGCTGATAGAATATATCACAATAGTCCTCTGTAATACTGTGCTTACGTGTTTTATACCTGTCACCCTGATGCTGACAGATATCCTATTAGTACCCTAACTTGTAGGGTCTAATGCGTGTAGAAAGATGGCAGACCCGTGGGCTCTTTTATGATCTCAGCTGCTATGACTTCTCGTTGCCACCATGTAATCTTGTTGCAGGGGTCTTTAATGGGGGTGACAATGCCTCCATCAATCCCCTGACATGCCATGGTCCCAATTATTGATTGTAGCATCAAAGTGATTGAAATGGCCCGAATGTGAATTACAGTTGTGACAAAAAATAACTCAACCATTTAAAATCATCTAATCATTTGAAAGACTTGGGGAAATGTATTTGATCAGATGAGACAAATGTAGAACTTCTTAGTACAGTTGCACAATACTGTTTGGAGGAAAAAGAATACTGCATACCAACAGTAAAACCTCATCCAAACCATGAAACATGGTGGAAGGAGCATCATGGTTTTAGAGTGCTTTGCTGAATTAGGGCCTGGTTGCTTTGCAATCATTGAAGGAACAATGAATTGTAAGGTGCATTAAAACATTTTACAGCAGACTGTAAGGGCAGTAGTTCATGACCTCAAGACATCAAGAAAATGACTTAAAGCACTCAATTACATTAACTAAAGACAGCTTTAAAAAGGAAGATTTTTGTTTTGGAATGACCATATAAGAGTATTCAACTTAACTCTATTGAGATGCTCTTGCATGATTTGTAGAGGGCTGCACATGAAAGGCATCCCAGAAATGTTGATGACATGAAACATATTTGCAAGAAGTAATGGTCAAGCAATGGTCCAAAATTCTCCCTGAACATTTTGCAAATTGTATTTGCAGTTACTGTACATGAAACATTTGGTTGAGGGGATTGCTTTTAAATGGGAATCTACAGGTCATTCAATTCATGGGTTCACTGATATTTTCTCATAGCACTGTGGATACTTGCCCATTGTGCTAAAAGCATCAATAATACAACTGTTTGCATATTATTAGCTTAGTTAGATTGTATTCTTCTATAACTGAGAATTAGACAATGATTAGGCCATATTTTATTAGTAATCAAAGTAAAAGTCTGGTAATTCCCAATGGTTCACTTACATTTTCTTGTGACTATATCTGTAAGTTACAGTCAGGCCCCAGCTATGATTGCATAGCCACAGTTTCTGTTTCCACCCCAATACAGTGGCATAGATGTACAGCAATCTATGTCAAGCACTCCTTGCAGATAAGAGGCTAATCAGACTTGCACCCCTCGAATGGGTCCTTACTTGTTGTGACTAATTAATATGTCTCTCCTCTCACATCTCTACTCACTTCTCATCTGGACATAGAGAATTCAAATCTCCAGGTCCCGATGAATTACTTCCTAGGATACTAAAGGAAGCAACAGAGGTAATTGCTGATCCACTCACTGCAAATGTTGTCCTTATCTTCAAAAAAGGGAATACGATGGATCCAGGAAACTATAGGCCTGACTTCTATACTGGGAAAAATCTCAAACAAATTATAAAACAGCATATATGCAAATACTTGGATGAGAATGCAGTAATTAACCAGAGCCAGCATGGGCTTGTAACAAACACGTCATGCCAGGCTAATCCGATTTCCTTCGCTAACAATCCTGGCTGGGTTGATCAAGTAAATATGGTAGATATACTGTATCTACCATAGTAAATCATTTGACAAAGTATTTCATACCATCCTTATTGAATAAATGGCCAAATATGGGATAGACATAGTAACTGTTAGGTGGATTCATAACTTAAAACAAAATATTAATTGCTTGTCAAAATCAGTATAAAAACTTCACAATATCATGGTATCAGCATGTATACAGCCATGAATGAAAATTCAGGTCAAGAGTGTTTCAGTCCCCAACACTTTATTCATAACCATGAATAAGCGGGTGCAGCCTGAAATGCCTTTGACCAGAATTTTCACAATTCTGCTGGTCTCCTGCTGAGTGGCTGCATGTACGCTGATACAATGAAGTTTTTATGCCACTTCCAATAAAGGATGGCTGTTTTATCATATATTGTGCTGGGACATCTCTTTTTTTCTACTGTTTCTCAGTGCCACAGAAGACTGACCCTGATCCAAATCCTTCCAAATTCTGAACAATGTGAAAGTTAAAATAAGTGTCCCATAGGGCAACGATCATTAGAAAGCATAACAGGCATAGAATGGTAGAATTGCTGCTCACCTGGAAAGGTTGTGCTGAGCAGGCACAACATTGTCTGATAGTATATCATTGCTGCAGTGTTCCTGAGGGATGAGTCTATTACCGCCATGGAGAACTGTCCATGGAAAACGGTCACAATATGAAGTTAAAAAAAGGACTTGTGTAGCACTGACATTGGAGAAAATGCCAATGCATTTTAGCTTTAAACCGTTGCTTTCATCACATCACAAAAAATGGATTTAGCAATTACATTAAAAGAGAGAAGTGTGGGAAGAACACCAGGGCAGGTGATGTCACTCAGGTCAGTGGGGGTCACAGCAAATAGAAAATACAAAATTTTAAAAGGTTCTACAATAGATTTTAAAATGTAATATGTTAAAATGACCAAGGATAATAATAGTCTTCAAATTGCGCTATAAGAAAGTGACAGAGACCACAGAGGGTAAGCTATGTTTGCGTCAAAGAGACAATTATCACTTGTTAATCTAATTATTGATGGTTTGTAACCATGTGCAGACTATTTTTGGGTTTTCAGTGTACAAGTAGCTTGCTGCCTGACTATACATGATTATCTTTTCTCTCTGGAGAAGATTCTAAATTTGGCTTATATTCTTAGTCATGCTACAAATGTATAAAGGTCAGACATTGACTTAATGGCGTGCTCCCTTTCAATAGATGGCTCTGTAGATGCATTACACCATCTTTTATTTGTATATTAAATTTACCAGAGGAGCATGCACGGCCTTAAAAGTGTCTTTACACCTACTAGGCTCTCTCCAGAAGGAGAAACTATAACTTCAATAGGAGAAACATAGAGAAGGAGAAACAATACTTCATTGATAGTATTGGTTTGCAATATGGGGAAGAGAGGCTTTATTGGCCCCCTGGGGCTCATGGGCTCAGGTGCAACAGCACCCCCTGCAGCCTCTATATGTATGCCCATTCCTCTTGACCCACATCATAGGCCTCTTACCCAGCCAGCAATATTTGTACATTTTTTGAGGGCAAAAACAGTATGTATGTTTATGGTTACTGTATCTTTTCCTTTTAGAGAAGACTCTGGCTTTGGCTTATATTCCCAGGCATGTACAGGGTCTGTTAAAAGGTCAGACATTGACTTGCAGGAATGCTGCCTTCCAATAGGTGGTGCTGTAGAGGCATTTCAGCATCTTCCATTTGCTTATTTAAAGGAAAACTGATTTCCCCTTTGAGCCACATAAACTACATTATGAGGCTCAAAGGTAAGGGAATGGGGAGTCCAAGGAACTATGTTTCATACTCACCGGGCACCCCATTCTAAGATTGTGTCCCCATGAAGTTGATGCATGCACACAGCATGACACTTTTCAGCCAGCTGTGTGGGAGACACAGATAGCTGAAAAGTGTCATGCTGTGTGCAAGCATAAACTACGCGGAGACACAGTGTTAGAATGGGGTGCCCGGAGAGTATTCTCTCACTTTTTTTTTTTTGCTTCATATTGTGCGAATTTTGAACAACAGTACTTATCAGCAACACACTGTATAATCTAATAAAAATTTTACAATGCCTAAGTATAGCAGAATAAAAACTAACTTAAAATCTAAAGTACAAGTAAAAAGTATTTAAAAAAAATAGGAAGGGAGATATAACTGAAAGATATGTTTTGGCTATAGTTGTAGAATTCATGAAAAGTGGAGCACTGACACTCTAAAAAAGAATGAACCACATCTCCTGCCAAACCTTGTAAGTTTTAGTTGGACAGGAAGGATTGGTTGCAATGGCAATCCCAAGCCATTCTTGCAGATATTTGTCTCGTTCCATTTGAGAGCTTCCCTTTAATCTTTAATAGAATTTTGTGCAAAATGTTCCCATTGTACAATGGCAACTTTTAATTCTTTTTCTATTTATATGCATGAGACCTGTCGCCACGTCATATTTCAACCATGCAGAAGTATCTAGCTATCTGCAGAACAAATGAAAAGGGCAATTCACATTTGATACTCATACCATTATATATATTTACAATTTTCTTTATACTGTACAGTATGCTTCCTTTAGTATTATTTTATTGCTGCTTCATCAACTCACACTGTCAATTGCCTTAACAAATTATACCAGTGATTGTTCATCTATGTAGCCAATTCATTCACCATGATGTCATACAAGTAAATTAGTTTCCTCCTTTTCCACAACTCCCATTTTGTGTAATTAATATGGTTATAAAATCTTGTTTTGTTGATACATATTGATTGTGAATATATCTAAATAGTACATTTAGCTGATTATTTTGTACTATTGCATTTTCAAGCAAATGTACAATGTGGTTTTATGGAAATGTGCCGTGTATTATCTTACGCTGTAGCCCTTCAAGCTACTTTACTATCTCTGAACGTATGTTATGTTTTAAAATTTGCTAAAAAAATATAGATGTATCTACTTCTGACAGTTCAAGTAAGTGTGGGAAGTGTCAAAAGAAATAAGAAATTAAATAGTATACAAGGGTGGCCCGAAAATGTATACATAATTCAACATGAAAAATATTAGCATAAAAGCTTTATACTAGATTTATATAGACATCAAAGGATAACTGTAGTTCATGTTTGACTTCTGCAATCACATCAGGTGCACAGAATGGTCACCAATCACCATTAACATCCAGACAATTCTGATTTTAGTGAACTACTGCATAAACAATATTGGGGCTCGAAAATTAGATCTTTCACTCCCCTCCCCCTGCTGCCCCCCGCTGCACCCCCAAGCCTGCTCGGACCAGTGAGCAGTAACTGCTTTATTCGAGCGTGCTCGCTCATCTCTAGTTGCAACTCAAATAGAATAGGTAAACTGAAAGCAAAGGCCCAGATGTGAACAAGCACTGATTTGCAAAACATATCTATCTCTATAGCCAAAACCGTATGTCTGGTTTACACAAACAGGGAGTTGTTTTCAATAGAAACTGTATGATGTTTCATGTCCCTTGTAAGGGAATTCTCCTACACTTTACAGTAGATAGCTGGAGATTCCATTGGTCACTTTATTTAGAAGGGAATTTCCAAGATGGGCAATTCCTTTAAATATAACATTTTAAACATCGGTAAGCAAAGTTACAACCATGGATCTGGTTCAGAGGATCTCCTAGAAAACTGATTTAGCACCAACTTTTTGACCCCAGTCTTTGTAATAGTAACTATATCATTCTATACAACCTGTAAAACACAAGATATCATGATACATTATCTAGCAGAAACAAAATATGACTTATGTAACTAATCCCAGCCATATTTGCCTCAAGGTATTAGAATTTAGCACATGTACCATAACGTATTATCTAATACGAGAGACACCTTGTACACTAGCATTTATTTTTAGAATATAACCTTACCTCTAACAGCCTGAGGCTCACAATACCTACCAGTGAGGTTTTCATAGTAATTGACATAGTTGTTAAAGAATTTTCAGTGGTAACATTAAATATGACTAGATGATTTTCGAAAATGCAAGGTGTTCTTCAAGAAATTATCTGGTGCATAAATTAAGCTGAGACATAATTTATAAGCTAGAACACACACAGAAACAACACTCTTTTATGAGAATGAATCAATGTTGCCATGTAAATAGTACATAATTGGGAATTTCAGTATCAGTACAATGGCATGCATCAGAAAAGGCAGGATTATATTATGTAATTGGAGGCAGCATGACAGAAAAATAAATATGTCAGATTGCAGTACTTAATCCTATTACTTTTGGAACATTTGTTAGTAAAATCTTACCTATCATAACTCTTTTTGCATAAGTAAATAAATGAAACTTAGAAGTATATTTTATTATAAAAGAAGTGGCATTATCTACACCTTTCAGCAGTCTGTAGCTCCCTTTTCCTGCCTGCAGGATCTCTTTACTTGTTCATAAAGCTTCTCAGTCTCAAAAACATCTAATGTACCGATGTGACATTTCCCACCATAATCATAATGGCTTGTTACAGCAATAGCATAGTGTGTCTATGCTATTTGCATAGCATGCTGTCCATTCAAAGTGAATAATAATGGCTGGATTACACAATCAGCATAGAGCTTGTGGTGCACCAACGTTGTTAATGCAACATGCCGGCAATTTCAGTAGCACATGCTACATCTGTAAATCAGTAAATACCAAATAAGGAGATCAGGAAATTGGGGGATGTTTCTGCAAGCTTTGTGTTTTAGTAACACAGCATGAAGTGTAAAAAAAGGAGCACTTATCAGCATAAATTGGTGCAAAACAGTGATAAAGCTTTTATTCTTCCAATTTACGTTATGGGAGAATAAAAGCTTTACCGCAGTTTTGCACCAACTTATGCTGATAAGTGCTTTTTTTTCCCTGGATTGACCACGGGGACTTTGGTTTGGATCCTTGACTTGGCTTTGCATATTTTCTGCCCTGCCCAGTGTGGGTGTTTCTGTGGCGCTGCTGGTACAGCTCTTTATTTTTATCTTGTAAACAGCATGAAGGGTAGTGAGTTGGGAGAGCAGCAATTGAGAGACATTTGATTGGTCCACTCATTCAGTAGAGCTCTAACATTACACATGGAAAAACTTACCCACTCAACAAGCATGGCAGAAGAAAATGGACTGTACATGATTCAAAGACTGCTAAAAGAGTTGTTTGAGTATAAAAGATAACAAAAGCATGTTATAAAATAACAAAAAAATTGATACTTACCTCTGTTTTTTCCCCAGGAAGCAGTGGAGCTGCTCTGGTGAATCTCCCACTGTCAGCATTGGAAGAAAATCAAGTAACCTCTACAGTCAATCAGAGGTCACAATATTATCACTCATTCTCTTGGCATCAGCACACAAAAGGCTGGGCACCATAATGCCAGGAGTTCAGAACGGGATGCTGTGGCCTCTGTTTGACTGCAGCAGTCATCTGACTTTCGGTCAGTGCTGACCACGAGAGATTCACTAGAGCCATTCTGCTGCTTCCTGGGGGGTGAAGGCAAATATCAATTCTTCTGTAATTTTATACTAAAACTTTTTTTTCATTGCTGTATTGAAAGAGCCATAACACATTGACATAGCTATATTTTAATGGCACCACTATTATATAACCTTTATTACATTTCAGGGGAAATTGAAAAAACAGCCAGAAATTCTGCCATTGTTTCGGTTTTTTTTTCTTTACAGTGTTGACTATTAGGTAAAAAAAAACAAAAAAAACTTTATCTGGATCACATGATTACTGCAATACCAGAATTTTTTTAACACAATAAAAAAACATTTTTAAAGAAAAACAGTTGAATCTGTATGGCAGCATTTTAAGACCCTCAACATTTTATTTTTCTGGCAACAGAGCTATATGAGTTCTTGTTTTTTCTGGAAAGATTTGGACTTGTTATTGGAACCATTTTGAGTAACAAATGACTTTTGGTCTGCTTTTTATTACTTTTTTTGGAGGCAAGCAAAAAAAAATAATTTCTGCTTATACTGTTTTTAAATTATTTCTTCAGCGTTCACCATGACAGATAGATACGAAAATAATTTCATTGTTTGGGTCATTATGAACATGGTAATACCTATTATGTGTTGGGTTTTAATTCTTTCGTAGTTTATCCATTTAAAGTGGCTTTATTTTTCTGGAGAAAAATATGTTTTTTTAATTGATTAAAAAAAAAAATTTAAACTCTTGAACTTTTGACACTGTTCACAAGCTTGTGTCAATTTTAATTAATTACATAGTTTTTCTGTGCATTCTTTGGCAGCCTAAGGCCTTAGTCACACGGGCGTTTTTTCCCGCGATTTGCGGATCACATGACGGATGCGCATCCGCAAATCGCGTGACCGGGCCGAAAAATCGCCTGAAAAAACTGCTCCTAGCCGCGTTTCAATAGAAACGGGCTGGAACTGTCCAGCGCATTGAATTAAATGGAGCCAGCAATAAAAATATAAGCCCTTCCCGGAAATTCATCTAGAAATGTGTAAAAACAAAAAAATATATATATACTCACCTGGTCCCGGCAGACGGAGTTCAGCCGCGGCCGGCGGCAGTTCTCCTGAACTGCTCTGAGTAGTATTCAGCAGCCGGGGATTTAAAATCAGCGCCTGCTGAATGAGCTGCCTCTGATTGGTCACAGCCTCACCAATCAGAGGCAGCTCTCACTTACCCATTGTCATTCAGCTGAGAGCTGCCCCTGATTGGTCCCTGCGCTGAGCCAATCAGAGGCCGCACTCACTCACCCATTCATGAATTCATGAATGGGTAAGTGAGAGCTGCCTCTGATTGGTGAGGCTGTGACCAATCAGAGGCAGCTCATTCAGCAGGCGGGGATTTTAAATCCCTGGCTGCTGAATACTACTCAGAGCAGTTCAGGAGAACTGCCGCCGGCCGCGGCTGAACTCCGTCTGCCGGGATCAGGTGAGTATATATTTTTTTTTAGTTTTTACACATTTCTGGATGAATTTCCGGGAAGGGCTTATATTTTAAAGCCCTTCCCGAAAATTCATTGTGCGATCGCCGGCAGCCCATTGCTTTCAATGGAGCCGGCTGCATTGCCGGCTCCATTGAATTCAATGGGCAAACATCATTCTTCTCTGCCACAGCTGTTACAGCTGTGGCAGAGGAGAATGATTTATCTACTATATGTTCTCAATGGGGTCGGCGCTGCTGCCGCCGTCCCCATTGAGCGCATATAGAGAAGAGAACTGGAATCGCAGATAGGTGCGATCTGCGATTTCTGTTCTATAATTTATCGGACGAGCGCATAAAAAGCGCTCATGTCTCCGATACCATTGCAAAGCAATGGTTTTAAAAAATCGCCGGACGCATGCGCAAATCGCTCGAAAAAACGCCCGTCTGACTGAGCCCTCATACATTAAAAAGAATTTATTATATGGATTTCTAAAGTAAATGCAATTATGTCTGTATGAAACATTTTTAATTGACCTTTCTGTGATCTGTAATGCTGAATCCCCAAACAATATCTGATTTACATCTCAAGAGCCTATAGACATGAGCAAATCTTTGGTAAGATTTTGATCAATCATTGTATGTGAAACAAAATACCATTAGTATTGCATACAATGTAATCTAGCCCCAATGCCTGAAAAAATACAAAAAGCTGTCAAAATCATTTGAACATGAGCAATAGTTTACATAGAAAAGAATTGTGGTTGTCATAAAACTGATTTAGAAAAGTTTGTTAAGATAACCTTGCAATTAAAAATATAATGATCAAGTTTTCATGACATTTATAATGCTAAAAGTTTTTCATCTGTAGCATTTTAGTATTCTTTTTTTTACTGTTCCAAAGATTAATTTTACCCTTTATTTCAGGATCTAATAATATAAATAAGTAAATATTGTAAGCACTCCGAACCTGAATAAGTGGCTCTTGATTTGAAATTATATTAAGAGCTCTTGATCTAAATATCACAACTAACTTTTTATGAGTGAACATCATTTGCATAAATAGTTCTCTAAATCACTAGAAGAATTTTCTTACATTCTGTATTAGCTTGAGCATGCAGATTCCCTCTTTTAAATAAAGCTGGAAGGTCAGCAAGGCAAAGAGAGCAAAGGCGAAATGGACAAGGCAATAGCACCTGCAACAGCCACAAAATGTAGTAATGCTCGTTTTTTTTTATTCTGACAATATATGAGATCTTCATTGCTTTGTAAGTCACAATTCTTACTTTCTCCCTTTATAGTTACATTACTGTATAGCAAAATTAGATGGTTATTTCTCACAGAAAAAAGCCAATAAGCATTATATGTTATCCCATTAAGATACTTTTAAAAACATTATTATTTTTCACTGTTAATGTCGAATACTATACATATAAAAATATTTGACAAAATTACATTTTAATGTAGTGGTATGCTCCCAACAGTATTAGCACTGTATATAAAATTATGAAATTCAATTTATATCAGTAAACACTAGTATTATTGACCGTTGATCAGATCTATATACTTTAGGCTAATTTGCATGCCAGAACCACACTTTATGGTATTCCATAAGGTAACACACATCCGAAATATCCTCTCCTGGAATACTCCTCTAAGGCTATGTTCATATTTATTATGGAGGCTGTTTCTCAAATTCTGTCAGATTTAATTAAAAGAATGGTGTTGCATATAATGCCTTACTTCCTACTAATATGATGGAGAACATGATGGAACCCAACTGACACCATTATAAGCAACCAATGAAAACAGAACTATATCTTATTGAAATTTATATGCTTATTTAAAATTATTTAAAACCATAATATAGATAATAATATAGATGGGTCAAAAATCTAGACAGAGCAGACAGACATAGCAATCAATGAATGGTAAAAATACTGTATATTTCATAAAGTATTAAAATAGCATACAGCTTAGACTACAGCAGTACCTGATAGACAAAAACATCAAACTAGAGCAGTCAACAAGTGTCACTCACTTAGTATACTTTTAAAATGCAGCAAATTCTTAATTTCATGTGAAAAAAGCACATAAAGTAAGTGGGTTAAATTATTCCCCAGGATTTATTCATGAATGGGAAGTGTGAGACATTTATTGCACAGATAAGACCCCCATCAACAGTAATTCAGGAACCATAAACTTTCACTCCCTTATCAGTGTTTAGCTAAAAATGTTTGTGCACCTCTTGTAGCATTTCTAGGCTGACCCCCTTTCCCCTCCCCAACAGTAATTTAGGGACCATAAAACTTTCTCTCCGCTATCAGTGCCTAGACAAAAAAGTTTATTTGCTGTTGCAGAATTCCTTTTAAGTGCAAACCAATCACATCCATATCTGTGCCTTGTCATAAGTATGTATGTTATAAGTGTGTATAAATATCCATGCCTCTTCAAATCCAATACATTTAAGCCTGAAGAAGAACCCTGCGTTGGTTCGGAAGCTCACTGTAACATCATGTATTTTTGTTAGCCATTAAAAGGTATCATATCTACAAGATTATGTGGTTTCTCTTGCTGGGAACAATCACATTATATTCAAATTTTGCATGGTCTATGTTAAATAAAATGATGGTAGTGTCCGTTTTAACATCTTACAACTTACATTTCAGGAAATGTTGGTGTTATAGACAAGTCAAGGACGGACACTTTAAACTGTTGTTTTTTGTTTGTTTTTCTAATGTCACTCACTGTGCAGTTTAACTAATGTGTTAACTTTATGGCACATGTTGTGATGATTGTGGAGATACCACATGTGTTTTTTTTAACAATTTTACTAAATAAAATGACTTTTTATCAAAAAAATGTTTTTTTTAATGTTTACATTTTTAAAATAACTTTTATTAACATTTATTTTATTATTTATGTAGTCCTACTAGTGACATTACATTGAGATTGTTTTATTGCTTTCATAATGCTTTTGTATACTGAGTATACCAAAACATTATTCCTTATCATTAAAAATTTGACAGGTAATATATATATATATATATACATAAATATATATATATATTGAGGCTAAGCATCAAGCTGGCATCGCAACCAAGGAAAGCTGGCTGAGTTGGAGACCTAACAAAGTCTAGGGCTCTACAGGGACTCTGACTCCCACAGTAACCTATTTATATCCCCTGCAATTGCATTCAATTATCTCCAATACCAACCAATAAACAGCAGGAGCCTGGTATTACCTCAAACCCAGACTCATGTAGTGATCGAGTCAACACAGCTGCTGGGCCCTTAGGGTTATTATTATGGTGAGATAATTTATGGCAACTTTTACCTTTTTTCAACCAAATGTTATAGACACTCAAGTTTTGACTTTTTTTGAAACATTCAACTTTTATTGAAATTGTTTTTCAATGTAGTTACAGGAATTATAAACAAATAGCAGGACTTCATTAAATTAGTCATCTCAAAATTTCTTATACAGAGGTTATATTGGGCTATTTAAACATAATTGAACTTAAGAACTTAAAAAAAAAGAAACCAAAAAACATTTGGAGCAAATAATTGGTCAGCACATTGAGGAAGAAAAGAAGAAAACAGAAAAAGAGAGCAATCGAATCAGATAGGATCTTGGCATGTAGCAGAAATTACTTTGGATCCACACTTCTCAACTCTTCATGAATTTTCCTTTCTGTTAGATGCGCAGATGTACATGTATTCGAACCAGGTATTATTGTTCACTGCCTTAATTATGTCTGTTACAGAAGGGATAGAGTTACTATTCCAGAATTGATCTGGCAGCTACCAGAACATGTAGCAACAGGGTATGCACATTATGAGGCAGTTGATTAGAATCTAGGTTTAATAGGGCCATAGCTCGGTTTCAGGATATCTATATACCACAAAGAGTAGACATTAATTGGAAAGTCTGGGTCCACAAACCTGAAATATATGAACAATTCCACCACTGGTGTATTAGGGTTCCTTCTCGTGAGCCACATCTCCAACAATTTTCAGAGTAGCGATGGGAAATTTGTTGAGTTTCTAGGAAGTGAGGTACCATCAGTACAATATTTGTATATCTTTTCTAAGTGGTTTGTACATCTGGATAGTAATGGAATGGAGGAGAAACTATTTAACCATTGTTAATCCTTTATTGGGATTTGAAGATCTGTCACCTACTAGAGATGAGCGAACGTGCTCGGCCACGCCCCTTTTTCGCCCGAATACCGCGATTTCCTAGTACTTCCGTACTCGGGCGAAAAAATTCGGGGGGCGCCGTGGCGGCACGGGGGGTAGCAGTGGGGAGTGGGGGGGAGAGGGAGAGAGAGAGGGCTCCCCCCTGTTCCCCGCTGCTACCCCCCGCACCGCCACGCCTCTCTCCGCCCCCCGGCGCCCACCGAATCTTTTCACCAGAGTACTGAAGTACTCGAAAATGGCAGTACTCGGGTGCGTAAGTACTCGAAACGAGTACGTTCGCTCATCTCTATCACCTACTTCTTTTTTATAGATGCTAGCGGATCTTGTGTGAAAGAGATTAAGATTTGGTAGCATACAGATATTCCTTTATTGGCTCCTTGAGTGGAATTTGATTGGAATTTAACTAGGCCTCTAGTTTCGAGGAGACATTGACTCTAGTGGGGGAAAGGTGGGGGGGAATTTATATGTTGTAAACATTTGTGATAGCTTGAAGTGTGGACAAATCAAAGGGGTACTTACACTTGAAAACAGGTGTGCTAATAAATGGTTTCTAAGTGAAAATTTTCCAATTATAAAGCTTTCAAGTAGAACTCACAATTTTGAGTGATCGTCAAGCCATAAAGACCTGAGTTGTTCTAAGATAAAAGCTCTATAATATTGAATGATTGAAGGAGAGCCAAGTCCCCCTTTCCTTTGATGTTAAAAGAAAATATCAGCTTTGGTTCTAGATGTTTTATTTTTACAGATAACAGATTGGATAAGTTATTTTATTTTTTTAAGAAAGGATATTGGTAAATGAATTGGTACGTTACAGAAAAAATAAAGAAATTTGGTACGAATCATCATTTTGATTGTAGCAACTCTACCTAGCCAGGAGATGATGTGGGTTCTTAGCTTACCCAATTCTGCTTTAATCGAGCGGATTAGAGGTTTAAAGTTTACTTTGAATAATTTTGATGCAGAGGCAGTTAAGGGGATACCCAAGTATGGTATGGAATTTTGATAAATTGGTAAACTGGGTAACTAAGGATTTCTTGATTCCTAGGTTAAGTATATGTGACTTTGGGATGTTAATTTTGTAGTATGAAATCTTGAAGAAATTATCAATATTTGGAGACAGCAGGTAGGGAAGTGGCTGGATTTGAAAGAGTTAGAATTATGTTGTATGCACAAAAAAAAACCCTATTCTGCATTTATGTTCCCCTACTCTAATCCCGTTAATGCTTCGTGAGAGTCTAATCTGAGTTTCAAATGGCTCCACCACTAGGGCAAAGATTAGTGGAGACATGGGGCAACCCTGCCTAGTGCCATTGCTAATTGTAAATGATTTAGATAGGAAGCCTGAGGAATACACCAAAGAATTGGGAGATGAGTAAAGGGACATGACTGCTGATAGGAAGTTGCATTGAAATCCAAATCTTTTGAGGACAGAGTATAGGTAGCCCCAATAGATTCTATCGAAGGCATTTTCAGCATCTAGTAACAACAGCAAAGAGGGGATTCAATGTTTCTCAACATATTCAATCAAGTTAATCAGCATCTAGTCGCATCTGATGTGTGCCTATTTTTAATAAAACCCACTTGATCATACAATATTAACGATGGAAGAATATCTGCCATCCTGAGGCTAAAATCTTTGCATATATCTTCACAACTGTGTTTAATAATAAGATGGACCTGTAGTTAGTGGAGGATGTATGAGGTTTACCCAGCTTGGATATAGTTATGACAAGGGCATTGAGCATTTCAGGTGGGAAGGAGTTATGTGATATAGCATGATTGAAAGTTTTCAGTAGGTAGGGAGCTAGCATAGTGCTTTATAATATTCATTTGTGAGGCCATCCGCTCCTGGGGATTTGTTGGTTTTTTTAACGATCAAACATTGTCTAATATTTCTATAGTAGAGATTTGTTTATTTAGAAAGTCTAGTTGCGAAAGAGATAGGGAGTTTGCATTAAATTGTATAATGAACTATAATATTTAGCAAATTCTTCTGATATTACTTGAGAATTAATGATTTTAGTTTTTTGGGAGTTTATTAAAAAAGGTATTCTAGATTTGAGTTCTTTGATTTTAATTCTATTAGCAAGGAATTTAGAAGCTTTATTACCTTGGGTGTACTGAATTAAGGCCCATTGACACCAACCGATGATCGCTAAAAAAACAGCTAATCGGTGATTGTTTTAGCGTTAATCAGTGCCTGTAAATGTGCACCCATCATGCGCTTTTCGTGCACTGCTAGCTGATCATTAAATTCAGTCCAACCTAAAAATCATCATTCACTCTTATCAGAAGTTCTCCACAGGGAGTGCTGATAGCATTGTTTTCTCATGGAGAACAAAGGATCTGAGCGCAGGTAGCAGCCCTCATGCTATTAACTGCATACAGCAAAGGCTTCATTTGCACACCTGATTGGTACCTAAGTAGCTGAGTAGCTACTTAATACTTTATGCAAAATGATCTTTCAAAGATGTCACTCAAACTATCATTTGAGCGATCCTTGAGCGATTATCTGCTGGTGTAAATGGGCCTTAAGTTTAGCTTTGCCGGGGTGGGGCTTATATTTGTTTTGTAGTAGTGACTGGAGCTTAAAATAGAGTTGTTTTAATTCCAATAAAATCTTGTTTGAATGTTGTCTTTTGTTTTCAGTTTCAAGGGTTCTGATGCATTTTAGGAGATTATCTATTTCTAATAATCTTTGACATTTCTCTGTTGTTGCTTGTTTTAGGAAATTACCTCTTATTACTGCCTTATGAGCATTCCAAAATGATGTGATTAAAACCTCCTCTGAGTCATTTAGTTTGAAATATTCTGTCAATGTATCATGAACGTGGTGTGAATACTTGGTATTGTTAAGGAGAAAATTATTACGCTTTCAAGGGGAAGAAGGAGTAAAATTGAACTTTTCTTTGATTGTAATGGATACTAGCCGGCATGATCTGACCAGAATATTAAATCAATATGGGAAGAGCTGACTCTTTGTAGCCATCTATCCACTAGGTAAAAATCAATATGAGAGTACACCTTGTGCGCATTAGAGTGGAAAGAAAAATCTCTCTTGTTTGCATGTTGGATTCTCCACACATCACACAGCCCCTCCTTAAAAATCAGATCCTGAATATCTTGTGGCATATCAGATGACCTAGAGGCATTTAAAGGGGTTGTCTCGCGGCAGCAAGTGGGGTTATACACTTCTGTATGGCCATATTAATGCACTTTGTAATATACATTGTGCATTAAATATGAGCCATACAGAAGTTATTCACTTACCTGCTCCATTGCTAGCGTCCCCGTTGCCATGGTTCCGTCTAACTTCGGTGTCTTCTTGCTTTTTTAGACGCGCTTGCGCAGATGCATCTTCTCCCTTCGGCTGGTCTTGGAAGCATCGGCGTTTTGGCTCCGCCCCCTTGTACGCGTCATCGCGTAGCTCCGCCCCCGTCACGTGCCGATTCCAGCCAATCAGGAGGCTGGAACTGGCACACGTCACGGGGCGGAGCTACGCGATGATGTGTACAAGGGGGCGGAGCCAAAACGCCGATGCTTTCAAGACCAGCCGAAGGGAGAAGATGCATCTGCGCAAGCACGTCTAAAAAAGCAAGAAGACACCGAAGTTAGACGGAACCATGGCAACGGGGACGCTAGCAACGGAGCAGGTAAGTGAATAACTTCTGTATGGCTCATATTTAATGCACAATGTACATTACAAAGTGCATTAATATGGCCATACAGAAGTGTATAACCCCACTTGCTGCCGCGAGACAACCCCTTTAAGTCTAAAGCAGCGTTAGGGACAATATTAAAGTCACCACAAATAATAGCAGCCCCTCGTCGGACATTATTAAACTGCTCTAGTGTCTTACAAAGGAAAGTAGCTTGTTTGACATTTGGGGAATAGAGGGACAGTATAGTGTATGGAGACCCATTGATTATACACATCATATAATGTATCTACCCCTCTGGAATAGCTTTAATACATTCAAATGCTAACGTATTTTTATTAGGAATAAAAACACCTCTTTTCTTGTTTACGGCATGTGCAAAAAAACATGTGGGAAAGAATTATTTCTGATTCGGATTTTATCCATGACATTTAGATGAGTCTCCTGTGCACAGAAGATATCGCATCCTTGGTTTTTGATTTCCTTCCAAAGAAGGGAGCGTTTGTATGGAATATTTAGACCTTTAACATTTAGAGAACTAATTTTAAATACCATATGTATAATGGTCAAATTGTTTGATTGAAATCTGCAGAAACCTCCAGTGCACAGAATTACGCCTTAGTTAGACGGGCGTTTTTTCGCGCGATTTACGGATCGCATGCCGGATGCGCATGCGCAAATCGCGTGACCGGGGGCGAAAAATCGCGGGAAAAATCTGCACCTAGCCGCGTTAATCGTCGCAGCAAAACGCTCGTCTGACCGGAGTAAAATCGCCGTGCGCATCGAAATGCGCATGAAACTTAGACTGGCCGGCGAAAAAAACGCAGCTAGCTGCAGTAAATGATTTTGGTGCGCACATAAAACACCGAACGCAGATAGGCGCGATCTGCGAATCGTCGTGTCCTATAATTTATCGCATATCCGCATAAAAAGCGGACATGTGACCGATACCATAGCGAACCATTGGTTCTATATATGCGCGAATCGCATGCGCATGCGCAAATCGCGTGAAAAAACACCCGTCTAACTAAGGCCTCAGAGATCTACAATGCCTTCTCACACGCCCTCTTCAATATATGCATAAGGACTGAAACTAATATAATAAAAGCATCTAGCGATGACTTGATCCAATAATTTAACCTAAACATATTAATACAAAATTCAACAGATAGATTTCTATGTATTAGTCAAGGCTATAAGTGAACCCTGAAGGATGTTTTGAATGAGTTTTGCCACTCCCCTGAGGTGGGGGGTGAACCACAAAGCAGGTCCACAAAACATTAAGTGGAATCCTCCTTTATATCTCGTACAATCAAGAAGAAAAAAGGTGCTTCATCATGAAAAATTATGCAAATAATTGAGTACATATTACAAAGATGTAACAAGAATGTTAGCAAGATAAAAATATTAATATTGATATTAGTATTAGGCCGCTGTGGATGGATTTGTTGAACGGCAATCAGAAATCACAGTTCTGCGAGAAGCTCCCTAGAGAGCCTCCAGGGCCATTTTGTTTTAGGTAGGCAATAATGTAGTTGTTTCTGAGAACTTTGTTCCAGGAATTATTAGTTGAAGAAAACTTCTTCGTAGGTGAGTGAGGAAAATCTTCCTGTGGAAGCTTAAGGGACCATTTGGTTAAAATGTCATCCATTCCTTAGGTTAAGAGATAGGTTATTCCATTTTTGAAAATGAGTAATTTTACTGGGAAGCCGCATTTAGGTCTCAGTCAGACGAGTGGACATTCGCGTGTTTTTCCATGAGGAAAAAAAAACTCACTGCGTTCGTGGAAAAAAATTCACACCTTTAAAAGATAGAACATATGGCTGACAATGGAGGTGGTCATGCAGATTTTTTTTTGCTGTGCGTTTTTTTTCCATGCGAAAAAATGCGTGAATATCCACTTATCTAACTGAGCCCTTATAAGGAATCTTCTCCTCTCTCAATATTCTGGTGTATCTCACTAACTCCCTCTCTTTTACTAGGATTGCCAGAGATAGGTCAGAAAACAAAGAGATATGTTGAAAGCGATCTGGTAGTTTTGCAGCTTTGAAGGATGCCCAAAGGAGTGCTACTTTATCATGGTAAAAATGGAGCCTTGCCACGCATCTCTTGGTGATCCTGGAGGTAAATTTTTTTGGCTTGGGGATTATATGAGCTCTATCAATTAAGAGATCTTGTTCAGTTGAACCAGGAAGGATGGCCACAAACAGATCATTGAGAAATTCCACAAGCTTAGAGTCGTGGATGTCCTCTGGGATGTTTTGAAATTTGATGTTATTTCTCCTTGACCTATCCTCCAAATCAGCTACTTTGAGCTTCATGTATTTAATATCATCCTCAATTGTGTTGTGGGCATCCACAAGGGAATTGTGAGACACTAAAAACTCCTCCATCTTCTCTTCTAGATGAGCCATGCATTCTCCTATCACTGTGATATCTATGTGTATAGCTGAGATGGCATCTCTTATAACTTTTTGTTTGGATTTTTTCAAATCCTGGAATATGGATTTCAGCATAAGGCCTTAGTCAGACGGGCGTTTTTTCGCGCGATTTGTGCATGCGATTTGCGCATATATAGAACCAATGGTTCGCTATGGTATCGGTCACATGTCCGCTTTTTATGCGGATATGCGATAAATTATAGGACACGACGATTCGCAGATCGCGCCTATCTGCGTTCGGCGTTTTATGTGCGCACCAAAATCATTTTTTTCGCCAGCCAGTCTAAGTTTCATGCGCATTTTGATGCGCACGGCGATTTTTCTCCGGTCAGACGGGCGTTTTGCTGCGACGATTAACGCGGCTAGGTGCAGATTTTTCCCGCGATTTTTCGCCCCCGGTCACGCGATTTGCGCATGCGCATCCAACATGCGATCCGCAAATCGCGCGAAAAAATCGCCCGTCTGACTAAGGCCTAACAGTAGATATAGGTTCTGATGTAGAAGAGGACGACAAAAAAGTGGTGGATTGACTGACTTGAGGTAAAGTTATGATGGTTATTTGGAGTAGGCTGCTTTTGTTGTGAGGAGGAATATGCTACTGTTTCTGACACAGACATTCCTTCCTGAGGTGCTATTTTCATTGATTTTGTTGGGGAGTCAGACTTGTGTGCATCTGATCCATCTTGATGTGATGGAGTAGTAGCGGGAAAGAAGGCTGTCAACTTTTGCCCCTTGCCATGCTGGTCATAGTACTTTCAAGCCCTAATAGATACTGAGAGAGGAGAGAATGATAAATTGTGCAGTAATAGTAAGGTTTGAGCTTGCTGTGAACACAGACGCTGTGCTGAGTGCTCCTAAATCGTAATGATAGCATTACATGTAGATCATTGAGTTTAGACAGGGGAGCAACAAATAGAAGAAAAGAGGGTACCCTCTATATGAATTAAGATTGCATATTCTTATTCATACTAATTCTTGCAGATCCATTTAGGAAAGGAGAGCATAGTCTGCATGAGCAAATGTGGAGATTAGGTGGCGACAAAGTCTAGTTTTTACAGTGCTTTAACCCTTTCCAATCCACTGTCTGACGTCTAAAGACAGTCTGATTGAAGGCTGTACAGCTTCGATGTCGGAAGACGTCCGGCAGGGAATTCTTACTGTAGATTACTGGCCGTTCTGTTGTCGGGGGCCTCTCCAGCATGTCACATACCGCAGTACTGGCTCTAGCCAGCAGATGGAGTCATTGTATAATGGCAGAAAGTGAAAGCCCCCTAGGAAACCCTGAATCGAAAATTGGATTGCAAAGGGTTAAGAGCTGCACACTCTCACAAGTGGCTGCTAGAAAAGTGTCTCTTAGAGTTGTACATGAGCAAGGTACTTTGTAAATGTGTGCTTTTGAGTGTATTAGGGGACTTTCTAGGTGCCTTGTGCTTTTCAGTTAGTTTCCTTTATTTAATTTAGCTTTGGGGTTTCACTGAGGGGGGAGCTGCCGGCTATGTCAAATCGTATCTGTCTTTTACTCTTCACTGCAGCTTAGCCCCCTTCTCTACACTAGCCCTCTCCCCCCCGCTATATAACTATCACAGCTGCAGGCTGTGAAATCCCCTGAAGCAGCTCAGCTTATGTGCCCTACTGCTGTACAGGTTGCGTTGACCAAGAGCAGAGCAGAGAGGAGAAAGATAGGGGAAGCTGAACACTAAGTCAAAAGCCTGTCTGCCTTGATTCACTGTCCTGGAGAGGAGGGGGGAGCTGCATGCTGATCCGCAGCTTACCGGCCTCTCTCTCCTCTGCAGCCCAGACCTGCACTATCTATCATCTCTCTTTTCTGCTGTGCAGTGTTCACCGCTGTGTGCTGGGGATTTCCCTGAGGCAGCACAGCCTCCCTCCTCTCCGGAGGTGCAAGCAGGGCTGAACGGGCGTGAGCGCTGGCAGCACAACCGCATGACTCCCAGCTCCCTTCTAGTCCCTCCTCACCCTGTTCCCAGCTTGAGACCTAGGATATGGTCCAGAGAAGAGTTGCGCCTAGTTCTTTTTAATGCCGCAGTAGTTGGAGGTCTGCCACTATGTGCGCTCGCTGTGGGCCCTGCGGTTTGAGCTAAAATTGAGATTGGGGGTTTTGTGCTTACCAGGCCCAAGAGGCCACTGTGAGCAAAAGCGGCTAGAGGAGAGGAAAACCACCTTCTTCACTCTCTAGCAGCTCAGGAGGGTCTTCGGTGGGGATACTTCAGTCTGAACTCTTGAAATAAGATTAGAGTCTTGAGGTTTTAAAACTTTTTCCAGTAATGTTCTGGAGCAATCCCTCCCCGCATCCTCTCCCATTGCTGGCCTCCAAGTTATGACTTTTATTCAGCTTAGGGAACAGCAAGGTAACTCAGGATTTTAAATGAAGGATTATGACACCACCATTGACTCCCCAGAGATGGATTTGTAATATGCAAATTGTATTTTGTTTGTTGGTTTCAGATATTTTAAGGGATTCTGTTTTCTGCCAAAGTTTGAAATAAGGATTTAACATATGCATATTTCATGTTAGCGCAAATCCTTCATTTTAAACTTATCTGAATATTGATCCAGATGAACTAATATTTTTCAACTTTTATAGCATCCTAAAGTATGATATACAAGGAGCAAACATGCAAATACATAAATATGTATAAAATGCACTCATACAATTTCAAATAAATCCTATAATAAGAATAAATGTTCTGCAAACATATTTGAGTTGCAGATTCAGTCATTCAGCCAATAATCCTCAGTTTGAAGAAAAAAGTAAAATGAAGTATAAGCTGCTCATCTGCATAGAAAAGTGTTTCACTCCAGCATTCATCTTATTGAGAGATGCAGGGAAGTCAGTGAAGAGGCAGCTGTGTTTATCTCATCTACGCACATGGTGGAGGCTCTGAACTCCATACAAGGCAGACAGTTGAGCTCTCATCATCCGCGATATGTCCAGCTGTGCTGAGGAAGTCTATAATAATTCACAAATTTGAACTACAATACCATACACAAAGTCTTTCCGGTGCTTTTGACACTTCACCATCATTAATTGTATGTCTTTTCAAGTCATACTGAAAACAATTCCCAAGAATGAAATTGAAATGATTTTTATGCATTTTATAGAAGCAGTATGTTTCTGAAATTATATCACTCTTTATTTCCTTGGCAACCAATCGAATTGTCAAGTACAAACTACACTGTGTACTTGCAAAATATCATCAGGCTTTTGTTTTATTCTTCAAAAAATACCTTTTTATTTAAAGTATGCACAAAAATGTTACAGAATGGAAGTCTAATGCAGCATTTAATATAAAAACCTAGATATCTCCATAATTCAGATTGCAGATATATTGGTTGTGCTTCCCGAGTTCTTCTGAGATCTAGCTTTTAATTGTTAAATTATGAATGAAAATAAGAAGACAGTAGGTTTGTCTATAAAGTTCTAATATTAATAGATGCAGGGGTGCCAAATAAGTTATGTAATTATATTTTATGCACTTTAAACTGGGTTCTACCACTGATAGCTTGTTTGCATTCCTATGAATCCCATATGTTATAGAATAAACTTAAACACACTTTCTCTGATGAAAATGACAAAATGTATAAAGATGAATAGACTAATGTGTTAGAAATTTAGTGCTGGTTTCTATGGAAAAAGACTGACATATACTGTACAATAGCACAGTAAGACTATACACAGATGACAGCCTTGGCTAATTTGAACAAGAACTAGTAGACCACATTGTCTGAACTACTTTCTACAGAAAAAAATCAACCTCAAGAAAATATACATTTTTTTATATCAAGATTGGGAACTCTAAGGAAAAAAAGCTGGACAGCTCTACCCTAAGAAGCACAGCCGTGTAAAATATTGTGTTGTACACTTTAAGAGCTTAAAGCGAAAATCATTACAAAGTATGACCACTGAATCCACTATTTTAGTATCTGAATGGATGCTAGTCCATCTATTCACTACAGACCTGTTAAAAATGGTATATAGCTGAAGATTTATAGATCTCAAAATTGGTGGTTTTCTTTTTGCTGCTATGTTTCTATTGTAAGAAGTATAAAATAAAATGGCCAGTGTAATTAGAATATAAACTAGTGCTCAATCTATCACAAAAAAGAGTTGTTCTAGGTTTGGGCTGCTCCTGAAAAAGTAGTTCTTACTGTATAGCATCATTCCTTGATAGGCATACAGATCAAGAGGGTGAGAGAGAAAAAGAACAGAGTGTAAGCTGTCAGGTCTACTACTCCTATCTGCCGCCCTCTTGTGGTTCCAGGCAGCCGCAAGCATCTTTCAGCTATTTCTGTGCATATGAAACCTATCTGTCTTTTTTTGCATCCAGCATTGAGAGGGTTAAAGGAGATGTCCCGAGGCAGCAAGTGGGTCTATACACTTCTGTATGGCCATAATAATGCACTTTGTAATGTACATTGTGCATTAATTATGAGCCATACAGAAGTTATAAAAAGTTTTATACTTACCTGCTCCGTTGCTAGCGTCCTCGTCTCCATGGAGCCGACTAATTTTTGGCCTCCGATGGCCAAATTAGCCGCGCTTGCGCAGTCCGGGTCTTCAGCTTTCTTCTATGGAGCCGCTCGTGCCAGAGAGCGGCTCCGTGTAGCTCCGCCCCGTCACGTGCCGATTCCAGCCAATCAGGAGGCTGGAATCGGCAGTGGACCGCACAGAAGAGCTGCGGTCCACGAAGGTAGAAGATCCCGGCGGCCATCTTCAGCGGTAAGTATTGAAGTCACCGGACCGCCGGGATTCAGGTAAGCGCTGTGCGGGTGGTTTTTTTAACCCCTGCATCGGGGTTGTCTCGCGCCGAACGGGGGGGGGGGTTAAAAAAAAAAAAACCCGTTTCGGCGCGGGACATCTCCTTTAACCAGTCTTCTGGCTCTCAGCTCAGCTGTGGGATTAATGGGCAATCACTTCCCTATTTAAGCTGAGCTGATACACTTCCTTGCTGCCTTATTATTGGTGTGGTTTCCTTTGTCACTACACTGCTAGGTCTTCTGTCTTTGGACGGTTCAAGTCTATTGTGACCTTTACCTGCTTTACCTGTTTGTTCCTTTGCCTTATGCTCTGTATCTGTATGTGTCCATTTCCTTTCTGTCTGTGCTTCATTCTTGTCTCTGTAGTAAGTTAGTTCTGTGCAGTGTCTTCATTTCTGTGTTTCAGTGCTTCATCCCTGTTTTCTGTAAGAGCTAGTTAGTCCCAAGGTTCCAACATGGGGCTACCCTTTTTAGGGCGATTACCCTGCTTGTAGGCAGGGATGCTTCCATCTCCCTGCTTACCTTAGGGCCAGTTACCCAACTGTAGGTAATCCTTTTGCTGAGATTAGCTGCCAGTCACCCAATCCGTTTCAAAAGCCAAGCTGGTTGGTTAGCCCAGTGGGTCCACATCCAAAATCCATAACACAAGCACTTTTTCAGCTACTGTAATAATGTTGAAGATAGAAATAGTACACTTACTTCTAGAGAGCACGGTCAAAACAAGGTTCCCTGCCACCTCCCTGCATCTAGATTTGGCTGCAATAAGAAGCAAACCAGGTGTGATGCTCCCCTTCAGGGTATGTTTTATTCAGATGACAAGGAGTCACAACAAAAGGTAATAGATACTACACCTGGTACTGAAGAGAAGTAGCTGAGGAAGGGGTTGTCCTTGTGCACTGTCTATTCTTTTTACTTTTCACCTGCTTTCCTGCTGTCACTGGATATAAGTGTCTCTGCTGCTTTGCGGATTAGTGCCTTCTATTCATCGTGGATGTACAAGACAGACAGGGAACTCCTCCACTCAATGGAGTTTATGATGTAGGTGTGGTGGTCAGCCCTAAATCAGTGTAGGACTTTCACACAAGGTGATTTCCTGCAATTTTTTTCTCCACATGTAGTCATCACACCTATACTCACTATTGGAGTGCTGTTCTTTTTTCATTTTATTGTTCAGGTGTACAGATCAAGTCAGTCTTGAATGCCGATGAAGAACAAATAAAGTTGTTGAAAATATTGGAGAAGCACAAAATGTGACAATTTTGGGAGCGAGAATAAATAGATATAAATCTGAGCCAGAGCCAAAAGAGACTGCTGTGGCAAGGTTAATGGATCTAGCAAGAAACTTAATAGCGCAGCACTGGTTAGATGAATCTCCCCAAACATTATGTCAATTTAGAGATAAGGTTATTAGGATACGGAGATGGGAGAAGGCAGTATATCTTAAATGCAAAGCAGTACATAAATACTATAAGATATGGTCTAAATGGCTGGACACTCTGGGATTAGCATCTTTAAATATGATTAATATTAATCTGTTACGTGGTGGAACCTTGTAATGATGGTAAGAGGATCAGATAATGAGTATAGGGGAGAGCATAGTGGTGGATTATCTCTAGCACTATAGGGAATTAGGTTCTGAATTTTGCAATACCTGTCTGATTTATGTTACATCCGCACAACACCAGGGCACAAGCCTCAGCACGGACACAAGATGGCATTCACACAAACACCATAAGCACACACAAAATATATACTGAAGCCCAAGGTAGGACTGCAAACTGGTCTCACTGGCAGACTTAACACATCCCTGCTCTAACGGGACAATCACCACATGAAACCTGCTACAAGCAGGACGATCGTCCCAATAAGGACGACCCTGCGCTGGAACCTAGGGACCTACCTATTCCTGGATAGGAATACCTGCCAGCTCACACTAACTCACAGAACATGACTGTTAACACCTAGTGCTTGAAAACCTACACAGACACTAAACATGTCGCTGTTCACACAAACAACATACATCATGCATAAACGGAAAACCCCAAGGTGACAGAGAAACCAACACTGAAACCCCATGCAGAGCTCACATGCATACAGATAAACCATTGTAATGCAAGGGTCCCCACACAAAAGGGAAAGAGTCAGACACCATACTGACATACAGGGAATAGTGTCAGGCATTACCCTAGTGACACACACATAAGACATCAGAGAAGCAAAAAATAGGTCAATTTTGTGTTAGAAAAGAGTTTTATGAATGTTTACAAAAGTTAAAATGCAGTTGTTCTCTAACTTCAAGCCTTGTATTTCTGTTAATATCTTGCATACAAAATGAAAACTTAGTTTGGTAATTCTGTATTTTCAGCAGATTTATACTTTCATTTTTTATCTAAATGTGTACAAGGTAGTTGACACACAGCAGCACCAAAGACATTATGGGAATGAGAATAAATAGATATGAATCATGTTTGCACCATGAAGAGAGAGGTTAAACAGGCACAGAATAACAAGTTTATATACTGTTCTCCATTTTATGCGGGATTTAAGACTATTTCCTGAGATTCTACTGTAATATTGACAGTGTATAAAATACAGCTGCTGCATTAGTTTCTTTAAATCTGTTGTTTTGCATTTTTTTCATGTGGATATTAGAGATGAGCGAACGTACTCGGTAAGGGCGATTTCGCAATCGAGCACCGCGATTTTCGAGTACTTCACTACTCGGGTGCTGTGGGTGAGCGGGGGGTTGCAGTGGGGAGTGGGGGGAGAGGGAAAGAGAGAGGGCTCCCCCCTGTTCCCCGCTGCTACCCTCTGCAACCCCCCGCCCCACAGCGCACCGGAGTACTTTTCACCCGAGTAGTGAAGTACTCGAAAATCATGGTGCTCGATTGCGAAATCGCCCTTACCGAGTACGTTCGCTCATCTCTAGTGGATATGTCTCATGATGCCTTGTATATTGATTTCTGTGATATGTGTGCTTCAGAGGGCTACTAATAGCAGGGTTCCCTCTTGGAATGGGCACTAGATAAAGCATGTAAACTATTTTTTAAGATCTTTTTTTAAAGTAATCTTGGTTATAATGGAGAGAGGGCAAAATTGTGAATTCCATGTTTTTAATACAAAATGTATTGCATAATGCATCAGTGCATGTAGATTCTGGGGAGATATGTAGACCAACATTTGACTAATATGACTCCCAAAGGCGCAAGATGCATCTAATGTGGGAACAGGTGCATGCCTCTTCAAGAATAAGCATATTTCTGTCTGTCTGTGTGCTTTAAAAGAAATCTTGAGTAGATTATTGGTATGATTTACACTGATTTCCCATGTAAATTGTAAATAAATCTGTCAAGCTGAAGCAGCCTCTCCCTCCTCCAGCAACCCATACCCTCTTTTCTTAAAAGTGCTGTTAGCAGCGTAACCTTTAAAACAATCACAATGTTTTGCCCAATGTTTTTGCTACTTTTGTATGCAAAATTGTGTTTGATAAATCTACTTTTTGTGTCCAATCAATTGGACATCTGATTAATGGAGTATTAATCTGAACCCGCCAACTCTAAATAGGTATATTTTTTTAATACGTAAAAAATCTATATACCATAAAGATTGTATCAATTTATTCTATTCAGATGAAAAATGTACTTGTTTATTATGTTATAATTCATAAGCTTTTAGCCAATAATATATTCAGTTAAAGTGCAATAATTTGGATGAATTTAAATTAAATACTTTGATTAGCCACTTACTGATAAGAAGAAAGGGAATATCAATGTATAAAATTGAGCACTTTCAGAAATAAATGCATAGAATAATTAAGGTTTTAATAATGAGAGTGGATGGAGCACTTTCATATTAGTATATTTCCTCCCCTATAATTATCAGAGTCTACTCTAGAGGAAAAAGCAGAAATTATTAATTGCCTTCCCAAGGCGAACTTCACATAGGAAACATGCATGCGAATAATAATATTTCATATACTCAGAATTGAGGAACATTTTTATTTTTGTTGATTAATTACTTTTCTTCTTTTTTAGCTGTGTTTTCCACTATTTCTTAGCTCTGCTTAATAACTTTCAGAAACTAATTTAAAATAAAATACAGAGATAAATTATTTATTATTTTGGGGATTGTTATCATGGATTATATTAATAATATAGTTTTTTTATTTCTCATGTATTGTTATTTACTTTTTTAGAGAGGGAAAGGAAAATACATAGTTGGCTTTTGAGTAGTAATATAGATTTACATCATGTATTTACTCTTAGAACTTTGTTCTACATACTGATATACACCTCATAAATATATCTGGTTCCAGTTCATTGTGTAAGTATTCACCCCCTTGGTGTTTTTCCAGGTTTTTTGTAATATAGCCTAAAAATAAAATGTATTGTAATTTAAGATTTTCATTGGTTGAATACTTATGCACATTAGAATTCTTTGAATATTTACGACAAAACAGAAAAAAGACCAGAGAGTAAATTCTTTTGCAAAGCACTGTAATGCAGTGCTCTATCTATCTTTGTAATATGTCATACAACAATGACCAAATGTGGTGCTACCTTGAATTTGCCTATTCCCTGTTGATCACATAATATATATGTTGTAAAGGAATGAAGAACATATGTCAGATCTCACTAAAAAGCAAAACAAAATGTTCCCCTGTTACTGGGGCCTCTTTGTTACAGAAACTAAAGTGTAATGGAGATATATGCACATTTATTTCTTTCACATGTATATAAATTGTAGCATATAACAGTAATAACTAAAGTTAGAGTTCCTTGGGATAGGCTATTATTATTTCATTGGTAGGGTCCAGCCTCCAGCAATTGTATTGGATTAGTCTCAGTACAAAAAGCAATTTCGTATAGGGATGAGCTGCTTTGCCTATGTAAACAATTAGTCCTTGCTCAGACGAGCGCTGTTTTAGCACAGTATAGGCGTGTGAAAAGATCACGGCTATACTACACTTAGGATCACACGAACGGGTGATTTTCATCTATTTTAATTATCCCATTTACACAATCGGAGGTGCGTGTTATCCAGCTCCCATAGGAGTCTAGGGAAAGCATGCACAAAGATAGGACAGGTCCTATCTTTTCTCCTACCACAGAACTTAGATATGAGCTTTGTAGTCACATGTCCTATCCTCGATTGGTGTGAGTATTTAGCACATCTTAAATTCCTTCATGTGAACGCATATATAGGAAACCATTGGTACCTCTAATGCACTAAAACAGCGCTCGTCTGAACGGGGCTTAAAAGAGATGAGATACTTACAGAAGTTCCGTAACTCCTTTGTTGTGCTGATCTCCAGGGGTTCTGAAGTCAGAACCCCCACTGATCAAGAAATAATGGTCTAACCTAAGTAAAGGCCATCAATGTTGATGAATTCATTTTAGAGCACTATTTTATTAACAGAAATGATGGATGTTCATGGCTGCTCTCTCCAGGAAAAGTGCCACTCCTCTCCCAGGTTATGTCTGGTATTGTATCTCAGCAACATGTTGTTAGTGCAATGTCTGCACTTCAGGTATATCTTGGTGGTTCAAATTATTAAGAGATAGGTGGAGTACTCCAAGAAACTAAGATATGTCACACTCAGTTAGTGTAATCAAGATACCGTGTTTCCCCGAAAATAAGACAGTGTCTTATATTAATTTTTGTTCAAAAAGGTTGAACTTTTTTTACATGTATAGCTGCCTGGACACTGTTTCAATTGACTTTTTTAATTAACTGTTGGCATGGCTTAAATTTGGAGTAGGGCTTATATTTCAAGCATCCTCAAAAAGCCTGAAAAATCATTTTGCATCCTCAAAAATTCTGGAAAACTATGCTATGTCTTATTTTCAGGGGATGTCTTATTTTCAGGGAAACAGGGTAGTTTCTCTTTATTGTATATTGCTGCAGACTTTTACGGTAGCAAATAAACAAGAGTGCGTTTTTCATGCGCAGTAAGTAATTGCAGCATATATCACATGTCGTGTGATATCAGTCTCCAGGCAGATGCTTCTTCTGAGTTGCATATTTATTAATGATCAACTGTCATTCTTCATTAGTCTTATTTAAGCTTGAATACATATCTGACAATACCCTTAAATGATTAATATAAGCATACAAAATGGATACATATTGGTTTCTCTGACAATGTCTTAAAGGTAATGAGACCAAGCTGCAAAACCACACATAACCTGTGGACAAGACTGTGTGATACAGAATGCATAACTAATACAAATAAATAACATTTCTTTCCATTCATTGACACAAAGAAATATCCTCTAACATTTAAAAATAATAGTTTAATAGAAAATAAGTATAATACACAGTACACAATATGTCTACTATTAGCTATAGTATCAAATTAGAAAAATGTTTGTGGTATTATGTTTCTTTTATTTACTTGTACTGCTTCAAACCTTTTTAGCCTATTTAGCACAATTCTTTATTGCTCATAAAAATAACATGTTATTTGAAGCAACAATAAAACAAACTCTCAAATATATATCATATATAGTAATATATGAATAAAATGCCCAAATGTTCTTTACAGACATAATATTCTCAACAAGATTCAAAATGTCAACATTATCTGCACATAAACAGCTTTTTAATAACTTTTTCTTACCTGTTTACAGTGCTTGATTAGTTCAAACATTATATTCATAGAATATAGAGATGAGCAAGCACTAAAATGCTCAGGTGCTCATTACTCGAGTCGAACTTTCAGTGATGCTCGAGAGTTCGTTTTGAGTAACGAACCCCATTGAAGTCAATGGGCGACTCGAGCATTTTTGTATTTCGCTGATGCTCGCTAAGGTTTTCATTTGTGAAAACCTGGGAAATTCAAGAAAGTGATGGGAACGACACAGAAACGGATAGGGCAGGCGAGGGGCTACATGTTGTGCTGCATCTCAAGTTCCCAGGTCCCACTATTAAGCCACAATAGTGGCAAGAGTGAGACCCCCCCCCCCTCACTGTCAGCATAAAGATCGTTCTCCTCTGCCACAGCTGTAACAGCTGTGGCAGAGAAGAATGATGTTAGCCCATTGAATTCAATGGAGCCGGCAATACAGCCGGCTCCATTGAAAGCAATGGGCTGCCGGCGATCGTGGGATGAATTGTCGGGAAGGGCTTAAATATATAAGCCATTCCCTGCAATTCATCCAGAAATGTGTAAAAATAAAAAATATATATACTCACCTTGTCCCGGCAGAACGATGTAAGCCCATTGAATTCAATGAAGCCGGCAATACAGCCGGCTCCATTGAAAGCAATGGGCTGCCGGCGATTGCAGGATGAATTGTCGGGAAGGGCTTAAATATATATAATCAGATTTGTCCCTGCGCTGAGCCAATGAGAGGCAGCAGTCACTCACCCATTCATGAATTCATGAATGGGTGTGTGAGTGAGATCTGCCTCTGATTGGTCAGGCTGTGACCAATTAGAGGCAGCTCATTCAGCAGGTGGGGATTTTAAATCCCCGGCTGCTAAATACTACTCACAGCTGTTCAGAGCGGTTCAGGAGGACTGCCGCCGGCCGCGCTGAACTCCGTCTGCTGGGACCAGGTGAGTATATATATTTTTTTTATTTTTACACATTTCTGGATGAATTGCAGGGAAGGGCTTATATATTTAACCCCTTCCCGACAATTCATCCCACGCTCGCCGGCAGCCCATTGGTTTCAATAGAGCCGGCTGTATTGCCGGCTCCATTGAATTCAATGGTCAGTGCTCGTTTAATCGAGACGAGTACCGCGTAGTGCTCGTCTCGAGTAACGAGCATCTTGAGCACCCTAATACTCGAACGAGCATCAAGCTCGGACGAGTATGCTCGCTCATCTCTAATTGAATATAATTTCTGAATCAGTATAAACTGATATAATCAGTATAAACTCATATAAACTGGGGTAAGTTTTAACTGACGGAAGAAAGCAGGATGAAGGTAAAAGTCAATCATTTTAATCAAAACAAAGATTTTTGTAATTTGTGCCACAAATAGCTATCCTATCTACATAGACAGACATTCCTGTACAGTAATTACAACACCTATTGCAATCAATGCACCATGCATCATGTGTGCTACATGCCTTAACATCTTATGGAGTTCATGCTTCATTCAATAGGCCATAGCTGTCGCATGAGGGGGACCTATTCAGTATTTTGCAGGCAGTGTATATATATATATATATATATATATATATATATATATATATATATATATATAAAATGTTTCTCAGCTTTTTATAGAGTCTCTGCTGAGCTTTATATCACATAGTACTATGCTTCGAGTGGTTGATCTCTTGACTTTCTAGAAATATTTACAATCTGAGCAACAGCCTGCAAAATATGCAAAGTAGGCAGCATTTTAATATTTATGATATACATGTATGCTTCTGAGCTAGATTCATAGTCCAATGAGAGTTATGCTGAAATTTAGCTAGGTTCCAAATCACAGTGTAATCTTTTTATTTCCTCTTACAGCAACCACATACATGTTTTGTTTCAATATTCCTTATTTACATTTTTCATTTTCAGAACAAAATACAGACTATTAAGTAGCAGAGTAATAGATATTAAAAAAAAGTCAATTACAGTGATCCAAATATTGCATAACAGATATCAGGATTATGTAATAAAAAGAAAATTAAATAACCTTACATATGAACCAATAAAGATAAAATAAAAATACATGGTTACATAGGTAGGTAGGTAAATAATTACCAGGTAAAGGAAAGATATTGCAGTCGTAGCTCCAAATTTTTACTTACTAAACAATGATATTGCAAGAACCTACAAAGGAAAGTTTTGTAATCGGTGGTTACAGGATGACCATTCTTTCCAGATATAGTGAAATTTAAAGAGTGTAAAGGTATTACACACAAGCATTTTTTCATATATATGCAGTGGATATAAAAAGTCTACACACCGCTGTTAAAATGCCAAGTTCTTGCATTGTTAAAAAAAAATCCAACAAATATGAATAATTTCCACCTTAACCCATTCCCGCTCCAGGGCGTAAGTTTACGTCCTGGGAGTGGGGCACTTCCCGCAACAGTGCGTAAACGTACGTCCTGGGAATAGCACGAGATCACTTATGATCTCATGCTATCTTGCAGCCAGAGCCCGCTGTCAGTCACAGCCGGCCTCCCTCTGCAACAGCGGGGGTGCATCAGAGATGCGCCCCCCGCTGTTAACCCCTTCTCTGCCGCTCCCTCTCTGAAGTTGCCGGGCTCTCGCGATTTAATCGCAGAGAGCCCGGCCTATTGCCATGGCAACAGGATGCGTCCTGTAGTGCTATAGCCTGTGATCGCTGTATTATCACAGCAATCATCAGTGCTGGGCTGCAAGTCCCTCAGAGGGACACAAATAGTGTAAAAAAAGATTTAAAAATTAATAAAAAAGAAAAATGTAAAAAAAAAAGTAAAAAAAAAACTTTTTTTATGCTTTTTCTCATATTAGCATAAAAAAAGGTTAAAAAAAATTAAAACCCCACATATTTGGTATTGTCGCATCCGTAATGATGCGTACAATAAGTTGCACATGATTTTGACTGTGCACGGAAAAAAGCGTTAAAAAACGCTAAAAAGCTGAGGCAAAATGCTAATTTTTAGCATTTTGCCTCCCTAAAAACGCAATAAGGCCTAAGTAACATGGGTGTTTTTCCGCGCGATTTGCGGATCGCATGACGGATGCACATCCGCAAATCGCGTGACCGGGGCCAAAAAAATCGCCCGAAAAATCTGCTCCTAGCCGCGATTCATTAGAAACTGGCTGGAGCTGTCCAGCGCATGGAATTCAATGGAGACGGCAATAAAGCCGCCTCCATTGAAAGCAATGGGCTGCCGGCGAGCGCAGGATTAATTGTCGGGAAGGGCTTAAATATATTCAGCGCTGAGCCAATCAGGGGCAAGTCTGACTCACACCCCCTTCACACCCCCTGCAGGCCGGCTGCTCTGAACTCCGTCTGCCGGGACAAGGTGAGTATATATATATTTTTTATTTTAACACATTTCTGGATGAATTGCAGGGAAGGGCTTATATATTTAAGCCCTTCCCGACAATTCATCCTGCGCTCGCCAGCAGCCCATTGCTTTCAATGGAGGCGGCTGTATTGCCGGCTCCATTGAATTCAATGGGCAAACATCGTTCTTCTCTGCCACAGCTGTTACAGCTGTGGCAAAGAATGATTTGTCTTCTATATGTTCTCAATGGGGTCGGCGCTGCTGCCGCCGGCCCCATTGAGCGCATATAGAGAAGAGAACAGGAATCGCAGATCGCAGATAGGTGCGATCTGCGATTTCTGTTCTATAATTTATCGGACGAGCGCATAAAAAGCGCTCATGTGTCCAATACCATTGCAAAGCAATGGTTTTAAAAAATCGCTGGACGCATGCACATGCGCAAATCGCGCGAAAAAACGCCCGTCTGACTAAGGCCTAAAAGTGATCAAAAAAGCCGTATGTACCCCACAATGGTACCAATAAAAACTACAGCTCGTCTCACAAAAAATAAGCCCTCATAGAGCTCCATTTAAAAAAAAAAAAAAAAGGTTATAGGACTTTGAATGCAGTGATTTAGAAAAAAAAAGATTTCCAAAAAAGGGTTTTTATTGCAGAAAAAAAAATGTAAGAATTTTGGTATCGTTGTAACCGTACTGACCCGCAGAAAAAATGGATTGTGTCATTTATGCTGCATGATTAACGCTGTAAGAAAAAAAAAATCTATGGCTGAATTGATGCGTTTTCTCTCCCTGCTATCATAAAAAAATAATAAAAGTTTTACAATATAGTCAATGTACCCAAAAGTGGCACTGATAAAAACTACAGTTCGCACGCAAAAAACAAGCACTTATACAACCGCATCAACGGAAAAATAAAAAAGTTATGACTTTTGAAAAATGGAGAAGAAAATCCGCCAAAAATCGTTGCATCCTCAGGGCTCAGTCAGACAGGCGTTTTTTCGCACGATTTGCGCATGCGCATACGTCCGGCGATTTTATAAAACCATTGCTTTGCAATAGTATCGGACACATGAGCGCTTTTTATGCGCTCGTCCGATAAATTATAGAACAGAAATCGCAGATCGCACCTATCTGCGATCTGCGATTCCTGTTCTCTTCTCTATATGCGCTCAATGGGGCCGGCGGCAGCAGCGCCGACCCCATGGAGAACATATAGTAGACAAATCATTCTCCTCTGTCACAGCTGTAACAGCTGTGGCAGAGAAGAATGATGTTTGCCCATTGAATTCAATGGAGCCGGCAATGCAGTCGGCTCCATTGAAAGCAATGGGCTGCCGGCGATCGCGGGATGAATTTTCGGGAAGGGCTTAAATATATAAGAACTGCCGCCGGCCGCGGATGAACTCCATCTGCCGGGACAAGGTGAGTATATATTTTTTTTTCGTTTTTACACATTTCTGGATGCATTTTTGGGAAGGGCTTATATATTTAAGCCCTTCCCGAAAATTCATCCCGCGATCGCCCGCAGCGCAGCTTTTAGTGTGGATAAAAAACCTAAAAAACTAAAATAATGTGGTTTCATAAATATGCACACCATAAAACTAATAGTTTGTTGATGTACCCTTTGACTTTATGACAGTATTCAGTCTTTTTGGGTAGGTGTCTATCAGCATAGCACATCTTAACTTGGCAATCTTTGCCCACCCTTCCTTGCAAAACCGCTCCAAATCGGTCAAATTGTAATTGCATCTCGTGTGTAGTGCCCTCTTCAGGTCATGTCACAGATTTTCAATGTGATTTAGGTCTAGGCTCTTGCTGTTCCTTTCTAAAACCTTGATCTCCCTCTGGTGAAACCATTCTTTTGTTGATGTGACAGAGAAACCAACACTGAAAGCCTATGCAGAGCTCACATGCATACAGATAAACCATTGTAATGCAAGGGTACTCACACCAAAGGGAAAGAGTCAGACACCATACTGACATACAGGGAATAGTGGCAGGCATCACCCAAGTGACATACACATAAGACATCAGATGTCTGGAAGTGGCACCTATCAAAGGAAAGGGAAGAAGGGGGTCTGCATTAAATGCACACAAGTAATACAGATGACCAGACCGACCTCAGGGAAGGTGAGAGACACACTACAGACTAGTCATGCATAACATAGGTTAGAGTGGGATTACCACAGAGTGCATAAACAGGATAATATGATCAGTCTTCACTGGCAAGAGAAGCTGTATTTATATGCAGCAAACAAGAGGGGATTGGCTGGTGGAGAATAACACACCCAGCCAGCTCAATTAACCCCCACCTATGAAAGTGTGCTCATGGAAGCCTGTAGAACGACAGGTCCCAGCCGCACAGCCCAACACCTTAATATCCTATTGTGTATCTGTTTTGGGATGCTTCTCTGCTTTCATAGGTGAAAGGCCACAGCTGGGACATCGCATTCATTATTTCTCTGGATTCCAGATGAAACTTTATATTTTTCACAAGAGAGAGACTTGAAAGGGGGGGGGGGGGTTAGGGACTGTTGTTGGTTGATTTGTTAACCCTTTCCAATCCAATATGTATCCTGGTTTTCCTAGGGGGCTTACTCTTTTTCTGCTGTTGTACAACGGCGCTATATGCTGGCTAAAGCCACTACTGCATGAGGTGACACGTTGGATAGGCTCCGACAGCAGAGACGCTGGCAATATACAGTAAGAGAACCCCGACGGATGTCTTCTAACATCAGAGCTGTACAGCCTTAAATCATAATGTCTTCAGATGTCAGACAGTGGATTGGAAAGGGTTAAAACTAGAGATGAGCGAGCACCAAAATGCTCGGGTGCTCGTTACTCGAGTCGAACTTTCAGTGATGCTCGAGAGTTCGTTTCGAGTAACGAACCCCATTGAAGTCAATGGGCGACTCGAGCATTTTTGTATATTGCCGATGCTCGCTAAGGTTTTTATTTGTGAAAACCTGGGAAATTCAAGAAAGTGATGGGAACGACACAGAAACGGATAGGGCAGGTGAGGGGCTACATGTTGGGCTGCATCTCAAGTTCCCAGGTCCCACTATTAAGCCACAATAGTGGCAAGAGTGAGACCCCCCCTCCGCACTGTCAGCATAAAGATCGTTCTCCTCTGCCACAGCTGTAACAGCTGTGGCAGAGAAGAACGATGCTAGCCCATTGAATTCAATGGAGCCGGCAATACAGCTGGCTCCATTGAAAGCAATGGGCTGCCGGCGATCGCGGGATGAATTGTCGGGAAGGGCTTAAATATATAAGCCCTTCCCTGCAATTCATCCAGAAATGTGTAAAAATAAAAAAATATATATATACTCACCTAGTCCCGGCAGACGGAGTTCAGCGCGGCCAGCGGCAGTCCTCCTGAACTGCTCTGAACAGCTGTGAGTAGTATTCAGCAGCCGGGGATTAAAAAATCCCACCTGCTGAATGAGCTGCCTCTAATTGGTCACAGCCTGACCAATCAGAGGCAGATCTCACTCACACACCCATTCATGAATTTATGAATGGGTGAGTGACTGCTGCCTCTCATTGGCTCAGCGGGACCAATCAGCTGTATTGCCGACTCCATTGAATTCAATGGGCTAACATCGTTCTGCCGGGACAAGGTGAGTATATATTTTTTTTATTTTTACACATTTCTGGATGAATTGCAGGGAAGGGCTTATATATTTAAGCCCTTCCCGACAATTCATCCCGCGCTTGCCGGCAGCCAATTGCTTTCAATGGAGCCGGCTGTATTGCCGGCTCCATTGAATTCAATGGTCAGTGCTCGTTTAATCGAGACGAGTACCGCGTGGTGCTCGTCTGGAGTAACGAGCATCTCGAGCACCCTAATACTCGAACAAGCATCAAGCTCGGACGAGTTTTGTCGCTCATCTCTAGTTAAAACAAAAATTGCCAATCAAAATTTATTTAATTAAAAAAAAAAAATCAACCTTTGTCTCATCAGATAATTACACATTCTCCCACATACTTTTGACAGACCTGATGTAAGTTTTGGCAAAAGATAGTCCGGCTTGGATGTTTTTCTTCGTTAGAAAAGGCCTCCATCTTGCCAGTCTGCCCTACAGCCCATAAATATGAAGAGTATGGGAGATGCTTGACACATGCACTTCACAACCAGTACAGAAATTCCTGCAGCTCCTTTAATGTTGCTATAGGCCGCTTTGCAACCTCTCAGATCAAATTTCTTCTTGTCGTTTAATCAATTTTTGAGGGACACTGAGTTCTTGGTAGTGTCATTGATGACCATCTCACTGTGTTCCATGGTACATATAATGCCTTGTGAATTATTTGGTACCCTTCTCCTGACTGATACCTTTCAACAATCAGATCCTTTTAATGTATTGTAAGCTTTTACGGCTTTTGCTGAAAAATGCAACTAAGAAAAATCCTACTAGAAGACCTCACTTTATATGGAGTAAATTAGAATCGCTGTAAATAATGGCAGCCATGTACTGATTACTATTTAACATGAGCTTAAATATAATTGGCTAATTCTGAACACAACCACATCCCAACATATAAGAGGGTCTTCATACATATGCAACCACACAATTTTATTTTTATTTTTTTATTTTTATTTGTTTTTCAGTGGAATTGTACAGATAATGGGTCACTTAGAAGGTGAAAATAAATCTGAAATGATTCATCTTTGTCGGATTTTTTAGCATGACAAAAACATGGCATTTATTTCAGTAGACATTTTACATCCACTGTATGTCTGGTTTATCAACGTGATAGTTTCTACTATACAGGGATATCAACACTTTCCCAATGAATCAGTATGACTAAATTTGATAACGCAAGCACTTTACTGCCCAAAATTTGGAATTTTGGTTGGATTACATGTGAGCCAATGTTCATTAATGCTGAATCTGGAAATTTCTGGACTGTAGAACCAACCAAAGATGACAATAACCTAAACGCAGAGTCCTAGTGCTGTTCGAGAAAAGGGCAGCTCTACAATATATGTAGTAGCATTCCCTTATTGCCACAATTTCTCCAGCAGTCAGCCAAGCTTTTGAGCTAAACGTACTGGTGTATAATATCACCTTAGGCCGGGCTCACACGGTCATATGAGTAAAACCCATAGAGAACGATAGGTTTTTTTTATGTGTATTGCATGTCTAAATAGAACACGCTGCATTCTTTTTTGCAATGCTTACACACAAAAGTGAGCAAAAAAGCATAAGGCAATGTATTTGATTGCCTGCGAATTGCCGCATATTACACATATTACACAAGCGGTCATTGCATGCATAATATGCGGTAATCTTACGCTTATTTGAGCTCAACCTAAGCGTGATCTTTATTAATGTTATCCTTACTATTGAATGCATCCTTTTGATAATATATGTGTTCCATTGTCGCAGGTTAATCCCGTCAGCAAGTGATTTAACCACAAATGTAGTGTTATATCTGATTACTGTAACTAATCAGAAGATGTACACGGAAACCCTACTTATATGTGATTTCGTTGTCGTGAATTGTTGTAGTGACAAGAAACAGTTGCCGTCTCTGAGCCAGAGTAGTTGAAAATAGATCTGTGAATAGAAACAAAGCTTGGTATGGTGCCTAGTTTCTTGGTCACTTCCAGAAGCTTCTCTTTTACATGGAAGAAGTGGATTCACACCAAATGTCTCTTAGTACATGGTCAGCTAAATATTTAGGATGAAGACGTCTGTGTGCCCTATCTATAAAAAAATCATGGGACAAGGGACACTCCAGTAGCAGTATTTTCATCAGAATTTGTAAATATTGCACCAGCTCAATGGCAGACACTGTTTCAGGGATCTCTCAGAATTTAAAATTGTCCACCACCTTGTTTCTACATTGATCAGGTTCTGATTCCAGGGTATAATTTGCATCTATAAGATTGTTTTGCAGCTTTCAATGGCAACCCAAATCCATCCCATACCTTGTCATAAACTTAAGCTTCCCCACATCACGTCTAGTAGGAGCTAATTTCCCCCTGCTCCTAATCGATCTTCAAAAAGAACTAGACTCCTATCAATCCTACCCTCTCTCATGGCTAGGCCGTGTCACTATCTACAAAATGATGACTCTACCTAAAATCCTACACTATTTTCGTACCCTACCAATACCGATACCAAAAACCCTTCTTAATAGATTTCAAAGCCAACTCTCCAAATTCGTGTGGCAGAATAGAAAACCAAGGATCGCACTCTCCATCTTAACTTTAAACAGGCGCCAAGGCGGTTTGGGACTTCCCAACCTAAACTCATACCGTAAATCCACTATCCTCAACAACTTGAGAGCCTGGACAAGACATAACTCAAAAATCAGTTGGCCCTCCTTGGAAAAGGACTTTAATAACCAAAAACCTTTAAAGCATCTTCTGATCTTATCCATCTCAGACAACATACACCCTACAACATCGAAACCATTAATAGGCTCTCACCTCTCGCTACCAATGAGGGCATCAATAGAAGCCTGGACCGACTTGATACGAACCCTCAACAACTCCACTCCCTCTATCCCCCTGAAAATACCGGTGGAAACCTTAGAATTCCTAATTCCTAACCTAAATATAGGATCTTGGCCTAGGCAGGACCTTAAATTTATATCTGACCTCTTCTCATCAAATAAACTCCTCCCCTTTCAAGACCTGACCAACAAATACCACCTCCCAAACTCAGACATCTATAAACACATTCAAATGTCCTCATTTTTACATAACCACCAACTAGATAACCTCAGAATCCCTAAAATAATTAATTCATTCCTAGAGGAACCACAAACAAAAATGAACACTCGAACATTCTACGACATTTTCTCAGGAAACCTGAAACCGCCAGGCAAATGTCATCTCATTAACTGGAGTAAGGATTTCGGGAAGGAAATATCCTTAGACCAATGGCTCAGGGCCTTTGAATGGGCTAGGCAATCCTCGCAGAGCGCAAACTTAATTGAGACACATCTGAAACTCCTTACACACTGGTACTTCACCCCTCTGATTCTAACCAGAAGGGGATTATCCGATAGCGACAGATGTTGGAGAAAATGCAACAATAAAGGCTCTCTCATTCATATTTTTTGGTCTTGCCCCCTTCTAACCCCATTCTGGAAAGAAGTCTACAATCTTATATATAGACTCACAGCTTTCCGTCTTCCTTTCGCTCCAGAGCTTGCTTTGTTGTTACTAAGCACAATCAAAATGCCCACGCATCTCAAAAAGTTGGCGGGCCATATACTCCTAGCAACAAAATCTCTCATAGCAAGACGTTGGAAAACTGAGAATGTTCCGACGCTGTCCGACCTCATCAACCTAGTATCGGAACACTGCCTTTATGAAAAAATTTTGTCCCTCAGAAATAATGACTTTAATAGGTTTGAAATAATGTGGAAGCCTTGGACCAACACATTCCACCCCTGAACAAAATTTTTCCGGTGAATCTGTACCTTTCATCCTTCAACTAACAAACATTACATTCTGTACATCTCCCTTAATTCTCTAGCACACCCTAATCCTCTCCCCCTCCTCCCCCCTCCCCATCCACATACATACTTACACCATATCTCAACCCAGTTCTAAACTGTTTCATTCCATATTAACTAATTCTGTTAGATTACTCGTGGCTACGAATACAGTTAATCCTTTGAAATGCATAAATGAATGCTACGTATACATGATTTATGTAAACTGTTAATACTTATAACGTGAATCCTCTTTCTATTTCTGTAATCTTTATCAGAAAATAATAAAAAACTATTGATTGAAAAAAAAAAAAAGATTGTTTTGCAGGAATACAAATTTTGTCATTTTAGTCAATGCAAATTCTCTGCCTCAGCTATAGCAGCGTTAAGGGGTTAAATGAGCTAGTCAAAGTTGGACGGTAGAGAAATTTGCAATGGTTTCCGCATAGCTTTCATGGAAGTTTCAGTGGCCAATGCATCATTAAAAGGAATATCGTCAGAAATGTCCACCATGGTTGGTGATGTAGCTGTATTAAATGAGTGATTACTCACCTGTGTGCCAGGTTGACCCCCCAGAGAGTCAAACCTCTGTCTCTGCTTTGCTGGACTAGCAGAGGGAGGAGAGGCCATGTGTACCATGTGGTTGGGAATATGATGATGGTGACTGTGTTGTTGTGGAGGCTCCAGCCTGTTTTGAACCAGTGTGGCTTGAATAGGAAGCCTCATTAAATGATGGTTCAGAGTTATTCCTTCACCTTGCTCCATCAGAGGGTGCTTGCTCCAGCGAGTGCATCACATGTTCAGATGCAGGGAAGCCTCTGTGAAAACTTACAGCCACGACATCTTGGTCCCACACCAGGGACTAAGAAAATTAAACGTTAATGAGCTTTTCTTGTTTGGCTGATGAGCACTTCTTCCTCCACAGCATCCTGGACACTTAGGCAGTAGGTGAGACTCGTTTGGCTGTGGATTTACTGCTTTGGAATCACTGTGGAGCTCTGCTGGATAAGGAGCTCTGCAGTCAGGCAGCCAAGCTATGCCCTTACCACATACATGTTTGTCTCAAGCTGAATCCCTGTATAGAGAGGTAGCGACTAGTCATTTTTGTATTAATTTCATAAGCGTATTTGCTGAGACTGCTCCACTTCAGTTGTCTCTGTGTTAATGCTGACTTCTCTAAGAGGCATCCTTCAAGCATGATTGGCAACCTTCTCATTTCATCTTTAATTAGGATAAATTAATTTCTAGTTAAGCCTGGATGCCAGAATATGCCTTACATACATCCTTTGTGTCTGTACATTTTAAGTGCTGCTGCATACCATTATTAATTATATAAAAAGATGCAAGGAAGAATGACTTTTCTGTATTCTTGTACTTTCTTGAGGTCCAAACCGCAGCACATGCTTGGTTTACCCACTACCACATGCTTCGGACAGGTGCCATGAAGAGTTCATTTAAATTTTGAAAAAATCCTATAAAATGGTTTTAGCCCCTCCCCAAACTTGTATAATTTTAAAGACCACAAAGAGACAGAAATACCTTTATTCAGGGGGTAATCATGTCCTGTCATTTGGACTAGAGGAAAGAAAAGGTTTCCTAGATAATTAATTCTTTCCTAAACATCCTGCACAGCAGCACATGCATATGGGGATATAGCAGGATCCCTTAAGGGTGCAAATAGCAGAAGTAAAAAATGAATAATCAAAGGAAAAGGCTCCATAGAAAACGTTATTCTATAATGACGGTTGAAAGTTATTTGGTGCACTGCATTATGCTGCCCAGCAAATGGACTGAGCTGAAACTAAAGAACATTCTACCTTTGCTTGGTGTGGGGGTAGACTTTGTTTGATTTGTATTAATTGATAACAGGGTCTCTCAGCCACTTAGATACAATGACTGTTGAGGATTTATGCCTATTTTTTTGGTTGCTTCTTCCAGAAAACTCTCAGTGTGGGGTGTCTAAAGGTACCTTTCCTCCTTCAAGGTAGGTGCAGCAAAGAAGGCTGGCAGGGCCATCTCTTTGTAGGTGTTATAGGAAAATAGATTCAAGGCATAGTCCTCAATATCACTCAAGATGCAACAGTCCTCAAGATTAAACTTCTTCCAGCTTCCTCCTTATCTACTCTAAGGAGAATGCCCCTGAGTCTTACCATGGACCAGGCAAAGTCCTTAACCCAGGATCATCTTTTGGGAAGCGGCTGAGATGGGGGGGGGGGGGGGGGGTTGATTCCTGTCTCAGGCAGTCTCTTTATAATGTTGCCTATTGCATCTATCAAGAAGTAAGTGGGATGCTGGTATTATCATTTCAGCAGGATAAATGGTGAGTCTTGGAAGATCCAGCTCTACAACTCCTCTGGCTGAGGGATACCTGAGTCCTCACTAGACATCATCTTAGTGAATGCAATATAAGCATACTTACATGCAATATGGAATAGAGTGGTTGTTGACTACCAGCTCCAATTAAAAAAGAAACTGCCCAGGACATAAGACATTTTAGCAGAAGGAGGGCAAAGGGAAGAACCCTAGTATTGTCGGGTCTGGAACAAAATACATACTATAAAGTACTGTTTTAGATTTTCACAAGCCCTAAGTGCATATGTTGTAGGTCTATGCTTATTTGGCCCCAAGTGTAAGAAAGGCTAAATACTGGCTTATTTTGATAAAAACTGACGTGGGGTCCCCCAGTTAAATTGGTTGTCTCATATGTGGTGTTTTGGAAACTGTACACTGTACATGCAATACAACTATAAGTGATATAGAAAGATGGCATACCTGCCACAAGCTTTCAGTTTGGATGGACCATGCATTTGATGAATAATTAAGTTTGCAATGACCACCCAAGCATAATATCAAACCCATTACCTTTATTACACATCCATTTCAAAGATATATCAATAAGCTATAGCAAGCTGAGAATACAATTACATAAAACCTTCTTACTGTTTGGTAGTTACTTCTCAATTGCTACTAGCTACAGGAATTGCACCAATAATGGCACATACACAAGCCAACCACTTCTGTTGATTTCGGGCACATAACACTGCAGCTGGAAAGGCAAGTAAGCGCCCAATTAGATTTGAGCATCACACAGCTTAGTACGCTTTGTTTGTGCAGTCTGTATAAATACTGCATAAAGTTTAAAAGAAAACCACTGGCATAAATGCAAGCGCTTTACCAAAATACAACACTAGAATGAAGTAAAATAAATCCTAGGGAGAGAAGCAGTCTCAGGACAATAAAAAAAAAACACAAGTGGGAAGGAGCTACAGCCTTTTTATAGGGTTTGTTCAAAATATGAATTAACTTTTCCTGCCACCTGGCCAAAACATATGTATGTGCTGCTGTGCAGGATGTCCAGGAAAATTCAAATACTACCAGCTCTTTCCACTAGCATAGAGAAAATAGCCAAATGTCTATACATATTTCATATTTAAATTGGATGAAGTGTCAAAATCACCTCTCATACTTCATAAGATTTACCATAAAAGACGCTCTACATGGGAAACAAAAGTGAAATGTTTTCTGGCAAATTAGCTGTACTCTATTCATTTAAAATGCATGGTTTTAGTTTGTAATTCCCTCTCAGACTTTTTTTTAATACAGTTCACTGTTTACACTGAGAGAATTTGAAATGGGCAGGTAGTAACAATACATCAAAGCATATGAACAGACAACCTTCTCAGTTCTGCAAAGCAAGTTCAAAGCTGACATAGCTGTATTTGAATGAAGCCTTGTAGTAGTCTTATTGTATAGGGATAATCAGGAACAAATGTATTTTTTTCCAACTGTTTTCCATCATAAAACATGCTGTAGAATTTATAAGACGTGAGCTAAATATACAAACACAGCACAAAGATGCAGGCAATGAAGATGAGAATTTGATCGCATTCTGTATGGTATTCACTAAAGTTTAAAGCGTCACACAAAATAAATAAGGCAGATCGCTTTCACAAGAGAGTAATGCAAATGTATTTTTGCACCCATATTAAAGACGAGTGTTATTACCTGACACTGGTCTCCTGACCCAAGTGCTTTGAGTCAGGTCAATAGAACTGCAGACAGCCAAGACACTCTTCTGAATAAAAAGAAGCCTTAGGGTAAGGCCTCATTTACATGGATGTATGTGAGCTCCGTATTACACATGTCATTTTAATGCACCTGACATAAAAAGCATAAACCCTATTAATTTGCATTAGGGAATTTAGACCTGCATTTTTACACGTGTCAAAAAAAGTCACAGCATGTCCTATTTTGGTCCATATTAAGGACTCATTTGCCCATTAAAGTATGGATAGAATATGGATAGCATATGGATAGAAACCAGGATGGAACAAAAAAAAACCATAGGCTTCACCGAGTGATGCAGAACCCTCTTTGGTCTCTGTTTCACATGACCTCCATCCATGTCAGTTTTTTTTAGCTTGAGAGTAAAGTGTCAACCTCTTAATGGGTTGTCTGTGTAGTGCAGAACATGACGGGTTCTCCAGTAGAAGAGATTTTTATTGTAACAACTTCCCATTCTATTCCAGAGATAAAGAACCGGAATAGGGAATATTCTTCTGTTAACTCAGAAACACCCTGTTTGAATGTGACTATTCTAAACTACATAGTTCAGAATGGGGGGTTAGAGGTTAGCATAGTAGCCCTGGGCTCCTGGGTTCAAGTCCCACCCAGGACAACATCTGTTTGTAGTTTGTATGTTCTCCCTATGTTAGCATGAGTTTTCTCCCACACTCTGAAAACATACAGATTTATGAATATCGATTGGGAGCCCAATGGGGACAGTATTCAGTATCAAGTGCTGCATAACATGCATATACTATAAAATAAAGGTTATTATTATAACCCCTTTATCACTGCTGTCAAAGGAGTAAGAGAAACAAACTATGTCAAGCTGAGATTTCATGTGCCTATCTTAATATGAGGTATGCTGTATACTCTTGAATATATTTGACTAATCTTTTGCCTATCCATGCGCCTAAAAATGAAATTTTCATGAGCCATCAACCGATGTAAATTTTGATAAATCTGTCTGGCTACAGAAAGTCATGCCCCTATGCTTGGCCGCAATCATTCTTTTTAAAGTGGCAAGCATTCTGTAAAAGAAAAAAGGCTCAAATGTTTGTGGAAAACAGGTGTGTACAATAATTTGCAATGCAAATTTATTAAGACATAGGTACCTTTCCAAATTTCCCTCATAATGCTTTGTTCCCTACAACATAATTTACTGCAGTACAATGGCCGCTTGATTAGACAGAAAGTGAAAGAGGTAGGATATAATACTACATCATATGTGTTGTGTAATGTGCCACCTGGCAATGGTTGCTGTCAAGTCCTTAGCATGTGAAAATTTGAGGGTCTGATTAGTAGTTACTGAATATTCTAGGTCTAAAATCTGACTTATCTTGAGTTAAATGGTTCTTAGAAGGTCATTATAACACTTTCACACCCTCTACAAAGTCAATTACAGGAAACTGCCTGATCTGTAGATGCCAATGTCATGGATCAAACCTTTGTTCTGTGCTCCGGATGGTTTGTCTTCTCAGTGAGCTATCCATCTTACTGGAAAAGCTCCTTTGTTGATCATAGTATTGTCCTGGCTCCTGATCTAGTTCCTGACTCTTTGTCCTGGCCCTGCCCTGCTGCTAATTAGCACTTCCTAGAAAAGTCTAGCCCTGCCACTCGCTCAGTGCAAGATTATTGTGCTCCACAGCTCTTGATCTAGTGCATCTCCTCCTCTACAAGTGATTTAAAGACTTCCTGAAAATGACTCCTGGCTTCCCTCCCGACAACGCTACTTACCTTATTCTTTTGTACTGTATACCTGGACCACCCATTACTGACTCCTGGCTCATCCCTGATTACCTCTCCAGATCTGCATGGCTACTATACCTGTGGCTCCTACCCAGTATCAGTAAGATGCTATAGCCAAAGTTCTCCCTACACAGAACCGGTTTTAGACAAAGCATGGCCCTGGACAAAATAAAACAATAGTCCAATTCAGTCAGTTCAGTAGGTAGTGTGCAAAGCACTGCAGAGCTGAACTCATTTCTGTTATCATTTCTGGGGCATTTCTATAGCTATAGAAAATCAAGGGGACAAGTTCAAAGGCATACTGTATGCCATTTTCTCCCCCACACAAAAAAGTATATATATATATATATATATATATATGTATAGTTATTAAATAATGCCACCACACAATGACCACTACCATTACCACTATATGGTGAGTAGTAATATAACCACATAAGGGGTACAATTTTTTGGAATATTTATTACCCCTATACAGTAACTATATAGTGGTAGATACCACTTTTACACAGGCGCTCTGCATACTGTATAAATAATTATTGTATCAGTATACCCAGTAATCACAAGTTACGTCCTTTTTGATTGGAGCTATTCATGTTCACTTTTCTTCTCCATCTAGACAGGTCACCATGATGACTTCTCCTGGCTATGACATGTCTCTGCAGAATTTTAGATAGACATCTTTCGCTTATCTATTTTATCCACATCACTACACAATCTCCATATCTATAATGCCATAGATAGTAATAATGCCACCTGTGGTGTTTCACACAGTAATAGTATACCCCCTTCTGTGACCCTGTAGGCTCCACACTGTAAGTGCCACTTTTATTTCCCCTCAAACAGTATATGTGCTCCTTTTATGCTCCCACTAAGTAATAATGCCCTTTTCTGTCCAAGTCAGTAATAATGATCTCTTTATGACTTAACTCTTTGGTAATGCACACATTATGCTCTCAAACTTTAATACTGCCCTCTTTATTCTTCGCCTTTAATCATTCCCCCTTTATACCCTCACTTTTTAATAGTGTCATCTTTATGCCCCTATTCTTTAATAATGCCCTTTTTATTCTGCCAGTCTTTAATTGTGTTGCTTTTATGCCCCCAGTCTTTAATAATGCCCTTTTTATGTCATCGCTCATTTATAGTGCCAGTTTTATGTCCCAGTCTTTAATCATGTCTCCTTTATGCACTCACTCTTTAATAGTGCCTCCTTTATGTCTCCAATTTTTAATATGGCCCCCTCTGTTTTTAACTGTACACCTTTTATGCTGGCAGGCTTTAATTTCGCCCCTGTATGCTTCCAGTCTTTAATAGTGCCTCCTTTATACCTCCAATCTTTAATAGTGCCCTTTTTATGCCCCCAGTTTTTAACTGTGCCCTCTTTATGACCCCTGTCTTTAATTGTACCCCATTTATGCCCACTGTCTTTAATTGCATTTCCTTTAAGCCCTCCATCTTTAATAGTAACCACTTTATGTCGTCTCTTTAATAATGCCCCTTTATCATATCCCAGTGTTGAATATTGCCCTTGATCTTTCATAATGCCTTAACTCAGTGGTAATAATGACCCTTTTTGTACTGAAAAATAAGAAAAAACTGAGTACTCATCTCACCTTTCACTTCCCCCATGTTATGGAGTGGGAATGTGGACCCACTGGACTAACCAAACCAGCTGGCTTTTTGACTGTGACTGGCAGCTAACTCTAGAGTACCCTAGGGTAAGCAGGGAGATAGAAGGGGCCCTGCCTACAAGCAGGGTAATCGCGCCAAAAAGGGCCCACGCTGGATCCTTGGAACTGACTAGCCCTGACAGAAAACAGGGATGAAGTACTGAAATACAGAAACGAGACACTACACAGAACTAATGTACTACAGAAACGAGAATGAAGCACAGATAGAAAGGAAATGGACACACATACAGATACAGAGCACAAGGCAACGGGGCAAATGGGATAAACAGATAAAGGTCAAAATAGACTTGAACAGTCAAGGGACAGTAGACCCAGCAGGGGAGTGACCAGAGGAAACCACACCAATATTGAGGCAACAAGGAAGTGCATCAGCTCAGTTTAAATAGGGAAGTGATTGCCCATTAATCCCACAGCTGAGCTGAGAGCCGGAGGGCTCATTAACTCCCTCAGTGCTGGATGAAAACAAACAGATAGGGTCCATATGCACAGAAATAGTAGAATGATGCTGGCAGCTACCTGGAAACCGCAAGAGGGCGGCAGACATGAGTAGCAGACATTATACCCCACTACTGGTCTAGCCCACTCTGCTCTGATCTCTCTTCACTTCTGGGGTTGAGCAATCACGTGACTGATGGGGCCAATCCCTGTCCTTAGCTGTACAATTGCAGAGGCCCAGGACTGGCCATCTAACCAGCTACCAGGAGGTGAGTAGTGAAGTAGATTACACAGCAGTATAGACCTCATCAACAGTGGTGGAAGCGAGAGGTGGGGTGAGTACTCAGCTTTTTAATTTTGTTCCTCTAGAAAGATCCTGTGTCTCTGGTCATTTGGGAGGCTCCCCTGGGAATGGGGTGCCTGGGAAATTACCTAGTTTGTCCGCTTAATGCTGGCCCTGACCCTACATTGGATATTACAATCACTTTTTGAGTTACTTTTTACAAGATCAGTGATTGATATCTATTTGTTTCAATCCACACTGGAGTGAGACAATTGAGTAATGTAAAGTGCTGTGAAATATGCATGCACTATATTAATAAAGATGATTATTAGGTGATCTGAGCAGCCTGGACTGAAGCCTGGTCATCTGTGCTAGATAAGTTGAGGGCAGTATTTTTAAAAAATGCTGACTTTGTAGGATTTTCTTGTGCAGCAATGTTGAGCATATACCAATGATTTAACTAAGGAAAATATTGAGCAAAACCCATGAACAAAGAATTATAAGGGGAATGTCAAGAATCATTTTGATGAACAGGCAATGCACAGTTAAGCAAATAGCAGCTGAAAACAGTGTTGGTGCTGCAACTAACATATCCAAATGCACAACTTGCCATGCCGTAGCATAGATGTACTACAACAGCAGATGTCCAGTTCGAGAGCCATTGCTGTGTAATGGAAACAAAAAGGCAAGGTTCCACATGGGCAACATAGCTCAAAAATTGGATCACTGAGCAGTGAAAGAATCTTATCTAGTCAGATGAATACATATTTCTGTTGCACTATGTTGGTAATCGAGTCAATTTGATGCAAGAAGCATGAATGCAACATAAGTGATGAACCCTTCCTGTCAGGTGTCAACAGCTGTTGGTGGTGGATTAATGGTGTGGGGAATGTTTTCTTGGCACACCCTTGTTCTATGCTAACTTTGGATGGATGCCATGATGAACTGCTGTGGTTCTGAAGGCCAAAGGAGACTAATATGCTTTTAAATGGGTGCCTAATAAATTAGCCATTCAGTGTTTCTTGCAGTGCAGTGCACCCATCCTAACTGATCGCATTGACATAATTATAATGAAACTATTGGTAACATACTTTATAATGTGATTGGTGGCATTCCAAAAGGTTATACCACTTGCGGCTATGAAAAGATGTATGTTATTTAACAATATGCATACCCACAGTTTTGCAGGACGTGCTAAACTTAGATGAACAGCTCTTTTTCACTTAATTACTTTTGTTATAGGGTATAACAAGCAGTCATGGACTCTTCATTGTTACCTGGTTTTCTATTATAACTTCTTTGCTTTAAGTTGATTTTACTTTGATCTCACTCTAGTGGCCAATCATTTTGCAATCTAGATGTATACATAATTTTTTTCATCTGCAGACTATGTATAAATACTGTACACTGGCATATAAGCTGTAAGGTCGTATGCAATGTTTTTCTTTAGAAGGCTTTGTAACCTTTATTTTGAAAAAGCCAATAAATTCTTGGAATTGAAAAAGCAAATGGAAAATCCCTGCTTAGTATGCTGTATTATGCTGGCCCTCAGAAAAGATAGCATATCCATTTGCAGGTGTGAATATAGCCTAAATCCCTATTTACACGCAAAGACAATCTTTCAAACTATTGACAGACTGACAGTTTTAGGGGTCGTTTTGCATAAAGTGTTAATGGACACTAATGTCGATTAACACTTTATTAGCTTCACTTGCATGTAAATGAGCCTCCAGGAGCTGTTTGCAGTGCCCAGCAGGTGGTCTGAGCTCTGCAATCAGCTCCATTGTTTTCACATGGGCTGCTGAAAGAATACAATGAAATTTCCAGCTCCCGTGGAGATAACAGCATGTGATCGAAACAATAGATTTTAAACTCACCTAAAAATTATCGTTCAGAAGAAAATTGCAGAATGGTAGAGTTTACACGCAATGATTATCCCTCATATACAGTCGCTTGAACGCATTTTGAGCTATAATCGTTGCGTGTAAATGGCCCTTTATACTTGTACATACCATTTCAGCTTGGATTGCATGATAAAGATCATTATTTACACATTTAAATTGAATATTTCATTCATTACTAATCAACAGGATTTTAACTAGAACCCAAGTTTCTTTATTGCGTTTTAACTGTTCGTGTGACCCTTCCATAACTTTCCTACTCCACTCCGTCCTATTGTCAATACTACACTTTATTCTGAGAGCACGCTTGTTCTGCCAGCATACCACACCGACTTAATAGTGTTGCTTAGCAACTTTCATTTTTATCTTTAACTGTTGCAAATATTTCAGTTACTGTTGTGAGTTCTTGTCTTTAAAATCTCACTGTTGGCTGCATTAAAGCTGATATAAGATAGCTTTAAAATTCTACATTTGCAGCTCTGGGTTATCGCATTAAAAAAACAAAAACATTTTCTACCAACAGTTAGAAACTCACAAATGCTTCCATGATAACAAATGTAGATCTGTAGTAATTGATTTCCAAACACAAAGAAGCAGACAAGGATAAGGAGAACCATATTATTGATATACTGCACAGTAAATATGAACCGCTTGAGGTAAAAGCTACTAAGGTTATGTATGTTTTGATGACATTTCATCAGGAAGGGTTTATATATATGTTATATTGATGCATTCTTGTAGGATAACTGGAGTTGATACATCACAGAAATGATACATTTATGTGACAAAGTCAGCTCTTCTACAACTGCAGCTGACAGAGAACTAGAAACATTGGATATGTACGGTATTCCAGGCATTGGTCCAGCTCATGGTACTTACGGGTTTCAACTTCTTCCAAAGACAAGTAAGCCAGACACTTCTATCATCAGCTACAAAAAAGTTGATGAATAAGACAGATAGTGCTATAATCCATTTAATGAGAGGTTAGCTGGAGGATATACCTTTTCAGGAAATGCATGTATAATACTGATGATGTTACGTCCAATTATCTCTAATAAAAGGCATCACTGATTTCTTGCAACTGTTATTAGTTGCCCAGACAACATAAC